>NC_086452.1:143552781-143922781 GCF_028390025.1 Pseudophryne corroboree
GGTGTGAGGTATTCAGAATAGACTGAAAATGAGTGTAAATTATGGTTTTTGAGGTTAATAATACTTTGGGATCAAAATGACCCCCAAATTCTATGATTTAAGCTGTTTTTTAGTGTTTTTTGAAAAAAACACCCGAATCCAAAACACACCCGAATCCGACAAAAAAAATTCGGTGAGGTTTTGCCAAAACGCGTTCGAACCCAAAACACGGCCGCGGAACCGAACCAAAAACCAAAACACAAAACCCGAAAAATTTCAGGCGCTCATCTCTAATTAATACTGTAGTGGATATGCATTACCAACATATTATTGATCTGCAGTTAAATCTTAATGTGTCTATGAACAAATATGACTTTCCTTTTATTCCCTTTATTACTTTCTCTGCCACATATTTTCCCTTTTAGATGTGCTTTACAGTAATGACCTCAATTTTTTATTTCCTACAGAGAGAAAATGTCTAACTTGTAATTATGATCTTTAAAAGGCATCTAGATGCTACAAAGACCCTTCAAAAGATCAAAGAAATTATTGAGATTAAATTGTAATAAGGTAAGACAGACAATTATATGTAGTACATAGAAAAGGGATAAAGATGAAACATGGGTTTCTTTTATTATTGTATTTTTACTCGGCAAAAAAAATGTATATACTTTATTTTTAATACTAAAGAAGCAGAGAGAAGGGGCCTCTAACCGAGGCTACATCTTAAGTGCTAAACCAAGTAAGGTTTCTGAGCTGTACAAGGTTTTCCATTTTCCTGGTAAATGTCTAAAAAGTGTATTCGTTCTGATAAGTGCATAGCTTAATGCAAGGACATAGTTCAAGACAAGGGATTAGGAAGCCAAGGTATATCTATCTGTATATATTTTCTCTTTGTGGTACCTTTATATAAAGGACTGAGATAGTTTTAAAATAGGACATTATTTTGTAAGCATGTCAGTGTTCTAACACTACTGTAGAAAAACTCTGTAGGCATATACCTCTTAATGCTAATTGTTGGAGAATCGTGGGAAGTGCAGTATATGCATGGAAAGTAAGGTGACCATATGACCCCACACACACACACACACACACACACACACACACACACACACACACACACACACACACACACACACACACACACACACACACACACACACACACACACACACACACACACACACCACCTCTACCTGCAAATCCCCTAATCTGGCTGAGTGTGTGTACAGTACAGTATGTATTTGTGAGAGAGAGGTTATTGGTGGTCTTTCCGAGTTGTTCGTTTGTTGCCGATTTTCGCTATGCTGCGATTTGTTGCTAAATGCGCATGCGCAAGGCACGCAGGGCGCATGCGCTTAGTTATTTAACTAAAAATTTTGTAGATTTGCTGTGGATCCTGCGGCGCTTTTCAGTCGCACTGCTGATCGGTGAGCGTTTTCCAGGAGTGTGCTAAAAAAAAACAGGCGTGCCAGGGAAAAACGCGGGAGTGTCTGGAGAAACGGGGGAGTGGCTGGCCGAACGCAGGGCGTGTTTGTGACATCAAACCAGGAACTAAACGGACCGAGCTGATCGCAATCTAGGAGTAGGTCTGGAGTTACTCAGAGACTGCAAGAAAATATTTAGTACCAGATCTGCTAATCTTTCGTTCGCTATTCTGCTAAGCTAAGATACACTCCCAGAGGGCGGCGGCCTAGCGTGTGCAATGCTGCTAAAAGCAGCTAGCGAGAGAACAACTTGGAATGAGGGCCATTGAGGAGAGAGAAACAGAGGCAGTCCGCCAGGAGAGACAGAGAGAAATGCACAGGAAAAATTAATAGGTGTGGGTCCTCAAAAATTATTTGGGTAAGTTATGGGTTTATTTAACAAAGAGAAAAGATCCCTAAATCTGGCAAAAACAAGCATTAATGCCTGATTTAGAATTCCTCTTTATTTATCAAATTCCATTGATGGGCATTGCCAGTTAGGCAGATGGTGGCAATCGCATGAGCTCTCCTGCTAAGCTTGGGAAAATTACTCAAATGTCCCAATGGGGTTCCTATAGAGATGCAGTAAAGATTTGGACACATTGGGCGGAATTCAAATGTCCCCCCTCCCGCCCGCGATCGTTCCCATCAGCAGCAATTCAAATGTTTCTAACAACGGGCGTGATATCATCATTTCAGCTCGCTACCCTCGGGTGGCGAGCTAAAATGTGCAAAAAGTGACCAGCTTGGCCGCTCAAAAGGCATATTTTTTTGCGTTGTGCCCAATGGTTTAGTAGTTTTTTTTTAAATGTGCCTAAACCCGGCTGCTATGTGTGCGATATGCGCAAAAACAGGGGGACAATTGAATATCGCCCCGCGATCTCCTGTCACTTTAGACAGGAGATCGGGAGTGATATACAGTAACAATTGAATATTGCCCATGGTCTCTGAAATATATTGGGTGTTCCTTAGGTGTGACTGGAGGTAATGGGGTGAGGTGGCTGAACAGATGTAAGGACATATTGCATCATATGGGAGTGTCACAGGCATCCTGCTGAAAGCGGTCACGTACAGACATACTCAATAGCTTACACGAGGCCACACCCAGATGGAGAAAGTGCACCTACCATAGCGCTGGTGCAGGTTTATATTATGTGACCGATGGTGCTTCTAAAGGCACACTAGACAGTAATTCAGTGTCTGTGCACAATCAGACGCTTGCTGTACACAAGGGAATGGCTTTAAAGTGACATTACTATAAAGTCACAGAAGCAGCTGCGGCAAAAGATGCACGGGCAGCTGCGACTGCATCTGCTCTAACCCAATTCATTTAAGAAGGACAACAGATGTCTTCCAATGCTGACATCATCTGAGAATTTAGAAAAGCAATAAAAATTTAAGTAAAATGAAACGGACAGTGGAAATATAAATTTGATATATAGACAGGCAGGATGCCAACAACGGCATCCCGATAGTCAAAATCCTGATAGATCCCGTTAAATATTTACTCTAATCCTAACAAAGTATTTAACCTTAATCCTAACCCTAAACTCCCCACCCCCAGCCTAACTCTAAACCCCCCCTACTGCCTAACCCGGTATCTGGTCTTTAGGTTGACAGCACTTAGGTCGACACTCATTAGGTCGACCACTATTGGTCTATAGGTCGACACGGTCTATAGGTTGACATGGTCACTAAGTCGACATGGCAAAGGTTGACACATGAAAACGTTTTTCCCATTTTTTTCTTTTTTTAAACTTTTTCGTACTTTACGATCCACATGGACTACGATTGGGAATATTACCTATACTGAGCGTAGCGAGGCACCTTGCCCTAAGTTCGCTCGCCATGCGAGGGGATATGATGCACTAATTGGGGTTCCCGCTCACTTTACGAAGAAAACAACATTACATTTTTGTAAAAATCTCCTGTAGACCTTTTCCCATGTCGACCTAATGACCATGTCAACCTATTTCAGGTGTCGACCTAGTCACTGTCGACCAATAGTGGTCGACCTAATGACTGTTGACCTAGTTACTGTTGACCCTATGATCCACACCCACCTAACCCAACGCCTCTGTATTTACTGCTGAGTTTCTGACCGCCAGAATGCCACTGTCAGTATTCTGACTGTCAGGATCCCGACTGCCAGGATCCTTACCGCATCCCCAGTTAACAATGTTAGCAGCTATAACTGAGACTTGTGTGTATGAGTGTCATGACTGGGCAGTGAGCTTGGCATGTTTAGGAAGGATAAGCAGACACAGGAGCTGAAGGGGCTTTTGTACTGTATATGTAAAGTTCTGTTTGAGACCTGCACAGCAGGAGAATATCTTTGAAGATTATGACAATGCAGATTTGCCGTAGATCAAGACACCAGTAAAGTACTAATTAAGATTTATTATAAGCTACCTAGCATAAATGAGTGTACTTAAATGCAATTATCTTTACAAATTGAAAGGGCTGCAAAGAAAGATGTGTCCTCCTCATGGGTGATTCCTAAAAGATATAAATCGGGTCAGTGAGAACCGAAATTCCTGCAAAGGAAGCTATTTTAAAAATGAAGAAAAAATTACTTCCTTTCAGAAGTGGAAGAAAAGATCTGTATGACTTCGGGTCGAATTCAGACCTGATCGCAGCCACAAATTTGTTAGCAAATGGGCAAAACCATGTGCACTGCAGGGGAGGCAGATATAACATGTGCTAACAAATTTGTGGCTGCGATCAGGTCTGAATTACCCCCTTAGTTCTTAATGTTTGTTATCTTGTATTACTGTAGCAACTACTGTACATAGGGGCGTCGGAATGGGGGAGGGAAGGGGGCCCACGCAAAGATGTGAGAGGCGCCTATCAATTGCACCAGAGGAGCGGCAGATAGTCAGGTCACGTAAAATACTGCTGCCGCACTTCCAGCTTCCTCATCCTCACTGGTCCCGCACACCACCATTGTGCCACCTCCTCCCCCACACAGTGGCCCTGCATTGCGGCGGCACCTCCGATGCTCACACTCCACAGTAGCAGTAGTGACAGTACTAGCCCAGGATCAGGTCCTCATCAGGCGAGGCTGTCCTAGCTGATGCCTGTACTGTCCCTGTTCTTCGCTCCGGGTCTCCTGGCAAGCCATCTGCAGACAGGTAGGGGAGATCACACTCACTCAGAGCTCCTCTGGTCCACACTGGATCTTCCGCGCCACCTCCTCAGCGGGATCACCTCCAGCACCAGGGTCCTGATCGTAGGCACCACTGCAGGCGGCCCTTACTCCAGCACAGGGGTCCTCCCAACTCTCCTCCTCACAACAGTCCCTCAGTCAAGACATTATGGGGAAAGGTCCTCCTAGCGAATGGGATCTAGGCCTAGGTTAAGGGGATCTAGGCGCTGGTGACCCCAGCCAGAAATCAGCTAGGGGTCATTTTGCCAGGCTTCTGGTGCTGCTGGCCTCAGGGGAGAGTCTGCCTGAGGCTGTGCAGACTGAGAGGCCCCAGGGAGAAAGGGTGTGGGGGTCCCTGCAGCCCTACTTTAGAATCCCATGGGGCTGCACCATGCTTGCCGACTTTCTGGCTGGCTGGTCCATGCGGGATGGGGTAGCTGGGTTGGCATTACAGAGGGCATTGGTCTCATTGGAGATGGACAGTTCGGGGGCATGGATGCCCGATCGCATCATCACAGCCCCACCCCTGCTATTCAGTGACCTGATTAGTGCCATTGAATAGTGGAGATAGGACTACAATGACGTGATTCAGCGTGGATTGCGTCATCGGCCTCCCCGGACCACCCACTGTGAAGGACAGCTGCAGGGGTGAGGCTGGGTCTGGGAGTTTAACGTGACTACAGCAACAGCTGCAGTGCTGTAGACTAGTCAGGTAGTGTATCTCTGGCTGCCCCCTCTCTCTCTCTCCCTCTGCCACTCTCCCTCTCCCTGACACTTTCTTTCTGTCCCCTCCCTACACTCTCTCTCTTTTGACATCATCTCCCTCACTCTCTTCCTGACACTCTCTCCCTCACTTTCTTCCTGACACTGTCTCTCTCTCCCTGGCACTCTCTCTCTCTCTCTGTGTGTGACAATGTATCTCCCTCTCTCCCTGATGCTGTGTCTAGCTCTCACTCTCTTACTGCTGGCACTGTGTCTCTCTCTCTATCTCTCCCTGACACTGTCTGTCTCTCTCGTTAACACTGTCTCTTCCTCTCACTCCCTGACACTGTCTCTCCCTCTCTCTCTCCCTGAGTCCGCCGCTCTCTCGAACACTGTCTCTCCCTCTCTCCTCATGATACTCACTCTCTCTCTTTCCCTGTCACTTTCTTTCCACCTTAAGGGGGTACACACTAGGCGATTTTAGCCTAAAAAATAGACGATAACGACATAAATGTTGTTATTTTTTATTTTTAGGCTTATATCGTCCAGTGTGTATGGGGGCAATATTGGTGACTGATGAATGATGCGCGCTCCTGCACGCCGTTCAGCGATCACCAATATTGAGCTGACATGTAGATTAACCCTCCAATGTTGGGTTTAGCCACATGATCGGGAATGCCGGCAGCCATGTTACTGATCATTATCGTTGAACGATAACGATCAGTGCGTACACACTATATCGTTGAGCGCTATATCATTCAATGCAGGCATTTCCCCATCACCTAGTGTATACACACCTTTACACCCTCTCTCTCTCGCTCTAATCATTTGCTTAATCCCTTTTTCCATGTAACCCTCTCTCTCTCTCTCTCCCTAACCTCCCTCTCTTTCTCTCTATCCGATACCCGCTTTGTCTTTCTCACTCTCTCCTGCTCCCCTAAGGGACATTGAAGTGACAACGGCTGGGAGAAGGGGAGGCCCTGTCAAGATTTTTCTATGGGAACCACAAAGTTCTAGTTACGCACTGCCTTACACCATCCTGCATCAGCCGTCTTGTCACTGCCTATCCTCCCCTTATCCTGCCTACCTCCCCCCTTTCCCCCAGGGCCACCATATTTTTGCTGGACTACTGCCTACATGTGAGTGATGGCCTGGGAACACGCCAAAAACCCTGCAGAACAGCTGCCTGGCCAGAGAGACAATGCAATCTCCTCCTAGAGACCTCCAAGTAACTGCTCTCCTGGGCACACATTCTGCTGCTAATGATATACCTCTCTCTCTCTCTCAAGGTTTATCTCTCCCTATCTCTCTCTCTCTCCATGTGTCTCTCTCTCCCCATGTCTCTCCCTCGCCATGTCTCTACCGATTTTTGTTATGAGGTACAGTATAACACAGAGGGGGTGACATTTAGATATTTAGGGGCGTCAAACTGAAATTATATCTTGGTCCCCCAACCTAAAAACATTCTGACGCCACTGACTGTACATGTTACAGCACTTTTCAGACATATTCATTAATCCCCATCATCCTTACCCCAGTGGAACATACTGTCTAAATTCTCATCCATACATAGACACACTGTAGGGCTAATTTTATAAGAAACCAATTTACTTACTAATTGGTTTTTGAACTGAGGCTAAACCTGCGCATCCAGATGAAACCCCTGTAATCATAGGGAGGCTATACAAATTCCATACAGACCAGCTAATAATTCTATTGATTTCAAATTATTTGAAGGGTTATTTTTTTTATTAAATGCGCTCATTTCACCAATCCTGATGAAACCTGAACCCGCTTTTTAACCTAGGCCCCCGCCAACTAGTTCGGTTTCTCTCCTCCATTTGCTTCAAAACTGCTTGAGTGGTTTGTATACAAACATATTCTCCATTCTTGATTTATGAAATTGGGCTTCCACCCCCAACAGTTCCTGCATTATCTCTACTTCCTCCCTTACGCTCTCATTATCAATTAGGATCACACAAGGCTCTGTTCTTGTCACTTTAACCTGAATTACAATTGCATATTTAAAGCTGTACACTACAAAGATTTGTTTGTTTTTCTCACAGCAATACCATATACCCATAGTTACCTACCCGATCGCATCCAGCGGGAGACTCCAAGTTCACTACAGAGTCTCCCACTGCCCTGCTAAACTCCTCAAATCCCCCAGATTCCCCTGCACCATCGGTAATCAGGTCTGTGCAAGAGGAAGGATGGGGGCATGAAGGATGCCTGCATGAGAGGAGCTATCTGAGCCGGGGAAAATACAGCCACGATGGACGCAGTCCCACACTATCCTCTGTGCTGTTCTCAGCCTAGACAGGAAGTGTGTTTACTTTCACTTCCTGTCTGAGGCTGAGCTGCTGGACACAGATAGAGGAGCTGCAGGATCTGCCCCAGCCACCACACACACAGCAACAAGGTAAGAGCTGGATGGGGGAGCTGGGCAGAGAGACATGGAGAGTGTGACTCTGGGGGCTCAGGGGTAAATGACACTGCATGAGACACCCGTAGGTGGACATGCCCTCTGGGCAGAGCATGACGCCACCCTGAAACTAGGTTTCTAAACTAGGCAAGTATGCATCTACACCTAAGGGAAGAGGCAAATAACTTTGCAACTGGACAAACCATGTAAGAGGTGGAAGAAATACATTTATGTTTTTTGGGGGGGGTTTGCAATGCATACAGGATAAATGCTGGCTGCTTATGCTAGTAGCCCACGAATGCTGGAGAGCTTTATTTTTAACATAACAATTTAGATTTTAGTTTGGACACACCTCTTTCAAATCTAAGTCTCTCTTCACATTTTATATCTGCCCGTCCATTTCTAGACAATTTGGCTCCCAGTGAGAACAGTAAAAACATGTACCCCCTCCTGCGTGTGCTTAATAAAAGGGGTGTGGCCTTGCAGGGAAAAAAATACTTTACACCCCAGTTAAGCCCCTGACACTATATTATTCCCCACACAATAATGCCCCTTACAAATTATGTCACACAGTTATGCCCCTGACACCATATTATGCCCCACAGAGTAATGCCTCTTACACATTATGGCACACAGTTATGCTCCTGACACCATAATAGGCCCCACACAGTAATGTCCCTTACACATTATGGCATACATAGTTAGGCTACTTACTGACTGCTCATTGTCAGGGGTTGGCAGCAGCGCACACGTGGGGGTTCTAAGTACCCAGAAACCCTCCCTGATGAACCAACCTTTTTTTTTTCCATAAACGTTGACAATCTTGTCTTCGACTCTGCAGCAGCCGCGGGCCCCCAGCTGAGATCAGATCCTTTTCTGTGATTGTGGCACGCTGCCCGGCCTCCCACTGCCGGTTCAGCTGTTAGTGCTTCCGCGTCAGGTAGCTTTCATATACCTGATGCGGAGCGCTGACAGCGGAACAAGCAGTGGGATGCTGGACAGCGTGCCGCAATCACAGAAAGGGACATGGGAGGATCTGTGCCGCCCAGCTGCCCGGCAGGGCTACGAAAAAGAGGTCCGCAGCTCCTGTAGCACCTTAGCCCACACAACGGACAAGCTGTGTGTGAAAGTATGCTGTTTGCCCTGTGTTTGTAAGTGCAATGTTTTGCATGCTGTGTGTTTATAACTATGCTACTATATGTGTAATGTAGTGTGTGTGTGTGTGTGTGTGTGTGTGTGTATGTCCGCTGGGTGTTTTTAAGTATGGTGTTTGTGTGTGCGTGTGTGTGTGTGTGTGTGTGTATTTAAGTATGCTATGTATGTATGCTATGCACATTAAAGCAAGTATGCTGTGTACTCTATGTATGTGTGCATCGCATGTTTATAAGAAAAAATATAGACCCCCCCCCCCCCCCCTGTAAATCCTGCATTTGCCCCTGGTTGGTGCCAGCATCTCCCACACCCTTCTTTCTTCCTGCAAACGGTGTGTCAGAGTAGTCCCGGCACTTCCAGGTAGCGCTGTAAGCTCCTGTATCATTTCCCTGTTACTAGAGGCTCAGTAGGACCTCTAGCATGTCTCCTTCTCAGGCTGCGGTCATTTTGTCCACATGTAATACATATGCAGACAGTGGCCGCGGAGCCCCATGCGCTCGCTTGGCTCGCCGCGGCCCTAGAAATGGTCCAGAAAATGGTTTTACTCATGTGCAAAGTTACTTCATTTTTTTTTTTTTTTGCTTTGCTTCCAGCTAAGATTAAGCACTGCACATATGCTGCCAACATTTGTACTTTACTACTGCTAGTCACCAGGTTGGTTAGAACAACATGGGCTGCCTATTCTTGCTGCTAACCTGCTATAGCTGTGGTTTAATAAGAGTATACTGTAGTTTATGATTGATACTCAACAAACAGTGAGAATCAACAAAGTGTTTTTCTCCACTGATAACTCACTTTGGCTGACATATTTTCTGCACGGAAAAAAAAAAAAATAGAACAGAAAAATACTGCCTCTGCTTCTAAGATCAACACAGTTTGTCTGCACATATTGAAAGAGTTGAAATGTATGGCATGATAAAAATAAGCATAAATATTCCACTACTTTTCATGCGAAAGCAGGAAATGTGAAAGGTTTAGGAATGAAAACTTACATATACCAACTGGTTTGCATATTGCAATTAACAACATTTAAACTAATGTTGTGTCACCCAGACCTTTTTGTTGCAGTATGTTAGATCTCAGCACAGTAATTAACTTTTGCATAATAAATACATAGTACATTAATTACAATCCCCAAAAGGGGTATGTGTGAGTTATAGCTATTATGCATTGCCTCCTATTTTCCAAGTAGGCATTAACCCTTTAACCAATAAATTACAGCCCTTATAAATAAACCAAACACTTGTAAGTAAAGTAAACAAAAAAAACATATTATACTGTGTGTATATATATATATATATATATATATATATATATATAGTGACCGGGATCTCATATAGTATAAGTTGAACACTGCAGGGGTTTTTTTCTGCAGCTTTTCCACAAGTAGGCAATTGAACATAAGCAGTTACCAGCAGTTCTTATCATACAAAGGGGGATGTTCAATTTGGTCCGAAGAGACATCGGGAGTAAAAAACCCCGATGTTTCTTCGGGTGCTGCGGTCGGGCTATTTAATTTGCTCGGCCGGTAACAAGTCCTCTTACACCCGAAAACAGACAGGTTCAGTGAAACCTGTGTGTTTTCGGGTGAAACAGCACCGTTTTCGGTTGAAAACGGGGCTGTTATCGGGCATTTTGCTTCGCCTGCCGGAGGCAGGTGAAGCAAAACCGCCGATAAGCCGCGGCACGCGCCGGCTTATCTGGGCCAATTAAATAGCCCCCACCGGCCGATACTTATCACCCGGCACCCCGGGCCAAATTGAATATCCCTAAAAGTGTAAATTCTCCAGAGGCCACCGATCCAGGACTACTAACAGTAGCCTATTACCTGGCCTATTCCCTGGGCGACTAGTTCACCGTCAGGAGCAATGTCTCTTGTGTCTGAAACCATTTTAACAGCAGGCTGACAGGTGTCTGAAATCATGCTCGCTGTTGCTCAGACTTGATCAAACTGGATACCTGGACTGGATTCCACACCCTGCTGTTCCACATCCATGTCAGGCATGTTTATGCTGTCCCTGTGATATATATATATATATATATATTTTTTTTTTATTTTTTATTTTTTTATTTGTAAAACGGGTTCTTGAAATAAGGACTCAGTAGGTAGGCTTTCCAGTGAAACACAGTGTCTTTTACTAGCAGCAGACACTGTGCATAGCATACACAGGCTTGGGCCTGGTCACACAAGTACATACCTTAAAATAAACAAGCAAACATAAAGGTCCTAGCACTCCTTGTGCTTGTCAGTTATTCTGCTGCATTGACCTGCAGCCATCATCCTCCATGCTCTCTTGCCACAGCCAAAGTCCACAGTCCCTGGTACTATAAAACTGCATACTACTCGTTGTCCCCTATTGGGCATCAGTGCCACCTGCATTGGGTGTATGGAAGTTTTAAACTCTTCTTGTTCTCAGTGATGAGTTCCTGCTAGATCTGAGCAATCCACAAAACCCAGAGTACCAAATCTCTACTGCAGCTGCAGAATGTGCAGGTCTTGTTTTCTTCTCCCTTGGAGGGAGCTGATTCCCCCGGAATGTGAACAAATCAGGTTAGAGACCACCCCTCTCACCACAATATATACACACACATATAGATAGATAGATAGATAGATAGATAGATAGATAGATAGATAGATAGATAGATAGATAGATAGATTTCAAGTATTGTTATGGTTAGGGCCTGATTCAGATATGGATGCTTTTGCAGAGCAGCTGAAGGAAAAAGACGCCCCCGGCCCGCATTTCAGTTCTGATGCCTGTGCCCAAAGATGCAGAATTGGATCAATTGCTGTTTCCAGAGTCGGCCATCTGAGCAAACCTAAGCTTACTCAGAATGGCCACCTACTGACCACTTGCATTGCCAGTAAATTTGCATCAAAAGATCCAGACATTGGCCTTGCCACTCTCAGAAAATGGTGTCGACATGCCCCCATTTTCAGGAAACGCAAGCGGTGTCGCCTCCTTCCGACCCCAAATGGTGCAGAATGTAAATCAATCACTGCGTGCAATGTTGCAGGCCACGTGCAGAACGGGTGTCCTGTGCATGTGGAGATTGCTA
The DNA here is from genome assembly GCF_028390025.1 of Pseudophryne corroboree. Taxonomy (NCBI): domain Eukaryota; kingdom Metazoa; phylum Chordata; class Amphibia; order Anura; family Myobatrachidae; genus Pseudophryne; species Pseudophryne corroboree. The sequence continues at coordinate 143,564,714 of NC_086452.1, forward strand.
CATTAATTCCTCTAGGAATTAATGCAGCGATAGCAAGATGCGAATAGCCGCAGCCTGGCATGTCATGCAGCAAGCCGTGTTGCAGCATGCTGCATTGCATCAAAGATCAGCATGGCTACATCTGTATGTAAAACAGGCGGGCCCTGTAGAACAGAAATATCTTTTAGACAATATTGTAGAATATAGGAATATAATGGAGATGTGAGAACTCCCCGGTTGTTAGCATACAAAGTAGATTGGTTAGAAAACGTGAATAAATTCTTACATTTCTATCTGAAGAAAGCAGAGATAATAACGAATAACAAATGTTCCCCTTCCTGTACTGTGCTTCATGGAGAATGTGCTCCAGCATGCCAGCAGCACGGCATTCTGGGGCTCGAATCCCGCAGTGATATTGGTGGTCAGAGACTGCCATGTCACTGCCAGTCCATGGAGCAACGGGGGACAGCAGGGACTCTGGAGAGATTGGCAGGAAGTGCAAATCAGGTGCATTGCGTTGCATGTGATGCGACCAAGCCAGGTAACATACACAAGTCCATTTTTTGTAGCTTTTATTATTTGTGTGTATATAAACAAAGAAAACATTTTGACAATGACTTAATTTATCTGAACTTGCGTCACTGGACGTTATTTAAAAACATTATTTAAAAACAGTGATAATCTCTTTTGTAGTGTCTTGCTTCCATTTGCACACACAGGTGTCAGAATTGAGGGGGGGGGGTCAAGCGGCCCTGGCCCCCCCAAACAACATTTGAGTTGAGAAAATGTACTGGATCACGAGGCGCCGTCTAGGTTTACCTCGGGCAGTGTGTTTGTAGTCTCCAGACAGAGATAAATCCCCCTCCAGATACCTCCCCGATAACAGCCACTCGCGCAAGTTCTGCGTAATGACCGCTCATGCAATCACTTTCTTTTATACATGGCAGGGGACGGCACCTGGATGTGATTTTGAATACATCTGGGTGGAAATTAGGGGTGCGCCAAAATTAAATTTAATCTTGCCCCCCATCCTGAAAAGATTCTGGCGCACAAGTGCACCTACATTTCTGATAGAGAACATAGTATCTGATTTATATGTGTAAGATTGCTCACATACAACTAATGTAAAATGGTTTTAAGGACTGCACATGCATGCTCAGATCAGGTCCTGCATTGTCAGGCACAGTCACCATAAGCCGCTGCCTGATTGACAGGCTAACACCAATTGGGAGCAGGGGCGGCAATTGTGTCCGTTTTACAAAGAGAGGGCATGTCACCTCCATTAAGTGTGTCAAGACTAGGGACTAATTTTTCCGATGCAGATTTTATGGCCCTGAAAACAGCGCTAAAAACCCATCGGTGCAAGTTTAATAAATAAATAAATCATAATCACCCTTCCAGTGGTCTCTGTGATGATTCAGCTCCTGGTGGTCTCCCCTCTAATTTTGCACTGGGGAGGGGGCTGCTGGGAGTCCTGGGGGCTGCTTGGAGGCTCAAGGGCAGCTTGGAGGAGGGAGTGAATACACAACAAGGGGGGTGGGGTGTCACACACACGCTGGGGGTAACACACACTCATATACACACTCACATACACTCATGCACACTTGCAAACATATACACACTGCTGCTGAAGGAGACCGGTTCCCGACGCTGGATGCGGAAGACACTCCTTAGGAAGGTGTTTAATTACAGACTAATTAGGCTAATTGGAAACATCCAATTACTTAATTTTTCCTCAGTGGGGATGCTGCTGGGATCCCAGAGCAAGTCCTGGTGTTGTTTTCCTAAAATTAACGATTTTTGGAAAAATTAGACTTGCTCTGCAGGTGAGAGGAAAAACATTTCTATAGAAATCACAACCTCCCATATTCTGTCCTGCAACTGGGTAGCAAAACCCTGTGGCTGCAGGAAAAAACAGCGCTGTGTTTTTTTTTACATTTCCAGCCCCCAATTGAATTCCCCCCATAGTGTGTGGCCCTGTGTTATTGTTCACCTCCAATCACATTAGCCACTTCACGCCTTGCAATGGCTGTAGTTCAGCCATGTGACAAAGCCCATATACTTTGCCAACAGACTTGATATTTCTATCACCTGGCAGAGACTAGGGGCCGGATGTAATAGCTTGCGAGACAGCCGGAGCTTCGAGACTCCGGACGATCTCAAAACGTACGAGTTTGGCCGGAGTCTCGTAGCTCCGGCCGTCTCGTAAGCCATCACATCTGGCCCTAGGTCTCATCCTAACCTCTTAATGCAATGTGCTTTTACCCTCTAATTGGCAGATAGTCATACATTGGCCAATGCAAAAGTGACACTCATTTAAGACCATCCCAACGTCCTCTTACTGTCATGATTAAAAGGAGCTGAAGTAAAACACAGCAACATTTTAGGAGAAATGCTAATTTAAAGGGGACGTTCAACTTTGATATTATGGTTACTGAAAGCAGAGTGTTTGCAGGCATGTTAATGTGTGCAGGGTGAACGATCATCTAGGAGCATTGATACAAAACCAAAGTGTCTTGTACTGTAGATCAAATACACATCATAACTGAGGATCAAGTGGTGTATAGACAGGTGTATAAATAACATCTGAACAATGTTTACTTTAAGACAGTAGATTTAACGCTGCCCATCACACTTTAATGAAATGCTTACACTGTATCATGCATTTAGCAGGTCCACGAACGACACCTTGGGGGAGATATTATATCAAGCAATTATGGAAATAAGTAATAATGACCTGGTTAAATATTCACTGTATGCATTGCATGTCACATTAAACCCTATGATAATCAGTGCTTATTGCCTCATTATAAGCTCTAGAGGTATGTATTAAGCTGCAGTACAGTGCAACAACCTGAGAAAAGCTGTAATCATCATCATGAAATATTTATCTCCTGCTCGGGGGGTGGGTGCATCTTGGCATGTGTTTAGTGTTATTAATGTAGAGGTCACAAATGTGTGAGAATAAATGCAAAGCATTGTGTCATTATCAGAGCAGAGAATTGGGCAAGATGTAATGTGACTTTGTTATATATATATTAACATTTTTAGCTTCTTTTGGTTTCATTGCAGGTCTGCATTTTTCAAGTAGCCATAGGAAGCCTTGTGTCTAAAATGTATTTATTGTGAAAGGGTCCTCTGTAGTGGAAAAGAGGTTTTGCAGAGGTGACCTGACTTTGCATCCGTATGATAAGCAACCAGCCACTAATATGACCAGAGCTGTGCTTCCCTAATATGTTCGCCACCCAGGGTTGGACTGGCCCACAGGGGTACATGGGAAACCCCCAGTTGGCCAAACTGCATGGGTGACCACCTCCTCCTCTAGGGATCAGGATCCAGACTGTGCACTTGAATTATACATTATACATTTGTTACCTTATACTGCAACAGGGCTATGGTGTGTTCTCTACAGTGCATTGCAGTTATTCATCTGGTACATTATCATGCATGCACTAGCAGTATTAAATAGGGGCCCAGCCCATGCACTCTCTTATGGTTAGCCAAGCTTCTGTGGTCGCTGGCCACACCCCCACTTGAGACTGGCCCTACCCCTAAACATGGGCCCATACCACTGCATTCTGCCAGTGGATCCTTCATGTCCCAGTCCAACACTGTTGTCATCATTTGGACCATTTTAATAAACAGGCCACATTTTACCAAACTTTTACACACTGGAGTGATATTGGCCTGATGTGTCATTTTGGGATGATTCAGAACTACATATCGTGCACATTACTCAGTGTGTATGCCCGATATCTGGGTGCCCGCAGTCGCTAGCACTGTCACTAGGTTTGATACGCTGCACATCAAATCTAGCAATAACGCTAGCGACTGTGGCATATGTAATGAAGGAAGGAGCGATATGTCACTCCAACCTGTATTACATCACTCAATGTGTACCCAGCTTCCAATATGGCGGCCCTTTGGGTTGACATATCGTCTGGGTGCACATTGTGCCAGTGTGTACCCAGCTTTAGTTTAGCTCAATTAGTCAATCTCATCTCTGAAACTGAAGTTTCTCCAAGATCTGAGCCATATCCATGAGTCAACTACAACTCCTAGCCAGCATTTAGCAAATGATAGCTAGAAAACAATTGGTTGCTATGGGTAACTTCTCCACTTGTCCTGCACTAGAAGATTACCTCCAGGTGACCTGATATGTAACTTGTTATTTTTTAGATAGATCTCCAAAGTTCACAGCTATTCATTTCATTGTGAGGTATTTCAGTGATTAGAACCTACAGTATGACTAATGGGGGCTCTAAATAAAACAACAGTGGGGAACTAGAGATGAGCGCCTGAAATTTTTCGGGTTTTGTGTTTTGGTTTTGGGTTCGGTTCCGCGGCCGTGTTTTGGGTTCGAACGCGTTTTGGCAAAACCTCACCGAATTTTTTTTGTCGGATTCGGGTGTGTTTTGGATTCGGGTGTTTTTTTCAAAAAACACTAAAAAACAGCTTAAATCATAGAATTTGGGGGTCATTTTGATCCCAAAGTATTATTAACCTCAAAAACCATAATTTCCACTCATTTTCAGTCTATTCTGAATACCTCACACCTCACAATATTATTTTTAGTCCTAAAATTTGCACCGAGGTCGCTGTGTGAGTAAGATAAGCGACCCTAGTGGCCGACACAAACACCGGGCCCATCTAGGAGTGGCACTGCAGTGTCACGCAGGATGTCCCTTCCAAAAAACCCTCCCCAAACAGCACATGACGCAAAGAAAAAAAGAGGCGCAATGAGGTAGCTGACTGTGTGAGTAAGATTAGCGACCCTAGTGGCCGACACAAACACCGGGCCCATCTAGGAGTGGCACTGCAGTGTCACGCAGGATGTCCCTTCCAAAAAACCCTCCCCAATCAGCACATGATGCAAAGAAAAAGAAAAGAAAAAAGAGGTGCAAGATGGAATTGTCCTTGGGCCCTCCCAGTCCCACCCACCCTTATGTTGTATAAACAAAACAGGACATGCACACTTTAACCAACCCATCATTTCAGTGACAGGGTCTGCCACACGACTGTGACTGATATGACGGGTTGGTTTGGACCCCCCCCAAAAAAGAAGCAATTAATCTCTCCTTGCACAAACTGGCTCTACAGAGGCAAGATGTCCACCTCATCTTCACCCTCCGATATATCACCGTGTACATCCCCCTCCTCACAGATTATCAATTCGTCCCCACTGGAATCCACCATCTCAGCTCCCTGTGTACTTTGTGGAGGCAATTGCTGCTGGTCAATGTCTCCGCGGAGGAATTGATTATAATTCATTTTAATGAACATCATCTTCTCCACATTTTCTGGATGTAACCTCGTACGCCGATTGCTGACAAGGTGAGCGGCGGCACTAAACACTCTTTCGGAGTACACACTTGTGGGAGGGCAACTTAGGTAGAATAAAGCCAGTTTGTGCAAGGGCCTCCAAATTGCCTCTTTTTCCTGCCAGTATAAGTACGGACTGTGTGACGTGCCTACTTGGATGCGGTCACTCATATAATCCTCCACCATTCTATCAATGTTGAGAGAATCATATGCAGTGACAGTAGACGACATGTCCGTAATCGTTGTCAGGTCCTTCAGTCCGGACCAGATGTCAGCATCAGCAGTCGCTCCAGACTGCCCTGCATCACCGCCAGCGGGTGGGCTCGGAATTCTGAGCCTTTTCCTCGCACCCCCAGTTGCGGGAGAATGTGAAGGAGGAGATGTTGACAGGTCGCGTTCCGCTTGACTTGACAATTTTGTCACCAGCAGGTCTTTCAACCCCAGCAGACCTGTGTCTGCCGGAAAGAGAGATCCAAGGTAGGCTTTAAATCTAGGATCGAGCACGGTGGCCAAAATGTAGTGCTCTGATTTCAACAGATTGACCACCCGTGAATCCTTGTTAAGCGAATTAAGGGCTGCATCCACAAGTCCCACATGCCTAGCGGAATCGCTCCCTTTTAGCTCCTTCTTCAATGCCTCCAGCTTCTTCTGCAAAAGCCTGATGAGGGGAATGACCTGACTCAGGCTGGCAGTGTCTGAACTGACTTCACGTGTGGCAAGTTCAAAGGGCATCAGAACCTTGCACAACGTTGAAATCATTCTCCACTGCACTTGAGACAGGTGCATTCCACCTACTATATCGTGCTCAATTGTATAGGCTTGAATGGCCTTTTGCTGCTCCTCCAACCTCTGAAGCATATAGAGGGTTGAATTCCACCTCGTTACCACTTCTTGCTTCAGATGATGGCAGGGCAGGTTCAGTAGTTTTTGGTGGTGCTCCAGTCTTCTGTACGTGGTGCCTGTACGCCGAAAGTGTCCCGCAATTTTTCTGGCCACCGACAGCATCTCTTGCACGCCCCTGTCGTTTTTTAAAAAATTCTGCACCACCAAATTCAAGGTATGTGCAAAACATGGGACGTGCTGGAATTTGCCCATATTTAATGCACACACAATATTGCTGGCGTTGTCCGATGCCACAAATCCACAGGAGAGTCCAATTGGGGTAAGCCATTCCGCGATGATCTTCCTCAGTTGCCGTAAGAGGTTTTCAGCTGTGTGCGTATTCTGGAAAGCGGTGATACAAAGCGTAGCCTGCCTAGGAAAGAGTTGGCGTTTGCGAGATGCTGCTACTGGTGCCGCCGCTGCTGTTCTTGCGGCGGGAGTCCATACATCTACCCAGTGGGCTGTCACAGTCATATAGTCCTGACCCTGCCCTGCTCCACTTGTCCACATGTCCGTGGTTAAGTGGACATTGGGTACAACTGCATTTTTTAGGACACTGGTGAGTCTTTTTCTGACGTCCGTGTACATTCTCGGTATCGCCTGCCTAGAGAAGTGGAACCTAGATGGTATTTGGTAACGGGGGCACACTGCCTCAATAAATTGTCTAGTTCCCTGTGAACTAACGGCGGATACCGGACGCACGTCTAACACCAACATAGTTGTCAAGGACTCAGTTATCCGCTTTGCAGTAGGATGACTGCTGTGATATTTCATCTTCCTCGCAAAGGACTGTTGAACAGTCAATTGCTTACTGGAAGTAGTACAAGTGGGCTTACGACTTCCCCTCTGGGATGACCATCGACTCCCAGCGGCAACAACAGCAGCGCCAGCAGCAGTAGGCGTTACACGCAAGGATGCATCGGAGGAATCCCAGGCAGGAGAGGACTCGTCAGAATTGCCAGTGACATGGCCTGCAGGACTATTGGCATTCCTGGGGAAGGAGGAAATTGACACTGAGGGAGTTGGTGGGGTGGTTTGCGTGAGCTTGGTTACAAGAGGAAGGGATTTACTGGTCAGTGGACTGCTTCCGCTGTCACCCAAAGTTTTTGAACTTGTCACTGACTTATTATGAATGCGCTGCAGGTGACGTATAAGGGAGGATGTTCCGAGGTGGTTAACGTCCTTACCCCTACTTATTACAGCTTGACAAAGGCAACACACGGCTTGACAAATGTTGTCCGCATTTCTGGTGAAATACCTCCACACCGAAGAGCTGATTTTTTGGGTATTTTCACCTGGCATGTCAACGGCCATATTCCTCCCACGGACAACAGGTGTCTCCCCGGGTGCCTGACTTAAACAAACCACCTCACCATCAGAATCCTCCTGGTCAATTTCCTCCCCAGCGCCAGCAACACCCATATCCTCCTCATCCTGGTGTACTTCAACACTGACATCTTCAATCTGACTATCAGGAACTGGACTGCGGGTGCTCCTTCCAGCACTTGCAGGGGGCGTGCAAATGGTGGAAGGCGCATGCTCTTCACGTCCAGTGTTGGGAAGGTCAGGCATCGCAACCGACACAATTGGACTCTCCTTGTGGATTTGGGATTTCGAAGAATGCACAGTTCTTTGCTGTGCTGCTTTTGCCAGCTTGAGTCTTTTCATTTTTCTAGCGAGAGGCTGAGTGCTTCCATCCTCATGTGAAGCTGAACCACTAGCCATGAACATAGGCCAGGGCCTCAGCCGTTCCTTGCCACTCCGTGTGGTAAATGGCATATTGGCAAGTTTACGCTTCTCCTCCGACAATTTTATTTTAGGTTTTGGAGTCCTTTTTTTACTGATATTTGGTGTTTTGGATTTGACATGCTCTGTACTATGACATTGGGCATCGGCCTTGGCAGACGACGTTGCTGGCATTTCATCGTCTCGGCCATGACTAGTGGCAGCAGCTTCAGCACGAGGTGGAAGTGGATCTTGATCTTTCCCTAATTTTGGAACCTCAACATTTTTGTTCTCCATATTTTAATAGGCACAACTAAAAGGCACCTCAGGTAAACAATGGAGATGGATGGATTGGATACTAGTATACAATTATGGACGGGCTGCCGAGTGCCGACACAGAGGTAGCCACAGCCGTGAACTACCGCACTGTACTGTGTCTGCTGCTAATATATAGACTGGTTGATAAAGAGATAGTATACTCGTAACTAGTATGTATGTATAAAGAAAGAAAAAAAAACCACGGTTAGGTGGTATATACAATTATGGACGGGCTGCCGAGTGCCGACACAGAGGTAGCCACAGCCGTGAACTACCGCACTGTACTGTGTCTGCTGCTAATATATAGACTGGTTGATAAAGAGATAGTATACTCGTAACTAGTATGTATGTATAAAGAAAGAAAAAAAAACCACGGTTAGGTGGTATATACAATTATGGACGGGCTGCCGAGTGCCGACACAGAGGTAGCCACAGCCGTGAACTACCGCACTGTACTGTGTCTGCTGCTAATATAGACTGGTTGATAAAGAGATAGTATACTCGTAACTAGTATGTATGTATAAAGAAAGAAAAAAAAACCACGGTTAGGTGGTATATACAATTATGGACGGGCTGCCGAGTGCCGACACAGAGGTAGCCACAGCCGTGAACTACCGCACTGTACTGTGTCTGCTGCTAATATATAGACTGGTTGATAAAGAGATAGTATACTCGTAACTAGTATGTATGTATAAAGAAAGAAAAAAAAACCACGGTTAGGTGGTATATACAATTATGGACGGGCTGCCGAGTGCCGACACAGAGGTAGCCACAGCCGTGAACTACCGCACTGTACTGTGTCTGCTGCTAATATAGACTGGTTGATAAAGAGATAGTATACTCGTAACTAGTATGTATGTATAAAGAAAGAAAAAAAAACCACGGTTAGGTGGTATATACAATTATGGACGGGCTGCCGAGTGCCGACACAGAGGTAGCCACAGCCGTGAACTACCGCACTGTACTGTGTCTGCTGCTAATATATAGACTGGTTGATAAAGAGATAGTATACTCGTAACTAGTATGTATGTATAAAGAAAGAAAAAAAACCACGGTTAGGTGGTATATACAATTATGGACGGGCTGCCGAGTGCCGACACAGAGGTAGCCACAGCCGTGAACTACCGCACTGTACTGTGTCTGCTGCTAATATAGACTGGTTGATAAAGAGATAGTATACTCGTAACTAGTATGTATGTATAAAGAAAGAAAAAAAAACCACGGTTAGGTGGTATATACAATTATGGACGGGCTGCCGAGTGCCGACACAGAGGTAGCCACAGCCGTGAACTACCGCACTGTACTGTGTCTGCTGCTAATATATAGACTGGTTGATAAAGAGATAGTATACTCGTAACTAGTATGTATGTATAAAGAAAGAAAAAAAAACCACGGTTAGGTGGTATATACAATTATGGACGGGCTGCCGAGTGCCGACACAGAGGTAGCCACAGCCGTGAACTACCGCACTGTACTGTGTCTGCTGCTAATATATAGACTGGTTGATAAAGAGATAGTATACTCGTAACTAGTATGTATGTATAAAGAAAGAAAAAAAAACCACGGTTAGGTGGTATATACAATTATGGACGGGCTGCCGAGTGCCGACACAGAGGTAGCCACAGCCGTGAACTACCGCACTGTACTGTGTCTGCTGCTAATATATAGACTGGTTGATAAAGAGATAGTATACTCGTAACTAGTATGTATGTATAAAGAAAGAAAAAAAAACCACGGTTAGGTGGTATATACAATTATGGACGGGCTGCCGAGTGCCGACACAGAGGTAGCCACAGCCGTGAACTACCGCACTGTACTGTGTCTGCTGCTAATATATAGACTGGTTGATAAAGAGATAGTATACTCGTAACTAGTATGTATGTATAAAGAAAGAAAAAAAAACCACGGTTAGGTGGTATATACAATTATGGACGGGCTGCCGAGTGCCGACACAGAGGTAGCCACAGCCGTGAACTACCGCACTGTACTGTGTCTGCTGCTAATATAGACTGGTTGATAAAGAGATAGTATACTACTAATATTATATATACTGGTGGTCAGGTCACTGGTCACTAGTCACACTGGCAGTGGCACTCCTGCAGCAAAAGTGTGCACTGTTTAATTTTAATATAATATTATGTACTCCTGGCTCCTGCTATAACCTATAACTGGCACTGCAGTAGTGCTCCCCAGTCTCCCCCACAATTATAAGCTGTGTGAGCTGAGCAGTCAGACAGATATATAATATATATAGATGATGCAGCACACTGGCCTGAGCCTGAGCAGTGCACACAGATATGGTATGTGACTGACTGAGTCACTGTGTGTATCGCTTTTTTCAGGCAGAGAACGGATATATTAAATAAACTGCACTGTGTGTCTGGTGGTCACTCACTATATAATATATTATGTACTCCTGGCTCCTGCTATAACCTATAACTGGCACTGCAGTAGTGCTCCCCAGTCTCCCCCACAATTATAAGCTGTGTGAGCTGAGCAGTCAGACAGATATATATAATATTATATATAGATAATAGATGATGCAGCACACTGGCCTGAGCCTGAGCAGTGCACACAGATATGGTATGTGTTGTGACTGAGTCACTGTGTGCTGTGTATCGCTTTTTTCAGGCAGAGAACGGATTATAAATAAAACTGGTGGTCACTATCAGCAAAACTCTGCACTGTACTGAGTACTCCTAATGCTCCCCAAAATTAGTAAATCAAGTGTCTCTCTAATCTATTCTAAACGGAGAGGACGCCAGCCACGTCCTCTCCCTATCAATCTCAATGCACGTGTGAAAATGGCGGCGACGCGCGGCTCCTTATATAGAATCCGAGTCTCGCGATAGAATCCGAGCCTCGCGAGAATCCGACAGCGTCATGATGACGTTCGGGCGCGCTCGGGTTAACCGAGCAAGGCGGGAAGATCCGAGTCGCTCGGACCCGTGAAAAAAAACATGAAGTTCTGGCGGGTTCGGATTCAGAGAAACCGAACCCGCTCATCTCTATGGGGAACACCGTTATTTATATGACTCTCCATTTTTTTACAGAATTACATTTATCTATTTACATTTCTTTACAATTTCTACAGCAAAACAGTCAAATATTGTTTAGTAATAGACCATCAAGCTTACCTGTAACACTGAAGCACCACTGTGAAGAAACTGCAGACCACTCTCTGCTGAATCAATTCCACCAGTAGCTAATATAGGAAACCCCGGAATGGCCCCGGCAATTGCAGAAACTGCCCTCAAAGCAATTGGTCTAATGGCATTACCTTAAAAAAGAGACAGAAAGTTTAAAAAGTTACTCGCCAAGAAAGAAAAACCACAGGGGGATGATTCAACATATGTATAAATTGAAGAATAAATACAGTAAAGCAAACACAAAAAGCATAGCATCTAATGCATAGTTGCCTACCCTCACAGAATGTCTGGATGGCTCCTAAAAATTGGGTGACACTCCCGGGCCCCCCATAAAGGTGGGCAATTCTCTCTCTTTCTCCTCAGCCCCCCACACCTACCTTGGCACAGTATAGCAGGGCCAGAGCCACAATGACATGTTTGTGATGGCAAGCCCCTGGGCAGCCCACCTTGCCATCGACCACACCCCCAGACAGTCTACTCTGCTGTTAGCCACGCACCCTGAGTGCCTACCACGCTGCCACCTCCAGAAGGAAGGGGCAGCAAAGTAGGCAACTATGACCTAATGCAGTAAAAAGACAGAATGCATTCATAATATTAGCATGCTTAAGAGCTTATTGGGGATTTTGATTTGCCTGCATAAGGCAGGTGAAACAAAATCCCTGATAAGCAATGGCAATCCTTCCAGTCAGTGATCCCAAGCCTGCTGCAGCAGCAGCAGCAGCAGCTGGGTACTGTAGGAAGGGTACATGGAAGACGGCACTCAAACAGTGACCAATATTCGCCCCTCTTTCCCTGAGTGCCCCGGCCAGGCGGGGGTCATGTGACGTGGGGAGCCGGAGCACAGGAGTCACGGGAGCAGATGCAGGGTGGGGATCATGTGACAGGGGGAGTCAGAGCACTGAAGCAGTCACGGGAGAAATATGCTCCGATGCAGGTGACAAATAGTATAGCCCGCGGCGATATCATCATTACATCGGTAATGTACTGCAGATAATTGGATATCCCCCATAGCTGGAAGGTTATTTTATAAAAAAAAATGTTTAAAAATGTTGTGCATAAAACAAAGTTTGTGTACACTAAACCATTAGAAAGCAAAAGTGTAACTGTCTCAGTCGTGCCCAAAACATTTTGGATATCGGGTTCTTGGATATGGGAAGGTCAACCCGTTCTAATTTTCTGGAGGATAGCAGAGTGAAATCTTCAAAACTCTATGATATATTATACAGTATATTATATATTTGAGTCAACCACATTTAGGGCCTGATTCCGAGATGGACACAAGTGGAAATGTGGACAGTTCTGGGGGACTTCAGCATATTGCGTATTAGAGATATGCGGAAGACGCTTTTCATGTTTTCTTGGGGGGGATCTGGATCCCCGCTCGTGTTTTGGATCTGGGCTGGTTTTGCCAAAACCACCCTTTCGGGTTTTGGTTTTGGATCTGGATGATTTATGAAAAAACCCCACAAAAACAGCTAAAATCACAGAATTTGAGGGTAATTTTGATCCTACGGTATTATTAACCTCAATAACAATAATTTCCATTCATTTCCAGTCTATTCTGAACACCTCACACCTCACAATATTGTTTACATAGAGGTAGCTGGATGACTAAACTAAGCGACGCAAGTGGGCGACACAAACACCTGGCCCACCTAGGAGTGGCACTGCAGTGTCAGACAGGTTGACAGTTTTAAAAACTAGGCCCCAAAGAGCACATAATGCAAAGAAAATAAAGAGGTGTAACGAGGTCGCTGAATGACTAAGCTAAGCGACACAAGTGGGTGGCACAAACACCTGGCCCATCTAAGAGTGGCATTGCAGTGGAAGACAGAATGGCACTTTTAAAAACTAGGCCCCAGAGAGCACATAAGGCAAAGAAAAACAAAAAAGAGGTGCAAGATGGAATTGTCCTTGGGCCCTCCCACCCACCCTTATGTTGTATAAACAGGACATGCACACTTTAACAAACCAATCATTTCAGCAACAGGGTCTGCCACGCGACTGTAGCTGAAATGATTGCATTGTTTGGGCCCCCACCAAAAAAGAAGCAATCTCTCCTTGCACGAACTGGCTCTACAGTGGCAAGATGTCATCCTCAGAGTACCCCCCCTTCAGTGTTTACATCCTCACAGAGAAATAATATTAAAAGTAGTGATGAGCGGGTTCGGATCCTCGGGATCCGAACCCCCCCGAACTTCACCCATTTTACACGGGTCCGAGGCAAACTCGGATCCTCCCGCCATGCCGGTTAACCCGAGCGCGCCCGAACGTCATCATCCCGCGGTCGGATTCTCGTGAGATTCGTATTCTATATAAGGAGCCGTGCGTCGCCGCCATTTTTCACTCGTGCATTGGAGATGATCGTGAGAGGACGTGGCTGGCATCCTCTCAGTTTCTATGTTCAGTGGGCTGCAAATTGTGCTGCAAATATCTGTGCTCAGTGTGCTGCAAATATCTGTGCTCAGTGTGCTGCAAGTACAAATATGTACGTTCTCTGCCTGAAAAACGCTCCATATCTGACTGTCCTCAGTGTGCTGCAAATATCTATGCTCAGTGTGCTAATTGCTTTATTGTGGGGACTGGGGACCAGCAGTATTATATAGTAGGAGGACAGTGCAGAGTTTTGCTGACCAGTGACCACCAGTATACGTTCTCTGCCTGAAAAACGCTCCATATCTGTGCTGCATTGTAGTATATAGTAGGAGGACAGTGCAGAATTTTGCTGACCACCAGTATAACTATATATATATATAGCAGTACGGTACAGTAGTCCACTGCTCTACCTACCTCTGTGTCGTCAAGTATACTATCCATCCATACCTGTGGTTCATTTCAGTTTTGCACAGTTTGCTGACCACCAGTTTATACTATATAGCAGTTCGGTACAGAAGGCCACTGCTCTACCTACCTCTGTGTCGTCAAGTATACTATCCATCCATACCTGTGGTGCATTTCAGTTTTGCACAGTTTGCTGACCACCAGTATAACTATATATATAGCAGTACGGTACAGTAGTCCACTGCTCTACCTACCTCTGTTTCGTCAAGTATACTTTCCATCCATACCTGTGGTGCATTTCAGTTTTGTACTGTTTGCTGACCACCAGTATAACTATATATATAGCAGTACGGTACAGTAGTCCACTGCTCTACCTACCTCTGTGTCGTCAAGTAAACTATCCATCCATACCTGTGGTGCATTTCAGTTTTGCACAGTTTGCTGACCACCAGTATATACTGTATAGCAGTACGGTACAGTAGGCCACTGCTCTACCTACCTCTGTGTCGTCAAGTATACTATCCATCCATACCTGTGGTGCATTTCAGTTTTGCACAGTTTGCTGACCACCAGTATATACTATATAGCAGTACGGTACAGAAGGCCACTGCTCTACCTACCTCTGTGTCGTCAAGTATACTATCCATCCATACCTGTGGTGCATTTCAGTTTTGCACAGTTTGCTGACCAGCAGTATATAATATATAGCAGTACGGTACAGCAGTCCACTGCTCTACCTACCTCTGTGTCGTCAAGTATACTATCCATCCATAACTGTGGTGCATTTCAGTTTTGCACAGTTTGCTGACCACCAGTATATACTATATAGCAGTACGGTACAGAAGGCCACTGCTCTACCTACCTCTGTGTCGTCAAGTATACTATCCATACATACCCGTGGTGCATTTCAGTTGTGCGCAGTATATATAGTAGTAGGCCATTGCTATTGATATATTACTGGCATATAATTCCACACATTAAAAAATGGAGAATAAAAATGTGGAGGGTAAAATAGGGAAAGATCAAGATCCACTTCCACCTCGTGCTGAAGCTGCTGCCACTAGTCATGGCCGAGACAATGAAATGTCATCAACGTCGTCTGCCAAGGCCGATGCCCAATGTCATAGTAGAGAGCATGTAAAATAAAAAAAAATAAAGCTCAGTAAAATGACCCAAAAATCTAAATCAAAATCGTCTGAGGAGAAGCGTAAACTTGCCAATGTGCCATTTACGACACGAAGTGGCAAGAAACGGCTAAGGCCCTGGCCTATGTTCAAGGCTAGTGGTTCAGCTTCACCTGAGGATGGAAGCACTCATCCTCCTGCTAGAAAACTTAAAAGAGTTAAGATGGCAAAAGCACAGCAAAGAACTGTGCGTTCTTCTAAATCACAAATCCCCAAGGAGAGTCCAATTGTGTCGGTTGCGATGCCTGATCTTCCCAACACTGGATGGGAAAAAGTTGCGCCTTCCACCATTTGCATGCCCCCTGCAAGTGCAGGAAGGAGCACCCGCAGTCCAGTTCCTGATAGTCAAATTGAAGATGTCACTGTTGAAGTGCACCAGGAAGAGGAAATGGGTGTTGCTGGCGCTGGGGAGGAAATTGACAAGGAGGATTCTGATGGTGAGGTGGTTTGTTTAAGTCAGGCACCCGGGGAGACACCTGTAGTTCGTGGGACAAATATGGCCATTGACATGCCTGGTCAAAATACAAAAAAAATCACCTCTTCGGTGTGAAATTATTTCAACAGAAATGCGGACAACTGGTGTCAAGCCGTGTGTTGCCTTTGTCAAGCTGTAATAAGTAGGGGTAAGGACGTTAACCACCTAGGAACATCCTCCCTTATACTTCACCTAGACCGCATTCATCAGAAGTCAGTGACAAGTTCAAAAACTTTGGATGACAGCGGAAGCAGTCCACTGACCACTAAATCCCTTCCTCTTGTAACCAAGCTCCTGCAAACCACACCACCAATTCCCTCAGTGTCAATTTCCTCCTTAGACAGGAAAGCCAATAGTCCTGCAGGCCATGTCACTGTCAAGTCTGAAAAGTCTCTCCTGCCTGGGATTCCTCCGATGCATTCTTGAGTGTAACGCCTACTGCTGCTGGTGCTGCTGTTGTTGCTGCTGGGAGTCGATCGTCATCCCAGAGGGGAAGTCGGAAGACCAATTGTACTACTTCCAGTAAGCAATTGACTGTCCAACAGTCCTTTGCGAGGAAGATGAAATATCACAGCAGTCATCCTGCTGCAAAGCGTATAACTCAGGCCTTGGCAGCCTGGGTGGTGAGAAACGTGTTTCCGGTATCCACCGTTAATTCACAGGGAACTAGAGACTTGATTGAGGTACTGTGTCCCCGGTACCAAATACCATCTAGGTTCCATTTCTCTAGGCAGGCGATACCGAAAATGTATACAGACGTCAGAAAAAGAGTCACCAGTGTCCTAAAAAATGCACCCAATGTCCACTTAACCATGGACATGTGGACAAGTGGAGCAGGGCAGACTCAGGACTATATATATATAGATGTATTGCCTCCCGCAGCAAGAACAGCAGCGGCGGCACCAGTAGCAGCATTTCGCAAACGCCAACTCATTCCTAGGCAGGCTACGCTTTGTATCACCGCTTTCCATAAGAGGCACACAGCTGACAACCTCTTACGGAAACTGAGGAACATCATCGCAGAATGGCTTACCCCAATTGGACTCTCCTGGGGATTTGTGACATCGGACAACGCCACCAGTATTGTGCGTGCATTACATCTGGGCAAATTCCAGCACGTCCCATGTTTTTCACATACATTGAATTTGGTGGTGCAGAATTATTTAAAAAACGACAGGGGCGTGCAAGAGATGCTGTCGGTGACCCGAAGAATTGCGGGCCACTTTCGGCATTCAGCCACCGCGTGCCGAAGACTGGAGCACCAGCAAACACTCCTGAACCTGCCCTGCCATCATCTGAAGCAAGAGGTGGTAACGAGGTGGAATTCAACCCTATATATGCTTCAGAGGATGGAGGAGCAGCAAAAGGCCATTCAAGCCTATACATCTGCCTACGATATAGGCAAAGGAGGGGGAATGCACCTGACTCAAGCGCAGTGGAGAATGATTTCAACGTTGTGCAAGGTTCTGCAACCCTTTGAACTTGCCACACGTGAAGTAAGTTCAGACACTGCCAGCCTGAGTCAGGTCATTCCCCTCATCAGGCTTTTGCAGAAGAAGCTGGAGACATTGAAGGAGGAGCTAAAACAGAGCGATTCCACTAGGCATGTGGGACTTGTGGATGGAGCCCTTAATTCGCTTAACCAGGATTCACGGGTGGTCATTCTGTTGAAATCAGAGCACTACATTTTGGCCACCGTGCTCGATCCTAGATTTAAAACCTACATTGTATCTCTCTTTCAGGCAGACACAAGTCTGCAGAGGTTCAAAGACCTGCTGGTGAGAAAATTGTCAAGTCAAGCGGAACGTGACCCGTCAACAGCTCCTCCTTCACATTCTCCTGCAACTGGGGCTGCGATGAAAAGGCTAAGAATTCCGAGCCTACTCGCTGGCGGTGATGCAGGGCAGTCTGGAGCGAGTGCTGACATCTGGTCCGGACTGAAGGACCTGCCAACGATTACTGACATGTCGTCTACTGTCACTGCATATGAATCTGTCACCATTGAAAGAATGGTGGAGGATTATATGAGTGACCGCATCCAAGTAGGCACGTCAGACAGTCCGTACGTACACTGGCAGGAAAAAGAGGCAATTTGGAGCCCCTTGCACAAACTGGCTTTATTTTACCTAAGTTGCCCCCCTCCAGTGTCTACCCCGAAAGAGTGTTTAGTGCAGCCGCTCACCTTGTCAGCAATTGGCGTACGAGGTTACTTCCAGAAAATGTGGAGAAGATGATGTTCATCAAAATGAATTATAATCAATTCCTCCGTGGAGACATTCACCAGCAGCAATTGCCTCCAGAAAGTACACAGGGACCTGAGATGGTGGATTCCAGTGGGGACGAATTAATAATCTGTGAGGAGGGGGATGTACACAGTGAAAGGGGTGAGGAATCGGACGATGAGGAGGTGGTGGACATCTTTCCTCTGTAGAGCCAGTTTGTGCAAGGAGAGAATGATTGCTTCTTTTTTGGTGGGGGCCCAAACCAACCAGTCATTTCAGTCACAGTCGTGTGGCAGACCCTGTCGCTGAAATGATGGGTTCGTTAAAGTGTGCATGTCCTGTTTATACAACATAAGGGTGGGTGGGAGGGCCCAAGGACAATTCCATCTTGCACCTCTTTTTTCTTTCATTTTTCTTTGCATCATGTGCTGTTTGGGGACTATTTTTTTTAAGTGCCATCCTGCCTGACACTGCAGTGCCACTCCTAGATGGGCCTGGTGTTTGTGTCGGCCACTTGTGATGCTTAGCTTAGCCATCCAGCGACCTTGGTGCCCCTCTTTTTTTCTTTGCATCATGTGCTGTTTGGGGACTATTTTTTACATCTGCCATCCTGTCTGACACTGCAGTGCCACTTCTAGATGGGCCAGGTGTTTGTGTCGGCCACTTGGGTCGCTTAGCTTATTTGTCCAGCGACCTTGGTGCAAATTTTTATGACTAAAAATAATATTGTGAGGTGTGAGGTGTTCAGAATAGACTGGAAATGAGTGATTATTATGGTTATTGAGGTTAATAATACTATGGGATCAAAATGACTCCCAAATTCTATGATTTAAGCTGTTTTTGAGAGTTTTTTGTTAAAAAACACCCGAAACCAAAACACACCCGAATCCGACAAAATATTTTCAGGGAGGTTTTGCCAAAACACGGCCGCGGAACCGAATCCAAAACCAAAACACAAAACCCGAAAAATGTCCGGTGCACATCACTAGGTGGGTTATTTTGTTTCTGTGCAGGGTAAATACTGGCTGCTTTATTTTTACACTGCAATTTAGATTGCAGATTGAACACACCCCACCCAACTCTAACTCTCTCTGCACATGTTATATCTGCCTCCCCTGCACTGCCCATGGTTTTGCCCAACTGCTAACAAAGTTCCTGCTGCGATCAACTCGGAATTACCCCCCATATTGTGTATAAATATGATAATTACATTTTGAAATGTACTGCTAACTTATCAATTGCTGTACATCTATTTTATGTCACCCAGGACTTATCTACCTCTTGCCATCATCTAATCAGCACTGATACCATATTATCAGCATCATTTGCATTTTCATAAAATACATGGTCGAGCCACCACCAGCTAATAGCCAGTGGAACCGCCGTGTGCAGCACGGAAAGCAGCTAGACAGGCTGAACTATCATTTTAGACACACATCTGGTAGCCTCCAGGTTCATTTGACAGAGAGCTGCTCCACTGTAGCATGTCGGTCGGCCCTCACAAACCGTCATAGCCGACATTCACCTTTCACATCAACGGCACGCAATGCTTCGCAGTTTCACTTCGGTTATTTGCAATAGTGCCATTTGTCCAGTGACGAAGCATCTTCACCACAGCAGCACGTGAATAGTTCACAGACTGCACTGTTTCAGAAATACTGCCACCCTTGCCCCGAAAACTGATAATCATCCCTTTTTGCAATAAATCTTTTACCCATGAGTGATATGTGTGCAGAAGGCCTATCGCACATCTTATATACCCACCAAGCCAGCGCATGAGACGTGACGTACTTCATGGGCTGCACGCTGCCGACGTTAAATTTAGGAGGTGATCATAATAATGTGACTCCACCATGTAATAAAAATAATAATAATAATAATAATAATAATAATAATAATAATAATAATGTATAATGCTTAGCATGACTTACTTTATGAGAGATCATCATAGGAGATACAGGCAATTTCAGAGATGTGTTAAGTATCTCCTATATAATAGCCCTATTCTGTGACCTTGTGATTCATTTGCTAACGCTGGGCGGAGTCACAACAGTGGGCGGAGTTATTCAAATGAGTCAAAGAGATCTGGCCAAATCTACAGGAGACTAGGAGCAGAAGCAGATAGCATGGGCATTGGGCATGTCACAGGCAGGGGTGCATACCTCCCAGCTTTCTGCAGGAGCTTTCTCCAGGTAGAAGGAGGGAAACACACTCGGTGAAAAGGGGGCGTGGCTTCACGGGAGGGCCCCCGTTTTCGTCAGTGAGGGAGCATGCCCAGCGCTCTGTGAGCTGCTGGCATGCCCCCAGGGGCTGATTATGAGTCCGGGGGGCACAGGGCACTTGAGACAGGGGAGCCCTATCTCATTGCTGTGCCTGCTGTGGGTTGGGGGCGTGGCCTAATCGCGGCCCGCGCGGCCACGCCCCCTTATGCAAATTCCGATTTTTATTTTTATTTTTTTATGGGATTTTGACCCCTCAGCTAGGGCTAAATCCAGAGGACGTGGTCGCTCCCCCTACACACCCGCACAGGGAGAAGAAAGCAGGGAGACAGCTGCCTCCCTGCAACACCACAGACCTGCCAATATGCAGCAGCGTGTGCTGACTGTAGCACAATGCTGCCGCTATTGCTGGCAGGACGGGGGGAGCTTCTGAGCTGGGACAGAGCTACTCCAGCCGGGGGGCCCCCTAAAACTGTGGGGCCAATGGTACGTATCCCCTGGCCACCCCCCCCCCCCTTAATCCGGCTCTGCTGCTGGAACCCCCCCCCGTAATCCGTACCCCCTGATGCCCCCTCTCCCTCTGTCTCCACTATTCACCGCTGCTCTGCGAAGCAGAACAGCGAGTACAGGAGCTTTCCAACTGCCCCCCCCACCGCCGGACACTGCGACCCGCGGGTGGGACAGCGGGACAGACCCCAAAAAATGGGACTGTCCCGCGAAAATCGGGACATTTGGGAGGTATGGGGGTGTGTGAGGGGTATGTCATACAGACACACGGGCACCGGCTCACTGTGTGCTTGACCCCCCACATCGGCATACTCAGCAGGGTCTCTCTGGTGCGGAGGAGCGTCACTTTCTGACACACTCCATGCTTCTTAGCTGCAGTTTAGTGGGGCACCTGCCGCTGTGCAGGTTCCATACTGCCTCTGTTATCTCCAGCCCCGGCAACCCCACCGCTAGCTGCAGCGCTGCCACCCGCAGTGGAGTGCGCCTAGCTCATTCACACACTTTAGCTGGCGGGTAGCGCTGCAGAAATCCGAGCTGCTTGCAGGCTCTGACCCACTCCTCCCTCCAGCCGCAGCGTCTCCTGGGAGCTAACCAGTCACTCCCAGTCTCCCCTTACCACAGTGCCCGGAAGCCGTGAGGTCCGCGCCACGTGCATGCTATGACCCCCTCCTCCCTCCAGCCGCAGCATCTCCTGGGGGCTAACCAGTCATTTCCAGTCTCACCTTACCACAGTGCCCGGCAGCTGCGCGAGGTCTGCGGTGTGTGACTGAGGAGGGGGGGAGGGATGCGGACTGGCAGAGAAAGCAGGACTCCAGCCTGAGAGAGTCAGCCATGCCAAGTCTCCAGCAGCAGCAGATCCCAACAGGTTGGAATGGAACAGCAGCAGCCAGCAGCAGTGACTCCAGTAAGACACATCTGTCTGTCACCACTGTTTTGTCCCTAATACCAATCTCTCCCGTGCCCTGTGTTCTGTCATGTCCCTGTCACCCCTGGCCTTGCCCTGCCACCCTTATTCTGGACCTTTCACCCTTATCCTGGCCCTTTCACCCTTATCCTGGCCCTGTCACCCTTATGCTGGCCCTGTCACCCCTATCCTGGCCCTGTCACCCCTGTGCTTGCCCTGTCAACCCTATACTGGCCCCGTCACCCCTGTCCTGGTCCTGCCGCCCCTACCCTGGCCCTGTCACCCCTATCCTGTCCCTATAATTTCTGTCCTGGCCCTGTCACCCCTGTCCTGGCCCCGTCACCCCTGTCCTGGCCCCGTCACCCCTGTCCTGGCACCGTCACCCCTGTCCTGGCCCCGTCAACCCTGTACTGACCCTGTCACCCCTGTCCTGGCCCTGTTACTGCATACCCTCCAACTACCTTTTATGGCATGTACAGTACCCGCAGCGCCTCCAGACCTCTCCCCAATGCACTACACCTCCGCACCTTCCCCTCCACCACATGCGGCACTCCACCCCTCCCCCACATGCTGTGCCTCCAGACCCCCTACACCACCCGTGACTCCCACTCCTCCACCCCTTCACCACCCACAGCACCTCCAGGCCCCTTCCACCATTCACCCCCCTTATACGTCTCCCCCCACACCTGCCCCCCTCCACCCGCAGCATCTGCAGACACCCTCCTCCATCAGCGGTCCCCCCCTCACCCACCCCTCCCCCACCAATGGCACCCCCGCACCTGCCCCTCCACCACCTGCAGCACCTCCGGACCTCCTTTCCCATCCACCGCAACACCCGTACCTGCCCCTACCCAACCCCCGGCACACCCATCCCACAGCACCTCCGGAACCCTTCACCCATCCACAACATCCTTACACCTGCCCCTCTCCCACCCGTGGCACCCCTGCCCCTCCCCCACCTGCAGTGCCTCCGGACCCCTCCCCCATCTGCATCTTCCACTCCTCTGCCCCTCCCCCACGCGCAGCACCTCCCGAACCTTCCCCATCCGGGCCCCACCCCCACTTCTGCCTCCCCTCCACCCGCAGCATCTACAGACACCATCCGCAGTCCCCCCCGCACCCGCTACATTCTGTACATCGTGCCCTGCAGGTGCTGTTCACGCCGTCGCAAGGGGCTGCGCCTCCTTCACCATCGCACGCCCTTTCATTGTGCAATATTTAACCACTAACAAAGGAATGCAGGTAATACTCCATATAATACAAATATTAAACCCCAGAAAGGCATGCAAGGGTTAAGGGGGCGTAGCCCCTTGCGACGGTGTGAAGAGCGCCCGTAGGGCGCGATGAAGCACCTAGTATACAAGTAACTATCTTAACCATTCTTATTTAACATTGTTCATTTAAGTAGATATGACTACACTTTCAATAAATTTAAACTTTTATTATTTGTTTAGAGAAGTCAGTGTTGAAAATTCAACATTCCTTTAAGTACAGAGGAAAATCAGTGACAAGTGCGTCTTAAAATTACATAATATGTTAATCAGACATCAACACTGATTGGCAATGAAACTATTTTAACGTGCAACAGACATGTAAATAAAACCAATAACATACACTTGAAAATGACAGTATAATACATCATCCGTTCAAGCATTTGTAGAAGAAACGACATAATAAAAATCACCAATCAGCATAGCAATGCCATAACTTACCATCTGGTCTATAAAGATGAAGCTATGTAATGGACAAAGCTTATACAGGTTGAGTATCCCTTATCCAAAATGCTTGGGACCAGAGGTATTTTGGATATCGGATTTTTCCGTATTTTGGAATAATTGCATACCATAATGAGATATCATGGCAATGGGACCTAAATCTAAGCACAGAATGCATTTATGTTTCATATACACCTTATACACACAGCCTGAAGGACATTTAATACAATATTTTAATAACTGTGTGTATTAAACAAAGTTTGTGTACATTGAGCCATCAGAAAACAAAAGTTTCACTATCTCACTCTCGCTCAAAAAAGTCCGTATTTCGGAATATTCCGTATTTCGGATATTTGGATATTGGATACTCAACCTGTAATAATATTTTACAGTATATGTAGCATGCATTCCCAGCTCTCGCCTTTAGATGGCTTCCATAACTGTGCATTTTAGCAACTTGTTAACAAAATTCTCCTGCTGTCATTTGCAGATAATTAGCAATTTCTTCAGATAACCACTTTTGGTGGAAATAATTGTAATAGAATGACTTGGTCCAACTTTTATAAACTGTAATAAGTGTGTTAAGATAATCTCTGACATTTGCAAATGCCATTAATTCACCTTTCCTTTTGATAGTACAGTGGCATTATGTTTAAACAATTACTAGATAACACAGACATTTTTAAAAAATGCAAGACGCAGAGTTCTCAGAATATATTAATGTTCAGGATAATATTTTTTCAGACTGAACGTAATATAGTGGCTCAGTGCTTGATATGCAAGCCTACAGCACCAAGAGATATTAAGGGGTTAAATACTGCACAGAATGATATAGGATTAGTGAAATACTGAGCATACCATACATGTTTTGCTATTCTCTCTCTCTATACGGTATATATCTAAAAATATAGGGTATCTATCCATACAGTATATACAGTAAATATATACACACACTTATACAGTATTTAAGTGTTTGACTAGAGTTTGAGCACCAATTTGTTAAATCATACTTTATTGCTTGCTCATACTACAGTATATGTGTGTGTACTCTTTTTTTTTTTAAATAAAAGTGGGTGGGAATAGAATGAACTGTAGTCAGTCAGATTATTAGGATGTTCACAGAAACACAGCAACAGGAGAGAGTGCTGAATCTATGGGGCGCAGTATCATGTGATGTTTATGCGTGGACATGTCTGTATGTGGAAGAGGTGTAGTCAAGTTTTGAGGAAGAGAATGGAACCATGCCATAAATCACAGACAGAGGTATACAGAATGAGCATGTTACCCCTGTAAGACATGATAGTGGATATCTGGATGGTAGGTTGACAGTTCTTAGGTCGACAAGGACAAGGTCGATACATGAAAAGGTCACCAGGACTTATTTTTACAATTTTGGCCCTCATTCCGAGTTGTTCGCTCGGTATTTTTCATCGCATCGCAGTGAAAATCCGCTTAGTACGCATGCGCAATGTTCGCACTGCGACTGCGCCAAGTAACTTTACTATGAAGAAAGTATTTTTACTCACGGCTTTTTCTTCGCTCCGGCGATCGTAATGTGATTGACAGGAAATGGGTGTTACTGGGCGGATACACGGCGTTTCAGGGGCGTGTGGCTGAAAACGCTACCGTTTCCGGAAAAAACGCAGGAGTGGCCGGGGAAACGGTGGGAGTGCCTGGGCGAACGCTGGGTGTGTTTGTGACGTCAACCAGGAACGACAAGCACTGAAATGATCGCACAGGCAGAGTAAGTCTGGAGCTACTCTGAAACTGCTAACTCGTTTGTAATCGCAATATTGCGCGTACGTCGGTCGCAATTTTAAGAAGCTAAGATTCACTCCCAGTAGGCGGCGGCTTAGCGTGTGTAACTCTGCTACATTCGCCTTGCGAGCGAACAACTCGGAATGAGGGCCTTTGTTTCAAACTTTGTACATCCAATTCTTTTTATTTTCAATTTTTATTGTTTTTTTAAAGGGTTCTGTGTAATATTATTAGTGATGTACACCGGAAATTTTTCGGGTTTTGTGTTTTGGTTTTGGATTCGGGTCCGCGGCCGTGTTTTGGATTCGGACGCATTTTGGCAAAACCTCCCTGAAATTTTTTTGTCGGATTCGGGTGTGTTTTGGATTCGCGTGTTTTTTTTTACAAAAAACCCTAAAAAACAGCTTAAATCATAGAATTTGGGGGTCATTTTGATCCCATAGTATTATTAACCTCAATAACCACAATTTCCACTCATTTTCAGTCTATTCTGAACACCTCACACCTCACAATATTATTTTTAGTCCTAAAATTTGCACCGAGGTCGCTGGATTGCTAAGCTAAGCGACACAAGTGGCCGACACAAACACCTGGCCCATCTAGGAGTGGTACTGCAGTGTCAGACAGGATGGCACTTCAAAAAAATAGTCCCCAAACAGCACATGATGCAAAGAAAAAAAGAGGTGCACCAAGGTCGCTGGATGGCTAAACTAAGCGACCCAAGTGGCTGACACAAACACCTGGCCCATCTAGGAGTGGCACTGCAGTGTCAGGCAGGATGGCACTTCAAAAAATTAGTCCCCAAACAGCACATGATGCAAAGAAAAAAAGAGGCGCACCAAGGTCGCTGTGTGACTAAGCTAAGCGACACAAGTGGCCGACACAAACACCTGGCCCATCTAGGAGTGGCACTGCAGTGTCAGGCAGGATGGCACTTCAAATAAATTGTCCCCAAACAGCACATGATGCAAAGAAAAAAAGAGGCGCACCAAGGTCGCTGTGTGACTAAGCTAAGCGACACATGTGGCCGACACAAACACCTGGCCCATCTAGGAGTGGCACTGCAGTGTCAGGCAGGATGGCACTTCAAAAAAATTGTCCCCAAACAGCACATG
This sequence comes from Pseudophryne corroboree, assembly GCF_028390025.1. Lineage (NCBI taxonomy): Eukaryota > Metazoa > Chordata > Amphibia > Anura > Myobatrachidae > Pseudophryne > Pseudophryne corroboree. The sequence goes on from NC_086452.1 coordinate 143,590,969, forward strand.
ATGCAAAGAAAAAAAGAGGTGCACCAAGGTCGCTGGATGGCTAAGCTAAGCGACACAAGTGGCCGACACAAACACCTGGCCCATCTAGGAGTGGCACTGCAGTGTTAGGCAGGATGGCACTTCAAAAGAATTGTCCCCAAACAGCACATGATGCAAAGAAAAAAAGAGGCGCACCAAGGTCGCTGTGTGACTAAGATAAGCGACACAAGTGGCCGACACAAACACCTGGCCCATCTAGGAGTGGCACTACAGTGTCAGGCAGGATGGCACGTCAAAAAAATTGTCCCCAAACAGCACATGATGCAAAGAAAAAAAGAGGCGCACCAAGGTCGCTGTGTGACTAAGATAAGCGACACAAGTGGCCGACACAAACACTTGGCCCATCTAGGAGTGGCACTGCAGTGTCAGGCAGGATGGCACTTCAAAAAAATTGTCCCCAAACAGCACATGATGCAAAGAAAAAAAGAGGCGCACCAAGGTTGCTGTGTGACTAAGCTAAGCAACACAAGTGGCCGACACAAACACCTGGCCCATCTAGGAGTGGCACTGCAGTGTCAGGCAGGATGGCACTTCAAAAAAATTGTCCCCAAACAGCACATGATGCAAAGAAAAAAAGAGGCGCAATGAGGTAGCTGTGTGACTAAGCTAAGCGACCCTAGTGGCCGACACAAACACCTGGCCCATCTAGGAGTGGCACTGCAGTTTTCTAGCGAGAGGATGAGTGCTTCCATCCTCATGTGAATCTGAACCACTAGCCATGAACATAGGCCAGGGCCTCAGCCGTTCCTTGCCACTCCGTGCCGTAAATGGCATAATGGCAAGTTTACGCTTCTCATCAGACGCTTTCAATTTTGATTTTTTGGTCATTTTACTGAACTTTTGTTTTTTGGATTTTACATGCTCTCTACTATGACATTGGGCATCGGCCTTGGCAGACGACGTTGATGGCATTTCATCGTCTCGGCCATGACTAGTGGCAGCAGCTTCAGCACGAGGTGGAAGTGGATCTTGATCTTTCCCTATTTTAACCTCCACATTTTTGTTCTCCATTTTTTAATGTGTATAATTATATGCCAGTATCAATAGCAATGGCCTACTACTATATATACTGCGCACAACTGAAATGCACCACAGGTATGGATGGATAGTATACTTGACGACACAGAGGTAGGTAGAGCAGTGGCCTTCCGTACCGTACTGCTATATATACTGGTGGTCACTGTCACCAAACCTCTGCACTGTACTCCTCCTATATAATACAGTTGCTCCCCAGTCCCCACAATTAAGCAGTGTGAGCACAGATATATGCAGCACACTGAGCACAGATATGGAGTGTTTTTCAGGCAGACAACGTATACTGGTGGTCGCTGTCAGCAAAACTCTGCACTGTACTCCTCCTATATAATATACTGGTGGTCCGCAGTGCCCACAATAAAGCAGTGTGAGCACAGATATATGCAGCACACTGAGCACAGTTATGGAGTGTTTTTTAGGCAGACAACGTATACTGGTGGTCACTGGTCAGCAAAACTCTGCACTGTACTCCTCCTATATAATATACTGGTGGTCCCCAGTGCCCACAATAAAGCAGTGTGAGCACAGATATATGCAGCACACTGAGCACAGATATGGATTGTTTTTCAGGCAGACAACGTATACTGGTGGTCACTGGTCAGCAAAACTCTGCACTGTACTCCTCCTATATAATATACTGGTGGTCCCCAGTGCCCACAATAAAGCAGTGTGAGCACAGATATATGCAGCACACTGAGCACAGATATGGAGTGTTTTTCAGGCAGACAACGTATACTGGTGGTCACTGTCAGCAAAACTCTGCACTGTACTCCTCCTATATAATACAGCTGCTCCCCAGTCCCCACAATTAAGCAGTGTGAGCACAGATATATGCAGCACACTGAGCACAGATATGGAGTGTTTTTCAGGCAGACAACGTATACTGGTGGTCACTGTCAGCAAAACTCTGCACTGTACTCCTCCTATATAATACAGCTGCTCCCCAGTCCCCACAATTAAGGAATAAGCACAAATATTTTTGCATCAAGATTAATAAACGGAGAGGACGCCAGCCACGTCCTCTCCCTAACATTTCCAATGCACGAGTGAAAATGGCGGCAACGCGTGGCTGCTTATATAGAATCCGAATCTTGCGAGAATCCAACAGTGGGATGATGAAGTTCGGGCGCGCTCGGGTTAACCGAACCATACGGGAGAATCCGAGTATGCCTCGGACCCGTGTAAAATGGGTGAAGTTCGGGGGGGTTCGGTTTCCGAGGAACCGAACCCGCTCATCACTAAATATTATCATCACTATTCCTAAAAGTTTAGAAGTTTATTATTGAGACTCAAAACAGCTGTGTGTAGTGGTAAGATAGGTTTTAAATACAGGTATGGAAGCAGCTATGTTCAGGGCAACGGAGTCAATAAATATTCATTGTATTGGAATGTTCTTGTGGCTGCAACATTGATCACCGTAGTAGATTTCCATGTAGGAAACCACTAACACCCAAAACACTTCAGGTGTTTCAGTGCAGATTCATTTTTCTACAATAACGTGTGGAGCTATTATTATTTTTAGAGATGTGCGGCTGGCACTTTTCGTGTTTTGTGTTTTGGTTTTGGTTCTAATTCCACTTTTGTGTTTTGGTTTTGGCTTGGTTTTGCCAAAACCACCAATTCGTGTTTTGGTTTTAGATCTGGAAGATTTTTGGGAAAAAAAGGAAAACTGCTAAAATAACAGAATTTTGGGGTAATTTTGCTCCTACGGTATTATTAACCTCAATAACAATCATTTCCACTCATTTCCAGTCTATTCTGAACATCTCATACCTCACAATATAGTTTTTAGGCCAAAAGGTTGCACCGAGGTTGCTGGATGACTAAGCTAAGTGACACAAGTGGACAACACAAACACCTGGCCCATCAAGGAGTGGCACTGCAGTGTCAGACAGGAGGGCAGATTTAAAAAATAGGTCCCAAACAGCACATGATGCAAAGAAGAAAAAGAGGTGCATGTGGAAGCTGGATGACTAAGCTAAGCGACACAAGTGTGCGTCACAAACATCTGGCCCATCTAGAAGTGGCATTGCAGTTACAGACAGGATGGCACAAAAAAATAGTCCCCAAACAGCACATGAATAACCCTTATGTTGTATAACAGGACATGCGTACTTTTACAAACCAATCATTTCAGCGACAGGGTCTGCCACACGACTGTGGCTGAAATTGCCTGGTTTGTTTGGTCCCCCACCGAAAAAGAAGCAATCAATCTCTCCTTGCACAAACTGGCTCTACAGAGGCAAGATGTCGACCTCATCATCCAATTCCTCACCCCTTTCAGTGTGTACATCCTCCTCTTCACAGAGTATTAATTCATCCCCACTGGACTCCACCATCACAGGTCCCTGTGTACTTTCTGGAGGCAATTGCTGGTAAAGGTCTTCCCGGAGCAATTTATAATTCATTTTGATAAACATCATCTTCTCCATATTTTGTGGAAGTAACCTCCTACGCCGATCGCTGACAAGGTTACCGGCTGCACTAAACACTCTTTCGGAGTACACACTGAAGGGGGGCAATTTACGGCAATGTCACAAGAATTATATGTCAGTATCACAGGAATTATATGGCAGTATCACAGGACTTATATGCCAATATTCCGAGAATTATACAGCAATGTCACAGGAATTATATGCCAGTATTCCAAGAATTATATGGCAATATCACAGGAATTTTACGGAAATATCATAGGAATTATACGCCAGTATCACAGGAATTATATGCCAGTATCACGGGAATTATATGGCAGTATCACAGGAATTATACGCCAGTATTCCGAGAATTATATGGCAATATCACAGGAATTATACGGCAATGTCTCAGGAATTAACGCCAGTATCACGGGAATTATATGGCAGTATCACAGGAATTATACGCCAGTACTCCGAGAATTATACGGCAATATCACAGGAATTATACGGCAATATCATAGGAACTATACGCCAGTATTCCGAGAACTATACGGCAATATCACAAGAATTATATGGCAATATCATAGGAATTATACGACAGTATTCCGAGAATTATACGGCAATGTCACAGGAATTATATGCAAGTATTCCGAGAATTATATGGCAATATCACAGGAATTATACAGCAATGTCACAGGAATTATACGACAGTATCACCGGAATTATATGGCAGTATCACAGGACTTATGCGCCAGTATTCCGAGAATTATACAGCAATGTCACAGGAATTATACGCCAGTATTCCGAGAATTATACGGCAATGTCACAGGAATTATATGGCAGTATCACAGGAATTATACGGCAAAATCACAGGAATTTTATGGCAATATCACGGGAATTATACGGCAGTAACACTGGATATATGGCAGCAGAGGACACCACCACTGTGACTGGTCACTGGACTGATGCTGCACAAGACACTACCCCTGGTCTGTTGCAAGACAACACAGCAAAAATGCAAGGGACTTATACATCAACCAGCAGCACTGGGGACATATAGCAGCAGAGGACACCAACACTGTTACTGGCTGGACTGATGCAGCATAAGACACTGACTACACTGGACTGGGCAGCACAACACAGCACAAGACTCGCCACCCCACTTTCCCGCCCCCACACAGACACTGAGGACGGAGACACGTCCTCTCACTACACTCTCCGAGACTGGAGTGATAATGCCCGCGACGCACGGCTCCTTCCTGACTCGGAACAAGGCTCACAGAGTGAAGTTTGGTACGGTTCAGTTCTCTGAGAATTGAACCTGCTCATTTCTAATTATTTTATGGAATTTATTAATGTTTCATCTGTATTACACTTGTTTATTGAAATAAATTGAAAATCAAAAAAGTTTTGCAGTATGTTGGAAGGAATCATTGTTTTTATTTTGGTTTACCTTATAATAACTTTTGGAAAATGTTTCAATACTTCCTCTTAAAAAATCTCAGCAGCTTCTCATTTACTGTTGAATGATCTTTATTGGGTGGCAATGAGGCTCTTGCACTTAGAGGAATTGCTGTGAACCTGTAGACAGGTATGCAGGCTATTCTGGGGTGAGTGTATGCAGAGTTCCATCCAATACCAGTACGATCTCCTGCACCATGGATGGGACAGTGTCACGATCCGGGTATCTGGACGCCATTTCTTACCCATCAGATGCCTCCTAAGGCTGGCTCAGCGCTCCAGGACCGGATTCCATCTGTTATCCTGATGTGTACATTCCTGTATCCTCTCCTGTCACTCTGGGACGCTGTCACAGTAAACGCCATATTACACCTGGCATGGCGTCTCCCGCGGCCTCCGCCGCCGTCCCTGAACTTCTGCATGCAGAGTGTCTGAGTGGCGATTACGTCAGCCGCGGCCTCCGCTGTGTCTGCGTGGTTGGATGTGCATCTGTCAGCCTGGCGCCTCCTGTCTCCGGTGGCCGGCGCCGCCATTACTGTTTTCATTACCACATGGATTACAAACCAAACTTCCCTCCAAGTGTCTGCATGGGCGCAGCCATCTTGGATTCTGTCAGCTGATCATTTCCACCAATCTGTTCTCAGTATTGATAATCTGCATAATTGCCTAGCCAATCCCTTCCTTGCTGCAGGTATAAATACACTGTGCCTGAGCAAGGAAGGCGTCAGTGCTTTGGTTGTCAAACCTAGTTCCTGTTTGTCTCTCTCCTATGATTGTCTTCCAGGTTCCAGCTCCTGTCTCAAGACTTCCACCATAGAGACCCGCACCAGCATTCCACCTGCGGTGTAGCCTGACTCTCCAATCCATTGTGGATTCATCTGTTTCCAGCTACAACATTACCTGCTTCCAGCTCAGCTTCCAGCAGAGTACAGCTTCCCTTAAAGGGCCGGTGTCCTTTCTACACTTTACCACTCTCCACCGGTATTATTATTTCTCCGCTCTCAAGTTCTACATTTCAGTTCATATTTCATCGCTCCCAAGTTCATTTATTATTTAACTGGTTCCAGCCAGTATCCACTCCGTGCTAACAACAGTCTGGTTCCAGCCAGTATCCACAGCAGCTGTTTTATCTTCAGCAACCCAGCTTTTCCTGGAACACCAGCTGGCACAATCCTGGGTTATCTCCATTGCTACAGTCGGGCCTGGTAAGGACTTTCCATCTAGAAGATCATAAGAACTATCTCACACTACCAGTGCCCTGTGGCTCCTGCCATCCTGTAGTACCCAGGAACTGTATTTATTCTTTGCTGACTTTTATGTTTTCTTTTACTGCTGCTGTGTTGCGGAGTTGTCATAATAAACATCATTGACTTTTATCCAAGTTGTCGTGGTCACGCCTTCGGGCAGTTATTATTCATGTTACTTACATGTCCAGGGGTCTGATACAACCTCCCAGGTTCCGGTACATCTCAGCCCCTACAACTGAGGCTGCCTCCCGTCAGCTCAGGCCCTCAGTTGTGACAGTAAGCACTGACCTAATGAATCCAGCCGGAGACCAGGATCAAGCGGCCAGGCCGATGCAAGAACTGGCAGCCCGACTAGAACATCAGGAGGCTGCACAGGGCCACATCATCCGCTGTCTCCAGGATCTCTCTACTCGGCTGGATGGGATTCAGACAACTCTCCGTGGATCAGGCGCGTCTGGTGCATCAACCACAGTGACTCCAGCTATAACCCCACCCACCTTACCCATTTCTGCTCCACGTCTTCATCTTCCAACGCCAGCAAAATTTGACGGATCTCCAAGATTCTGCAGGGGATTTCTCAACCAGTGTGAGATTCAGTTTGAGCTACAACCTGGCAATTTTCCCAGTGACCGTACAAAAATTGCCTACATTATTTCTCTTCTCAGTGGCTCAGCCCTTGATTGGGCATCACCGTTATGGGAGAGGTCCGACACCCTGCTATCTTCCTACACTGCCTTCGTGTCAACATTCAGGCGCATCTTCGACGAGCCAGGCCGGGTAACCTCAGCTTCATCCGAGATTCTCCGTTTACGCCAGGGGTCACGTACTGTAGGACAATATCTGATACAGTTCCAGATCCTGGCATCCGAACTGGCATGGAGCGACGAGGCCCTGTATGCTGCATTCTGGCATGGCTTATCTGAGCGTATTAAAGATGAGTTAGCTACCAGAGACTTACCTTCTAAGTTAGATGAGCTAATCTCACTCTGCACGAAAGTTGATTTACGTTTCAGAGAGAGAGCAACTGAGCGTGGAAGATCATCTGCTCCAAAATCTTCTCCTCCTCCTCCTCGTCAACTGTCACCATCTAAAGATGAGCCCATGCAACTTGGCCGTTCCCGTTTAACTCCTGTTGAGCGCCGAAGACGTCTCTCCGAGTTTCTCTGTCTCTATTGTGCAGCTCCGTCTCACACCATTAATGCCTGTCCCAAACGTCCGGGAAACTCCAAATCCTAGCTCGCCAAGGAGAGGGCCGGCTAGGAGTAATGATCTCCTCTCCATCTCCTCAAGATTGTAATCTCCCAGTCTCGCTTCAAGTTGCTCAACGTTATCGGAACGTCATTGCCCTCCTTGATTCCGGAGCAGCTGGGAACTTTATTACCGAAGCCTATGTTAAACGGTGGTCCCTACCCACCGAGAGACTTCCTTCGTCCATTTCTTTAACTGCCGTGGATGGCAGCAACATTTTTGATGCAGTTATTTCTTTAAGGACTCTACCAGTTCGTCTGAGAGTGGGAGTTCTTCATTCCGAACTTATTTCTTTTTTAGTGATTCCAAGAGCCACACATCCTGTGGTCCTGGGCCTTCCATGGCTCCGTCTTCACAATCCTACAATTGATTGGACGACTACGCAAATCCTGGCATGGGGTTCCTCCTGTGCTGAGACATGTTTGTTTAAAGTATTGCCTGTCTGTTCTTCCTCCCCCAGGTCGTCTGATGTTCCACCTCCTCCATATCAAGATTTCACGGATGTGTTCAGTAAAGCTTCTGCTGATATCCTTCCTCCTCATAGAGAATGGGACTGTCCGATTGATCTCGTTCCAGGGAAGGTTCCACCTCGAGGCCGAACTTATCCGTTGTCTCTGCCTGAGACGCATTCTATGGAGGAATATATTAAAGAGAACCTAGCAAAGGGGTTCATTCGACCTTCTTCTTCTCCAGCCGGCGCAGGCTTCTTTTTTGTAAAAAAGAAAGATGGTGGTCTGCGGCCGTGCATCGACTACAGAGGTTTGAACGACATTACCATCAAGAACCGTTATCCTTTACCCCTGATTACTGAGCTCTTTGACAGAGTTAGCGGAGCTACCATCTTTACAAAGCTGGACTTGCGAGGTGCATACAATCTCATCCGGATCCGTGAGGGTGACGAGTGGAAGACCGCCTTTAACACCCGTGACGGACATTATTAGTACCTCGTCATGCCCTTCGGATTGAGCAATGCTCCAGCTGTCTTCCAGCATTTTGTCAATGAGATCTTCAGAGACATTCTATACCGTCATGTCGTGGTCTATCTAGACGATATCCTCATTTTTGCCAACGATTTAGAGGAACATCGTTTTTGGGTTAAAGAGGTTCTGTCCCGTCTCCGTGTCAATCATCTCTATTGCAAATTAGAAAAATGCGTCTTTGAAGTCATGTCCATTCCGTTTCTAGGGTACATTGTGTCCGGTTCCGGACTAGAGATGGATCCTGAGAAACTACAAGCAATCCAAAATTGGCCGGTACCCTTAACCCTCAAAGGGGTCCAGAGGTTCTTAGGGTTCGCCAACTATTACCGAAAGTTTATACGAGACTTTTCCACCATTGTGGCGCCTATTACTGCTTTCACTAAGAAGGGTGCTAACCCGTCCAAGTGGTCTGAAGAAGCCATGCAAGCATTTCATCTTTTAAAACAAAGGTTCATCTCTGCGCCTGTTCTGAAACAGCCTGACATCGACTCTCCTTTCATCTTAGAGGTGGATGCCTCCTCCGTTGGAGTAGGAGCGGTGTTATCTCAGAGGGCTAAAGATGGCCATTTACACCCTTGCAGTTTCTTCTCCCGGAAGTTCTCCCCAGCTGAGCGCAACTATGCCATTGGCGACCAGGAGTTGCTAGCCATCAAGCTCGCTCTAGAAGAGTGGAGGTATCTGTTGGAGGGAGCTTCTCATTCAATCACCATACTTACAGACCACAAGAACCTTTTATACCTGAAGGGCGCACAATGTCTCAACCCTCGTCAGGCCAGATGGGCACTTTTCTTTTCCAGGTTCGACTTTAAACTCCAGTTCTGTCCGGGCTCTCAGAATCGCAAGGCCGATGCCCTTTCCCGCTCATGGGAGCAAGAAAATGAGTCAGAGTCTTCAGACAAGCATCCTATTATCAATCCGTTGGCATTCTCCACGGTAGGGATGGACTCTACGCCCCCATCAGGGAAAAGTTTTGTGAAGCCGATGCTAAGGAAGAAGCTCATGCATTGGGCCCATGCTTCCCGTTTTGCCGGACATACAGGTATCCAAAAAACCCTGGAGTTTATCTCTAGGTCCTATTGGTGGCCAACTCTGAAAAAGGACGTCTTGGAGTTTATTGCATCTTGCCCAAAGTGTGCCCAACATAAAGTATCCCGCCAGTCGCCTGCGGGGCAACTGGTTCCACTATCCGTTCCCCGTCGACCATGGACCCACTTGTCGATGGATTTCATTACAGACTTACCCATGTGCAACAAGTTCAATACCATCTGGGTGGTAGTTGACCGGTTCACCAAGATGGCACACTTCATTCCTCTCACCGGTCTTCCGTCAGCTTCAAAGTTGGCTCAAGTATTCATACAAGAGATCTTCCGACTCCACGGTCTTCCTGAAGAAATTATCTCAGATCGAGGAGTTCAATTCACAGCCAAATTCTGGCGAAGTTTATGTCAAGTCCTCCAAGTCAAGCTAAAGTTTTCCACGGCTTACCATCCTCAGACCAATGGTCAAACCGAGAGGGTGAATCAGGACTTGGAGGCCTTCCTCCGCATCTATGTGTCCTCCTCTCAAGATGACTGGGTTCAATTACTTCCCTGGGCCGAGTTCTGTCATAACAACCAGTATCATTCTTCATCTGCTTCAACACCATTCTTCACTAACTTTGGATTCCACCCTAAAGTCCCTGAGTTCCAACCGCTTCCAGCAACTTCTGTTCCCGCAGTGGATATCACCTTGCATCAGTTTGCCAATATCTGGAAGAGCGTACGATCAGCTCTGCTCAAGGCATCGTTCAGGTACAAGAAGTTTGCGGATAAGAAGCGTCGAGCAGTTCCTGCTCTCAAGGTGGGTGATCGGGTATGGTTATCCACGAAGAATTTGAGGTTAAGAGTTCCCAGTATGAAGTTTGCACCTCGCTATATCGGTCCTTTCAAGATTGAACAAGTCATCAATCCTGTTGCTTACAGACTCCAGTTGCCTCCCTTCTTAAAAATACCCAGGACATTCCATGTTTCCCTGTTGAAACCGCTGATCTTGAATCGGTTTCATTCCTCACTTCCTCCAACTCCGAAAGTCCAAACTCAACGAGGCGTTGAGTATGAAGTGGCCAAGATCCTGGACTCACGTCACCGTTACGGTCAACTACAATATCTTATTGACTGGAAAGGTTATGGTCCTGAGGAACGTTCATGGACCAATGCTTCTGATGTCCATGCTCCTGCCTTGGTCCGGAGATTCCATTCCAAGTTTCCTCAAAAGCCAAAGAAGTGTCCTGGGGCCACTCCTAAAGGGGGGGGTGCTGTCACGATCCGGGTATCTGGACGCCATTTCTTACCCATCAGATGCCTCCTAAGGCTGGCTCAGCGCTCCAGGACCGGATTCCATCTGTTATCCTGATGTGTACATTCCTGTATCCTCTCCTGTCACTCTGGGACGCTGTCACAGTAAACGCCATATTACACCTGGCATGGCGTCTCCCGCGGCCTCCGCCGCCGTCCCTGAACTTCTGCATGCAGAGTGTCTGAGTGGCGATTACGTCAGCCGCGGCCTCCGCTGTGTCCGCGTGGTTGGATGTGCATCTGTCAGCCTGGCGCCTCCTGTCTCCGGTGGCCGGCGCCGCCATTACTGTTTTCATTACCACATGGATTACAAACCAAACTTCCCTCCAAGTGTCTGCATGGGCGCAGCCATCTTGGATTCTGTCAGCTGATCATTTCCACCAATCTGTTCTCAGTATTGATAATCTGCATAATTGCCTAGCCAATCCCTTCCTTGCTGCAGGTATAAATACACTGTGCCTGAGCAAGGAAGGCGTCAGTGCTTTGGTTGTCAAACCTAGTTCCTGTTTGTCTCTCTCCTATGATTGTCTTCCAGGTTCCAGCTCCTGTCTCAAGACTTCCAACATAGAGACCCGCACCAGCATTCCACCTGCGGTGTAGCCTGACTCTCCAATCCATTGTGGATTCATCTGTTTCCAGCTACAACATTACCTGCTTCCAGCTCAGCTTCCAGCAGAGTACAGCTTCCCTTAAAGGGCCGGTGTCCTTTCTACACTTTACCACTCTCCACCGGTATTATTATTTCTCCGCTCTCAAGTTCTACATTTCAGTTCATATTTCATCGCTCCCAAGTTCATTTATTATTTAACTGGTTCCAGCCAGTATCCACTCCGTGCTAACAACAGTCTGGTTCCAGCCAGTATCCACAGCAGCTGTTTTATCTTCAGCAACCCAGCTTTTCCTGGAACACCAGCTGGCACAATCCTGGGTTATCTCCATTGCTACAGTCGGGCCTGGTAAGGACTTTCCATCTAGAAGATCATAAGAACTATCTCACACTACCAGTGCCCTGTGGCTCCTGCCATCCTGTAGTACCCAGGAACTGTATTTATTCTTTGCTGACTTTTATGTTTTCTTTTACTGCTGCTGTGTTGCGGAGTTGTCATAATAAACATCATTGACTTTTATCCAAGTTGTCGTGGTCACGCCTTCGGGCAGTTATTATTCATGTTACTTACATGTCCAGGGGTCTGATACAACCTCCCAGGTTCCGGTACATCTCAGCCCCTACAACTGAGGCTGCCTCCCGTCAGCTCAGGCCCTCAGTTGTGACAGTCAGCTGCAAATGTATACCATAGTGATGACAGATGCTATCACAAGAGGAGGACTGGCTGTGGTGCACACATATACTGTAGATGTGACTGACTCAGAATACAGGCAGATGTTTGCACGGATTTCTGATTGCTGGAAGTGGCCAGAATTGCGACCACTTTATGTGTGACTAAGAATCAATTTATTGGTTCAACTGTGCCAATAAATAGTTTTTATCAGTATGCAGGTCAAATCTTGCATAGATTCTGCTGCACATGTGCCAGAAATGGATGCATACATTCAGTGCGGAATTGTATAAACTTTAAGCACGTCTACACTTACAACCTAGGAGGTGAAATTGAGGTGTGATGCAGTGTACTTACATAAGCAAAGATGAGTGAGGTATCAACATGCAACTGCAGGCCATACAGAACCTAAGTGAAAATGCACCTTTTTGGAGGCATATCTTTTACACCTTATAAATTCTCATAGACACACAGGCTGATCACCGTGAGAAGAAAAGAAAAAACCTCCTGGGTCACCAGTCCTGGCTGCAGGTAAATGTTATCAGAGGGGGTCGCAGGGGGTAGCGGTTGGCAGCAGCACATGCGCGGACGCAATCTCAGGGTATTTTTCACTGAATTACAGTAAGTGGATTTTGAGGGACAGAGCTTTCTCACAAGATCTGTCCCTGCATGCGATAATTGATACTTTACTGTACATCCCTGTGATTATTGCATTAAAGATTTGGTCATATTTATCACATCCCTTTCACATCTGAGATGCGGATATTGATAAATATGCTACTGCTGTATATCACAAATTTGGGCATGAACAGTTTGCAAACCAGCACCACCTAGCCTGTAACCATCCCAGTAGGTATCGGGCAGTTGTGCTACTACTTTGAAAAAAAATATTTGCTACATTTTTCACTAAAGTCACAGTGCCATTACTATTTCCATTCTCTGTGTGTCCATGTGCCCTCAGTTTTCAAGTATCTGTGAAAATAACCTACCCAAACTATTTCCAGAGATAATGTGCTGCTCATCTGTCCATTCATGTAATTATGTTAATGAGGACAGGACTGCATATGACTCTGGACACTGAATGAGGATGAAGGTGGAGGCAAGCAGGAAACTGCATACTGAGATCTACAAAGTGCAAGCAGCAGGATCCACGAGCAGCAGAGAGCAGTGATGTGAAGCTCCTGTCAAACTGATGCAGGAATAACCTGTTGTCAGCTGTATCTCCATGTTATACATTTAACTTGTTTGTCACTTAATTGTCACTTTCTTCACTAAAAGGTAGAGATGGATTAGAGATGCACACAAAAGTGTGACCTTTATCTGTGTCATGCACTTGTATGTAATATCCTTTTTGTGATATAGAAAGAAACTGTCAGTCATATTCTCTATGCTTTGAGATACTGTATATATGCAAGTAGTGTAGATATGTTTGTACAAACCCCATGGATACTTTATTCCTTTCACAGTCTTTAATAGCAAAACATTACCATTATTATTTGAATGATAAATATTACTGACCATTCTCAACCATTCTCTTACAACAAATACAACCATTCTCTTTTGGCTTCCATGAAGATCAGCAATTTAGAGGTTCCCAAACATACCACTAATTGTATCCACAGAGTAAGTAACATTTACAGATGTGTCCTCATAGATCTAGCCTCAATGCGCCATGCAGCATGAGACGCGTGGGAGTAGTGAGCCGTGCCAAGCAGTGTAGCATCATTTTCACTTTAAAGTGCATCTTAATCTCAACGTGATGTGACAAAACTACTTCACGAGACTGCGCTGATTAATTTGATATGGGACACTTGATAACTGTGTGTGACTGAGTCTGTATACGTAGCACAACGGAACTTTGCGTGTAAACAAGCTGCGAATGCTACATCTTAGCACTTCTTATAAAGATTCAGATGCAGTCGCACACAAATATATACAGTAAGTGTCACATATACAGTGTCGGACTGGGGCATGAAGGGCCCACCGGGGGGATGCTGTTGTAGGGGCCCATGCTTAAGGTTGTGGCCAGGCTCCACTGGGGCGTGGCCAGCCACCATGGAGGTTTGGCTAACCTTTACAGAGTTCATGTTCTGTTCCCCTTGCTAATTATATTGTAAACCATATTCTTGTGAAGTATAATGTAACATAAGTATAATGCATAATTCAAGTGCACTAGGACAGAGTCTGGAACCTGATCCCTAGAGGAGGAGGAGGGCCCACAGGCAGTGGGGACCACCGGTAGTTTCCCCTGTTCCCCTGTGGGCCAGTCCGACCCTGCACATATATGAAGCACTCTCTTGAAGCAGTTTTGTGGCATTTGTGCACGACTGAAGCAATAGTGTATGAAGACACATCTGTGCAGCAGGAAGCAAAAAACTAAGAAAAAGGGATTTTTGATGGAGTGTTTCATCAGTCCTGAGCACTGTCGGACTAGGGAATAAGGGGCCCATATATAGTAAATACTACTAATGAATGCATGCTAATGACCAGATTAACAACAACAATGCACTATAAAAATATACTACAGTCCTGTTAAGTAATGTAACATATGTATGGGATGTGGTTAACATCCCGGCTGTCGGAATCCCGACACCCATCAAAAGGCCGACACCAGCATCCCGACGGGTCAAGGTATCGACGCCGGAGCTCTGACCTTCTGTATCCCGACTGTTGTAAGTATAGATGCCGACCTTTGGTTACTGTCATGGGGAGGTCTGGGGGGTGGTGGATAGGTTTAGCAGAGGGGGATAAGGTTAGGCTGCGGGGGTGGGAGGTTAGGGTTAGGCTGCAGACAGGGGGGGTTAGGTTTAGGCACCACCGGAGGAACGTTAGGTTTAGGCATTAATGGGGAGGGTTAGGGTTAGGCTGCGGGGATGGGGGAGGCTAGGTTTAGGCACCACTTGGGGGAGGTTAGGGTTAGGCACTAAAGGGGGATGTTAATATAAGGCTGCAGGAATGGATAGTTAGGAGGTGGGGGACAGGGATTAGCATACTAAACTCAACCCTGTCGGGATTACAAACTTCGGGATGCCGTTATTACTTCCAGCGGTCATCCATACTGAACCCATATGTATAATGTATCATTTAAATGCACAGTCTAGAACCTGATCTCCAGAGGATGGGGTGGGCCTTCAGGCAGTGGGGCCCACCGGGTATTTCCCTGTGCCCTGGTCCTGAGGTCTGCAAGGCTGACTGATCCCAAACCATATGGTCGTGCATGGCAAATGGCGAACAATTGAGCTGAAACCCAGTCATGTACAGTAAAGTGTACTACACATTTAAATCTTGAAATTCCAAGCAAGGTTCCCTCATATTCGAAGGCCTCATTAGACACCAGCATGAAAGGGGATGCATTAGTGGAGTCTAGTACTGAGCCACATACAGTAGGTAGGCGGGCTTCAGAGGAAGAAGAATAAGAGTTTAGATTGTATGTGTAAGAAGTCAGTATGAACGCTGGATGTTTACTTTATGTGAATAATAACAACAATAATAATAATAATAATTGTATTATTATTAACGGTAAGAAGTATTAGGATAGTAATTACCACCTAGCATTACCCTTAGAGTTCTAGGAGTATTTACAGTAGGATCATTTTTTATTTATTTGTTTACTTTTGCCTACACCACTAGGGAAGATATCTATTAATTGTCATTGCCCTAGGACATGTAGATATTACCCCAGCCATGCTCCAGTTGGCTCACCTGCAAAATGCACCTCAGCTGAATAAGAGTCGCACCTCAGTTGGGCGCAGATGCGGCTGCATTGTATGCTTGGAAATCTCTGCCTATGGTCAGAAGTGGCTAAACACAGCTGAACTGCCATTGGGGATCATTCCGAGTTGTTCGCTCGCAAGCTGTTTTTAGCAGCTTTGCACACGCCAAGCCGCCGCCTACTGGGAGTGAATCTTAGCTTCTTAAAATTGCGAACGAAAGATTTGCAATATTGCGAAAAGACATCTCTGTGCAGTTTCTGAGTAACTCGAGACTTACTCGGCATCTGCGATCAGTTCAGTGCTTGTCGTTCCTGGTTTTTGACCACCCAGTGCAAGTGGAGATGTGGCGGAGATACATATACATCTTATAGTCACTCAAAGTTGCCTATGCTCAGCTAAGGATCATGCACAATAGCGAGATCCATCCACCCAGCGGACTTGTGTGTGTTAGGTTCCTGGTGCTCAGAACAAGGGAGATGTTGCGTAGTGAGTCCAGAGCACCAGAACGTGATGCTGAAATAAGGTGTGGTGTGGAAATAGCCCCTAGCACCCTACCTCCATTGTTTCACCCGTGTGGTCAGTTCACGCCTGAGTGACTATGGTTTCTTGGGCCCACGGCAGCCGCGTTTGAAGGGTGGATTAGGTCTGCCCAACTCCGATGCCCCCAGGTCTTAGAGTGAGACAAGGCGTGAACCGAAACAGGATAATAACAAGGGGACCTCTAACTAAAGCAAACAGAAGGCTAGGGGCTACTAACAACCCTAAAACTAAATATATGTGCGGCACGCCGCCAAAGGAAAAGAACAACAAAGGAAATGCTGTCCACTCGCCGACACAATACTGTTGTGTACCGGCGGTGACAGCATAAGCAGAACCCTCTGCAAAACACCAGTAACAAAATATAACCAAAGAATACTGCGGCCTAGGCCGACGGACGCGGCAAAGCCGCTACTCACGGAACCGGTACCAATACTGGCAAATGGACAGGAACCCCCAATGTAGCCGACACAGACTCTCAGAACCGGAGGACAGGTAGAATCCTTAATGACAGACCGGTGGACACCAAGAAGCCAGATACTCGACCAGGCACAGACAAAGCCACAGGACTTCTGGACAGGAACGCTTCACGGCAGGACACGGGATCAGACACTGGAACCGACACTGGAACCGACACTGGAACCAACACTCGAAGCAGCTAGACAGACACTGCTAGACAGGAGCTCAGGAACTGGCAGGGACTAGCTCAGAACTCAAGAACTCTGGAACTCTGGAAATATCACCAGCGTCTGTGAATTGCACTGAGCCAGAATATAACAGAGAGTCTTAATTAATTATGTTGTGCAGCTGCCTTGCTGCACAACTGAGAGGTGCAATCAACAGACAGGTGAGGCTGAACACATGGGAACAAGCTGCAATCACACAGACTCACCACCGGCAGCAAACAAGAGTCTTCTCAAACCAGAGCAATAGGAAATCCTGGCCTGCAAGTCAACTATAAACATAGAATAGGAATGAACCACTACCTGTGGTTCATAACAGTGTGTAACTCTGCATCAGTCTCATAATGAACACAGTATTTATGAGTACTATGATGCCACTTTTAAGATGATCGAACATGACCAATATAATGTAGAACACAATTTTGAGCATTTGGTCCATTTACCTGAAATAACTTCAGATAAGGTCAACAGATTCTCCACCTAGTAACTTTAACTTAATTATGTATGATGTCCATCAAGTGCAGGTGCCCAGGACACCACATACATGGAGGCAAGCAAATTAAAGGAAACCGCTCCTGCTGACCGTTGCCTACAACAATATCTCATTTACCTCCAACAGTGGAGACCTGTCAGCCAGTGCATAGCACATGCCATCCGTGGAACTGGACGTCTTATGTGATGCAGCACAGAGGGGAGTCTGATCATCACCCTCCAGTAGACACAGCACTTGGGGATGCCAAAGATGGATTATGTCTGAGAGTTGACCAGAGCAGGTACTTGCCATGGTGACCATGAGCACTAGGAATGGCCATTGACCATCAATAGTTAACACTGAAAAATGGTTTTACCATCAATGGCGGAGAGCCAATGGTTTTCCGTCATCGATGACAGAGAGCCCATAGAGGATTTTTTTCTTCTTCCCTGGGGCACAGGGACGCAAAGCTAAGTTCCACTCCCCAACACAACCCACAAAGCCCAGCCCCAGCACCCACCTTGTCACAGAGCAGGGATGTCCATTAATGGGTCAAACCATTATTGATTTTCCTTTGATGGTCTCGTGCCATCTTTTCTAAGCACCAATGAGATGGTCAAGCCTTCAATGGTCATCCCTGGGCAGCACCACTCAGGAATGGAGAGTGGGAAAGAGGGAGATGGGAAATGAGATGGAAAAGGGGGTACACAACAGCAAGTGACTGGGGAAGGGTTCAAAATATTTGTATTTTATTTTCTAGGAAAATAACATAAACAGAAAAACTAAAAGTGATTTTGTTTTTTAGAAATATAACAACAGACGGGGTCAATTGATAAATGAATACATAGCATTGGATAATTTGCTAAAAATATACAGACACCATAAGGTACTGCACTTGGCAAATATTTACCATAATAGAAGTGCACAAATACAACACTAAGGAAACTTGCTGCAAAGGGTGAGAAGCTGTTTATTTGGATACACAAACCTGTATTACGGAGATCCATGCACAGTAAATGGAACAGCATTTTTCAAAACATTTGTAATCTGAAGGGATCTGTGCAAATCTCTTTGGAATACTCAATAATGTCTATGTCTTCTCCTCATCATCAACACTAAACCCTTCATCATAATGACATTTGCATCTGAAAACATGATTTTTTCAGGCAACAGAAAATTAACTGACAAAAAACAGAAACTACTTAGTTACCATACACGTTAATGTCATTGTGTGTGGAGTGCAGATTGTGGAATTGTGACTTTGTCAAATAAAAATTAAATTTCTAAGCATTAAGCAATAAAAAAATCTATATAACTGTATTATTACGGGTGAGTGGCAATCCAGAGACCATCTCTATGACAAATGTTTGCCAATCTGCACGAATCCTTTTCACCCGAGTCCAACATAATTTGAAAAGGAAATCTGTCCTCTTCCCCAGTCCCGTTGCTATCATCACACTAAAATATTAATGGGATTACTTCTTAATCAAAACTTTATTACATATTAACATCTTTCATTTATCATCTCTTCCGATGGTTGAAGTATAAATCTTGCATAAAATCATGTCACTGGCTATTGTGAGATAAATTAATGGTTTATGTATAATGTGTACATTCAGACATTGATTGGACTATTTTTATGACAAATTGTTACGGGGGCTTTAAAAAATTGAGTTGCAGAATAAAGAAATTTTTTGCCAAGGACAATGTTTAGTACATTACATACGTCCTAATGTGAAGACTATTGTAACAAATTGTAATTTAATTTTTTTGAATGTTTTAACAGCAGTTAAAAAAGATACATGTGAACCCTTCACATGAGGTAAAGCAATTTTTACAGTTACTGCAGGTTGCATAAGTAGCTTACAAAAGTAAAGCACATATACAATCCAGGTCTCGATCACCTGCTATCCGGTAAATAGACAAACAATTGTATTGGTATATATGCTGTACCATTACAGGAGCGTTAGCTGATAAATGGCTTAAAACGCTCCAGCAATGGCTGGGATCAGGAGGTTGCATCTATATACTGTTTAATATTTGTGGAGCCAACTTCCCCATCCCAAAGCAGCCCATACACACTGAGCTATTTCTAGCACAGGCAGTTATTTCTAGCACAAGCTGGGGACACAAATGTGAGTGCCCAGGTTAACAGCCTTACAAAAAAAGGTAACGAGCAGATGAACATTGAGCATATGTGTCAACGCCCCCAACCTCCCATAACAGTTGAGAGTCTTTTCCAGCTGATCCACTTCCGCCCTCCACACAGCCCTTCTCCGCCTGCCTCCTGGGCCCTCCCTCCCCCTGCACCTAGCACTGGCCCCTACAGTGTATTGCCATTTACTCTGGGCTGGGTTCCCCTCTCGGCTCCCCCTTCGTCCCTTCTCTCTCTCCGACCTAGATAACAGTCACTGTCCGACCTAGATAACAGTCACTCATGCATGTGGTGTCTAATGACTACGGATCACTTTTCTTTATACATTGCAGGTGTGGGCTCCTCCCAGTCTCTGGATGTGATTTTAGATACTCCTAGGAGAAATGTTATATATATATATATATATATATATATATTCTCTGCCCAGAAGTATTAAAATATGATACTGTAGATAGATAGATAGATAGATAGATAGATAGATAGATAGATAGATAGATAGATACAGGTATATGTTTAGGGGCACCAAAATGGAGTTTTATCTTGGGATCCCTCCCCAGCCTGAGAACGTTCTGGCACCCCTGAAATCATGAAATTGAGAGCATCATTCAGAGTTGCATGCAATTCCAAAAGTGGATGTACCTCATGTTCTTAGTAAACTGCACATGCCTCTCCTTTCCTTATAGTGATTATGAGCAATTCACAGTTGTATGCATATTGATCACATTGATCTTAACCATCAGTGGCACCATCGAAACTTGCTCCTTGTTAGGTACAGAATCTCCATCAGAGTATGTCCTCCAATCTGAGCAATTAAGAGCCTGAGTTTCCGACTCTCCGTGACATTCACATAAGATAGTACATCTCTGTGCATCTGCACAGCCATCCCCCAGTAATCACCCAGGAACGCCCAATACTGTACATCACCAAAACAATTCAGAGACCGTGCATCTCCATTGCTATTGTCACTCTGTGCTTACACACAGTGTAACACAGCTTGTGCAATATGAGTTTTTAGGGATTTTCATGTACATTGCAGTACATACTTACCTACTTGTGGGAGACTTACGATTTTTCGGGCAGACCCCTACACCCATGGAAGAGTGGCCACATCTCGCTCATCCCACCCGCTTCACTAGGGCAGGATGAGGAGATTAATAGGGGAATCCCAGCACCGTATGGAGGGGGTGGGACTCAAAGAGATGCAAGTTCAGTTAGGAGATGCAAGTTCAGTTGAGTGGGACTCAAAGAGATGCAAGTTCAGCAAACCTGTGAATCGTGTCCACTTGTGCAGTGACAACCCAGCCCCACCCTCTAAAGTGCTAACAGCGACTCCTCTCCGTGGTTCTCCTGGAGAGGAGATGTGAAAGTAGGTACTGTAAGTCTGGCATAGTATCTGAAAAATAATCTCTCAACTACATGAATATCTGCATTATGTGTGACTCAGGCCCTCAAAGTGCTTTCTGCCTGATATTATTTATACGTTACATGGGTTGTAAATTGCACAGGTAATGATTACATGGATCCCAGCTGTACAGCATATGATGATCACACTTCACAAATAAATCCTACTGTATTTCACACCACTTAATGCACATGTAATACTGTCACTAAGAGACACAAGTATTTATCCCAGAACTCCAATAACAGATATTACTCTTTCAAGAGTTTTGCCTGAAATAAATTTTATTAAATGATCTGCAAGGGTTAGTATGCCCTTCAATGGTTTATTATATAAAAAAAAGCACTCACAAAGACTGCAATGCAATAAGAGTTGTTAGCAATCACTTGTTATACATTCCTAAAGGCACAAATTAACATCCTGGTAGTAATTTGGTGGCTGAGACTATAGATATCCCAAGCACTATGCACACGTCACCGCGTGAGTCACAGTTTCAATAGTGGCTATATGGAGGTAGACGGAGCTGCATGAAGATGTCATTGTTGACATTTCAAGATGTCAGTCCCTTTCTCAAGACAGGTCAAAAGTGCAGCTGCAGATTATAGGGTAACTTAAAAAAAATATATATATATATATATATATATATATAGAGAGAGAGAGAGAGAGGTAGAGGTAGAGGTTTGCAGTTTTATTTTGCGTGTCCAGTATTGTGTGCCAGAATGTGCAAGCCCTGAGATGCTCATTTTCTGTGCCCCGGTATGCAGTAGTACTGCCAGTGGTTCTAGACAGTCCACCATTGGTGCATCATCACATAAAGTGTCCAGGGCATGTGGAAGCAGATATTAGTCTGAGAACACAGCCTACCTGCATTTATATAATGTTTACTGGACAACACCCACATACAATTAAGTGCCTAAAATGTGAAATTCTAGTATGCTCCTAAATAGAAGTCCATATGCAACTGTAGTGGTCTCCATTAGGAGGATCTTTCATCCTATGTATCTCTGAAAAGACACAGAAAGTGTACAATAGTGTAATGCTGATAATATAATCCTTAATGACTATTATAACTAAAGATGTGCGGTGAAAACTTTTCGGGTTTTGTGTTTTAGTTTTGGATCTAGATCCCTGCTCGTGCATTGGATCTGGATTGGTTTTGCCAACACCTCCCTTTCAGGTTTTGGTTTTGGATCTGGATGATGTTTGAAAAAAAAATATATAAAAACAGATTAAATCACAAAATTTGGGAGTAATATTGATCCTACGGTATTATTAACCTAAAAAACATTCATTTCCACTCATTTCCAGTCTATTCTGAACACCTCACAATATTATTTTTAGGCCAAAAGGTTGCACCGAGGTTGCTGGAATGACTAAGCTAAGGGACCCAAGTGAGAGGCACAAACACGTGGCCCATCTAGGAGAGGCATTGCAGTGGCAGACAGGATGGCAGTTTTAAAAACTAGGCCCCAAAGAGCACATATTGCAAAGAAAAAAACTGGTGCAAGATGGAATTGTCCTTGGGGCCTACCACCCACCCTTATGTTGTATAAACAGGACATGCACACTTTAACAAACCAATCATTTCAGCGACAGGGTCTGCCACATGACTGTGGCTGAAATGATTGGTTTGTTTGGGCCCCCACAAAAAATAGAAGGAATTAACCCCCCCCCCCCTCACACACACACAAAAAGGAAGCAATTAATCTCTCCTTGCACAAACTGGCTCTACAGTGGCAAGATATCGACCTCATCCTCTGATTCCTCACCCCTTTCAACATGTACATCCTCCTCCTCACAGAGTATTACTTCGTCCCCACTGGAATCCACCATCACAGGTCCCTGTGTACTTTCTGGAGGCAATTACTGGTAAAGGTCTTCCTGGAGGAATTTGTAATTCATTTTGATGAACATCATGATCTCCACATTTTGTGCAAGTAACCTCCTACGCCAATCGCTGACAAGGTTACTGGCTGCACTAAACACTCTTTCACAGTACACACTCAAGGTGGGGGGCAACTTAGGTTACACAAAGCCAGTTTGTGCAAGGGCCTCCAAATGGTCTCTTTTTCCTGCCAGTATACATACGGACTGTATGACATGCCTACTTGGATGCTGTCACTCATATAATCCTATAATCCTCCACCATTCTTTCAATGGTGACAGCATCATATGCAGTAACAGTAGACATGTCAGTAATTGTTGGCAGCTCCTTCAGTCCGGACCGGATTTCAACACTTGCTCCTGACTGCCCTGCATTACCGCCAGTGGGTGGGCTTGGAAATTTTATCCTTTTCCTCGCAGCTCCAGTTGCAGGAGAAAATGAAGGAGTAGCTGTTGACGGGTCACGTTCCGCTTGAGTTGACAATTGTCTCACCAGCAGGTCTTTGAACCTCTGCAGTCTGCCGGAAAGAGACATACAACTTAGGCTTTAAACGTAGGATTGAGTACGGTGGCCAAAATGTAGTGCTCTGATTTCAACAGATTGACTACCCTTGAATCCAGGCAAAGCAAATGAAGAGCTCCATCCGCAAGTCCCACATACTTAGCGGAATCGCTCCATCTTAGCTCCTCCTTCAATTTCTCCAGCTGCTTTTGCAAAAGCCTGATGAGGGGAATGACCTGATTCAAGCTGGCAGTGTCTGAACTGAGTTCACTTCCTTTGGCTATATCGTAGGTGGATGTATAGGCTTGAATGGTCTTTTGGTGCTCCTCCATCCTCTGAAGCATATAGAGTGTTGAATTCCACCTCATCACCACCTCTTGCTTCAGGTGAGGGCAGGTTCAGGAGTGTGCTGGCGCTCCAGTCCTTGGCACGCAGTCGCTGAATGTCGAATGTGTCCCACAATTTTTCTGGCCACTGACAGCATCTCCTGCACGCCCGTCATTTTCACATCATACAGGACCAGTGTGCTTTGATTTTAACAACTGCACCCTGAATTTTTATAGCATACAGGACCAGTGTGCTTTTGTTTTAACAGAAGCACCCCTGAATTTTTACAGCACACAAGACTGGGCCAGCTCCTCTGTATTTTGACAGCATACAGGACCAGGGCCAGATTTTGGCCCATATAGACCTTGGGCTGATCAAGGGTCTATTGTGAGAAGTTGAGGGGGTGTGGTTTATGTTATGTGGGTGTGGTCAGTGACATATGGGAGTGTACACTTCCTACACTCTAAGCCCCAATGTCTCACAAAATACGTAAAAGTAGAAAAACAACCATCACTTTGTGAGGAAATGAAAACTATCATTTAAATTATTTTCAATTATGGCAACCATGTGACCAGCTGGGCGGTTAATCATCATCATGCTGTCATGGTGATGGGCTTGTTTTTATCTGGGGCTTGGAGCTGGAGCTCTATCCGCCCCATTGTTAATCTGGCCCTGGACAGGACCAGTGTGCTTTGATTTTACTAACTGCACCCCCATAATTTTTACAGCATACAGGGCTAGTGTGCTTTTATTTTAACAACAGTACCCTTGAATTTTTACAGCATTCAGGACCATTGTGCTTTTATTTAACAGAAGCACCCTTGAATTTTTACAGCACACAAGACTGGGCCAGCACTAGAGATGAGCGCCTGAAATTTTTCGGGTTTTGTGTTTTGGTTTTGGGTTCGGTTCCGCGGCCGTGTTTTGGGTTCGAACGCGTTTTGGCAAAACCTCACCGAATTATTTTTGTCGGATTCGGGTGTGTTTTGGATTCGGGTGTTTTTTTCCAAAAACACTAAAAAACAGCTTAAATCATAGAATTTGGGGGTCATTTTGATCCCAAAGTATTATTAACCTCAAAAACCATAATTTACACTCATTTTCAGTCTATTCTGAATACCTCACACCTCACAATATTATTTTTAGCCCTAAAATTTGCACCGAGGTCGCTGTGTGAGTAAGATAAGCGACCCTAGTGGCCGACACAAACACCGGGCCCATCTAGGAGTGGCACTGCAGTGTCACGCAGGATGTCCCTTCCAAAAAACCCTCCCCAAACAGCACATGACGCAAAGAAAAAAAGAGGCGCAATGAGGTAGCTGTGTGAGTAAGATTAGCGACCCTAGTGGCCGACACAAACACCGGGCCCATTTAGGAGTGGCACTGCAGTGTCACGCAGGATGGCCCTTCCAAAAAACCCTCCCCAAACAGCACATGACGCAAAGAAAAAAAGAGGCGCAATGAGGTAGCTGACTGTGTGAGTAAGATTAGCGACCCTAGTGGCCGACACAAACACCGGGCCCATCTAGGAGTGGCACTGCAGTGTCACGCAGTATGTCCCTTCCAAAAAACCCTCCCCAAACAGCACATGACGCAAAGAAAAAAAGAGGCGCAATGAGGTAGCTGACTGTGTGAGTAAGATTAGCGACCCTAGTGGCCGACACAAACACCGGGCCCATCTAGGAGTGGCACTGCAGTGTCACGCAGGATGTCCCTTCCAAAAAACCCTCCCCAAACAGCACATGACGCAAAGAAAAAAAGAGGCGCAATGAGGTAGCTGTGTGAGTAAGATTAGCGACCCTAGTGGCCGACACAAACACCGGGCCCATCTAGGAGTGGCACTGCAGTGTCACGCAGGATGTCCCTTCCAAAAAACCCTCCCCAAACAGCACATGACGCAAAGAAAAAAAGAGGCGCAATGAGGTAGCTGACTGTGTGAGTAAGATTAGCGACCCTAGTGGCCGACACAAACACCGGGCCCATTTAGGAGTGGCACTGCAGTGTCACGCAGGATGTCCCTTCCAAAAAACCCTCCCCAATCAGCACATGATGCAAAGAAAAAGAAAAGAAAAAAGAGGTGCAAGATGGAATTATCCTTGGGCCCTCCCACCCACCCTTATGTTGTATAAACAAAACAGGACATGCACACTTTAACCAACCCATCATTTCAGTGACAGGGTCTGCCACACGACTGTGACTGATATGACGGGTTGGTTTGGACCCCCCCAAAAAAAGAAGCAATTAATCTCTCCTTGCACAAACTGGCTCTACAGAGGCAAGATGTCCACCTCATCTTCACCCTCCGATATATCACCGTGTACATCCCCCTCCTCACAGATTATCAATTCGTCCCCACTGGAATCCACCATCTCAGCTCCCTGTGTACTTTGTGGAGGCAATTGCTGCTGGTCAATGTCTCCGCGGAGGAATTGATTATAATTCATTTTAATGAACATCATCTTCTCCACATTTTCTGGATGTAACCTCGTACGCCGATTGCTGACAAGGTGAGCGGCGGCACTAAACACTCTTTCGGAGTACACACTTGTGGGAGGGCAACTTAGGTAGAATAAAGCCAGTTTGTGCAAGGGCCTCCAAATTGCCTCTTTTTCCTGCCAGTATAAGTACGGACTGTGTGACGTGCCTACTTGGATGCGGTCACTCATATAATCCTCCACCATTCTATCAATGTTGAGAGAATCATATGCAGTGACAGTAGACGACATGTCCGTAATCGTTGTCAGGTCCTTCAGTCCGGACCAGATGTCAGCATCAGCAGTCGCTCCAGACTGCCCTGCATCACCGCCAGCGGGTGGGCTCGGAATTCTGAGCCTTTTCCTCGCACCCCCAGTTGCGGGAGAATGTGAAGGAGGAGATGTTGACAGGTCGCGTTCCGCTTGACTTGACAATTTTGTCACCAGCAGGTCTTTCAACCCCAGCAGACCTGTGTCTGCCGGAAAGAGAGATCCAAGGTAGGCTTTAAATCTAGGATCGAGCACGGTGGCCAAAATGTAGTGCTCTGATTTCAACAGATTGACCACCCGTGAATCCTTGTTAAGCGAATTAAGGGCTGCATCCACAAGTCCCACATGCCTAGCGGAATCGCTCCCTTTTAGCTCCTTCTTCAATGCCTCCAGCTTCTTCTGCAAAAGCCTGATGAGGGGAATGACCTGACTCAGGCTGGCAGTGTCTGAACTGACTTCACGTGTGGCAAGTTCAAAGGGCATCAGAACCTTGCACAACGTTGAAATCATTCTCCACTGCACTTGAGATAGGTGCATTCCATCTCCTATATCGTGCTCAATTGTATAGGCTTGAATGGCCTTTTGCTGCTCCTCCAACCTCTGAAGCATATAGAGGGTTGAATTCCACCTCGTTACCACTTCTTGCTTCAGATGATGGCAGGGCAGGTTCAGTAGTTTTTGGTGGTGCTCCAGTCTTCTGTACGTGGTGCCTGTACGCCGAAAGTGTCCCGCAATTTTTCTGGCCACCGACAGCATCTCTTGCACGCCCCTGTCGTTTTTTAAAAAATTCTGCACCACCAAATTCAAGGTATGTGCAAAACATGGGACATGCTGGAATTTGCCCATATTTAATGCACACACAATATTGCTGGCGTTGTCCGATGCCACAAATCCACAGGAGAGTCCAATTGGGGTAAGCCATTCCGCGATGATCTTCCTCAGTTGCCGTAAGAGGTTTTCAGCTGTGTGCGTATTCTGGAAAGCGGTGATACAAAGCGTAGCCTGCCTAGGAAAGAGTTGGCGTTTGCGAGATGCTGCTACTGGTGCCGCCGCTGCTGTTCTTGCGGCGGGAGTCCATACATCTACCCAGTGGGCTGTCACAGTCATATAGTCCTGACCCTGCCCTGCTCCACTTGTCCACATGTCCGTGGTTAAGTGGACATTGGGTACAACTGCATTTTTTAGGAGACTGGTGAGTGTTTTTCTGACGTCCGTGTACATTCTCGTTATCGCCTGCCTAGAGAAGTGGAACCTAGATGGTATTTGGTAACGGGGGCACACTGCCTCAATAAATTGTCTAGTTCCCTGTGAACTAACGGCGGATACCGGACGCACGTCTAACACCAACATAGTTGTCAAGGACTCAGTTATCCGCTTTGCAGTAGGATGACTGCTGTGATATTTCATCTTCCTCGCAAAGGACTGTTGAACAGTCAATTGCTTACTGGAAGTAGTACAAGTGGGCTTACGACTTCCCCTCTGGGATGACCATCGACTCCCAGCGGCAACAACAGCAGCGCCAGCAGCAGTAGGCGTTACACGCAAGGATGCATCGGAGGAATCCCAGGCAGGAGAAGACTCGTCAGACTTGCCAGTGACATGGCCTGCAGGACTATTGGCATTCCTGGGGAAGGAGGAAATTGACACTGAGGGAGTTGGTGGGGTGGTTTGCGTGAGCTTGGTTACAAGAGGAAGGGATTTACTGGTCAGTGGACTGCTTCCGCTGTCACCCAAAGTTTTTGAACTTGTCACTGACTTATTATGAATGCGCTGCAGGTGACGTATAAGGGAGGATGTTCCGAGGTGGTTAACGTCCTTACCCCTACTTATTACAGCTTGACAAAGGGAACACACGGCTTGACACCTGTTGTCCGCATTTCTGGTGAAATACCTCCACACCGAAGAGCTGATTTTTTTGGTATTTTCACCTGGCATGTCAACGGCCATATTCCTCCCACGGACAACAGGTGTCTCCCCGGGTGCCTGACTTAAACAAACCACCTCACCATCAGAATCCTCCTGGTCAATTTCCTCCCCAGCGCCAGCAACACCCATATCCTCCTCATCCTGGTGTACTTCAACACTGACATCTTCAATCTGACTATCAGGAACTGGACTGCGGGTGCTCCTTCCAGCACTTGCAGGGGGCGTGCAAATGGTGGAAGGCGCATGCTCTTCACGTCCAGTGTTGGGAAGGTCAGGCATCGCAACCGACACAATTTGACTCTCCTTGTGGATTTGGGATTTCAAAGAACGCACAGTTCTTTGCGGTGCTTTTGCCAGCTTGAGTCTTTTCAGTTTTCTAGCGAGAGGCTGAGTGCTTCCATCCTCATGTGAAGCTGAACCACTAGCCATGAACATAGGCCAGGGCCTCAGCCGTTCCTTGCCACTCCGTGTGGTAAATGGCATATTGGCAAGTTTACGCTTCTCCTCCGACAATTTTATTTTAGGTTTTGGAGTCCTTTTTTTACTGATATTTGGTGTTTTGGTTTTGACATGCTCTGTACTATGCCATTGGGCATCGGCCTTGGCAGACGACGTTGCTGGCATTTCATCGTCTCGGCCATGACTAGTGGCAGCAGCTTCAGCACGAGGTGGAAGTGGATCTTGATCTTTCCCTAATTTTGGAACCTCAACATTTTTGTTCTCCATATTTTAATAGGCACAACTAAAAGGCACCTCAGGTAAACAATGCAGATGGATGGATTGGATACTAGTATACAATTATGGACGGGCTGCCGAGTGCCGACACAGAGGTAGCCACAGCCGTGAACTACCGCACTGTACTGTGTCTGCTGCTAATATATAGACTGGTTGATAAAGAGATAGTATACTCGTAACTAGTATGTATGTATAAAGAAAGAAAAAAAAACCACGGTTAGGTCACTGGTATATACAATTATGGACGGGCTGCCGAGTGCCGACACAGAGGTAGCCACAGCCGTGAACTACCGCACTGTACTGTGTCTGCTGCTAATATATAGACTGGTTGATAAAGAGATAGTATACTCGTAACTAGTATGTATGTATAAAGAAAGAAAAAAAAACCACGGTTAGGTGGTATATACAATTATGGACGGGCTGCCGAGTGCCGACACAGAGGTAGCCACAGCCGTGAACTACCGCACTGTACTGTGTCTGCTGCTAATATATAGACTGGTTGATAAAGAGATAGTATACTCGTAACTAGTATGTATGTATAAAGAAAGAAAAAAAAACCACGGTTAGGTCACTGGTATATACAATTATGGACGGGCTGCCGAGTGCCGACACAGAGGTAGCCACAGCCGTGAACTACCGCACTGTACACTGGTTGATAAAGAGATAGTAGTATACTCGTAACAACTAGTATGACGACGGTATAAAGAATGAAAAAAAAACCACGGTTAGGTGGTATATAATACAATTATGGTTGGACGGACTGCCTGCCGAGTGCCGACACAGAGGTAGCCACAGCCGTGAACTACCGCACTGTACACTGGTTGATAAAGAGATAGTAGTATACTCGTAACAACTAGTATGACGACGGTATAAAGAATGAAAAAAAAACCACGGTTAGGTGGTATATAATACAATTATGGTTGGACGGACTGCCTGCCGAGTGCCGACACAGAGGTAGCCACAGCCGTGAACTACCGCACTGTACACTGGTTGATAAAGAGATAGTAGTATACTCGTAACAACTAGTATGACGACGGTATAAAGAACGAAAAAAAAACCACGGTTAGGTGGTATATATTATAATACAATTATGGATGGACGGACTGCCTGCCGAGTTCCGACACAGAGGTAGCCACAGCCGTGAACTACCGCACTGTACACTGGTTGATAAAGAGATAGTAGTATACTCGTAACAACTAGTATGACGACGGTATATAGAACGAAAAAAAAACCACGGTTAGGTGGTATATATTATAATACAATTATGGATGGACGGACTGCCTGCCGAGTTCCGACACAGAGGTAGCCACAGCCGTGAACTACCGCACTGTACACTGGTTGATAAAGAGATAGTAGTATACTCGTAACAACTAGTATGACTATGACGACGGTATAAAGAAAGAAAAAAAAAACCACGGTTAGGTGGTATATAATACAATTATGGATGGACGGACTGCCTGCCGAGTGCCGACACAGAGGTAGCCACAGCCGTGAACTACCGCACTGTACTGTGTCTGCTGCTAATATAGACTGGTTGATAAAGAGATAGTATACAATACTACTAATATACTGGTGGTCAGGCACTGGTCACCACTAGTCACACTGGCAGTGGCACTCCTGCAGCAAAAGTGTGCACTGTTTAATTTTAATATAATATTATTTATCATGTACTCCTGGCTCCTGCTATAACAACCTGCAGTGCTCCCCAGTCTCCCCCACAATTATAAGCTTTATATACAATACATTGATGTGCAGCACACTGGGCTGAGCAGTGCACACAGACTGAGTCACTGTGTGACTGTGTATCGTTTTTTTCAGGCAGAGAACGGATATATTAAATAAAACAAACAACTGCACTGTCTCTGGTGGTCACTGGTCACTGTGGTCGTCAGTCACTAAACTCTGTCTGCACTCTGCACGCTCTTCTAATCTACAGTATCACAGCAATCTCTCTCTCTCTCTCTCTTCTAAATCTAATCTAAATGGAGAGGACGCCAGCCACGTCCTCTCCCTATCAATCTCAATGCACGTGTGAAAATGGCGGCGACGCGCGGCTCCTTATATAGAATCCGAGTCTCGCGATAGAATCCGAGCCTCGCGAGAATCCGACAGCGTCATGATGACGTTCGGGCGCGCTCGGGTTAACCGAGCAAGGCGGGAAGATCCGAGTCGCTCGGACCCGTGAAAAAAAAAGTGAAGTTCGTGCGGGTTCGGATTCAAAGAAACCGAACCCGCTCATCTCTAGCCAGCACCACTGTATTTTCACAGCACACAGGACCAGTGTGCTTTTATTTTAAAAACAACCTTACTTTTTACAGCATACAGGAGGACAGTGCCCCTGCTCCCTGTACAACACAGTGACAGCCATGTACAGCTACAGCACCCCTAACCGCACATGATGAAACACCAGTGACAGTCAGGACAGCACCCCTAACATCACAGTGACAGAACAGCACTCCTAGAGAGCACACACTGACCCCACCCGACGTCACCACCCACAGAGAGATAGAGGTCTGTCTCACTCACTCTCCAAGTCCGGAGTGAAAATGGCGGCAACATGCGGCTGTTTATATGGAATCCAAAACCCGCGAGAATCCGACAGTGGGATGATGCCGTGTTACCTCATTCTGGTTTCCAAATCTAGCAGGAAGCCCCCGAGCCGGGCTCGGATACCGGCTCGGAACGTGAACTTCGGGGGGGTTCGTTTCTATGAGAACCGAACCCGCTCATCTCTAAATATAACATGTGGAAACTCAAGCCAAATAATATGGCCTACACAGGCTGGTAGATACTAGTGCAAGCCCAAGGTGGCCCTTGCCCATTCCAGGTACAAACTTTCCAATGCGACTCCACCCTATGGTATTGGTTCTGGGGACCCTTGATATCCACATGTAATCAGGAAAAACTTTTCTTAGTGTAAAGCTGTCATTTTATTAAAGAAAAACAAAAATATGTGCAGAACTTGCAAAGGATAAAACAACTGGACATCTACCAGATCTTATGGTCTTCAAACAGGCAGCTGTAATGTAACCAGGCATCAAGATACTTGTTAGATAATTGGGACCACTAAACTTGCATATGGATTGTCATCTATTTAGGAACATTTTTTTACATTTGTAGCGCTTGTATGTGGGTGTTATTCTGTAAACATTGTGTCTGATTTGCAGTGAGAGGTTGCACTTCTACACCTACTAACTGGTTGGCTGCTTGTGTGCAATTGTAACATCCTAATTTTTTGTTGCTTGCATTTATATGCTTACAACATTCACAATACTCGTGAAACACCCTTTGTTTTGTTACTTTCTTCAGGCCACCTCTCAGACACTGCCCAGGAACGCTGTACAGTACATCGCCATTTCTGATACCAGCTTCTCTATACCCAGCAGGAGCTTTGTGCATACAGTCAGGGTAACACATGCCCCCTAGAAGGTTTTCAGAACAGAGATTGCACACAGTCCCCTTATCATAAAATGCTTTTGCACTTAGTGACTGATTCAGACTTGTAGAATATTGCACAGCTGCAAGGAAGCTGCTGTACAATACTGCACAGGTAATATGCTAATGCAAACAGGAGGCGTCTGGTGTAAATAGATGCCTCCTGCCCGCTGCCATGATCTGCTGTTGCATCTGAAGATGCACCATCAGCTTACGCTGCATGACCATAGGTCATGTGAGTAACTTTCAGATTTCCGTCTCAGGTCCACAGGTGAGGTCAGTAAATCTGCGTCGCTAGGCGCAGACACTGACTTTGGCACTCCTGCAAAACAGAGGCCCCGAACGCTGCTACTTCCCACCACCAAATGCTCGCAGCCTGTCAATCAGGCAGGAGCTTACGGGGCAATGCTTTTGAGCATGCAGGACCCATTCTGCACATACAGATGGGTCCATGTTTATCTTGACCTTTAATAGGATTAACTGAGACAGGGCAGTCGGACTTAATCCCCTGTTATAATGACTTAATCTCCTGCTGTATTGTTCTCTGTATTTTGCAGCTGAGAACAATAGATGAATGGTTTATGTTAATAAACCATGTTGTGTCTAGGTGCAGCAAACTAGCCAAGATAACTGTGGACCCATCTGTATGCGCTAAACGGGTCCTGCACATGCGCAATGTCCCTACCATCGGACCTGTACGCTAACCATTGGGTTAGTGTACAAGTCTGAATCAGTCCCTAATGTGATTGCTTTGGACAACATTTTCCTTTGGAGCGAGTCACCATTCCTGTCTTCATGTTTTCAATGAGACAACTTTTGTACTTTCCAGGTGCATTTGATAAAGGAATTTCATTTTTATACACTTGAAATCCACTTGTAATTAAAACACTGAAGTATATGAAAGTGACACATACAGTAATGTACAGTAGGTACAATACTGTTCTCACCTAACTCTCATCATGACTTAACATATAAAAGAAGCTTCACTGAGCAGAATTAATGGAGAAATAAATAACTAATATAGTGGATTTCCTGAAAAGGCAACAAGATGGATTTTGATGTGATGGTAAGTGGGTGTCTTCCTACTGAGACACCCATTGGCTGTGCTGCTAATCCCTCTCATGAGTATTTAGAAGTAATATTGGTTGCACCAAACTTGCACCAGCCCTATAGCAAGCACAGTTTCTCTATCTGAACATGGCCTCTGATGTGAGCGGTTAGATACAGCCGCTGTCAGTGACATACACCTCTAGCTGTTACCTCCTAGAATTGCCAACTGAAAATCACTCTCTATTTATAGGCAAATGCTTGGGCAGGCTTCCAGTTGCCCGGAAACCCCCCTTCCCTACAGTCTGGCCAGCGGTCACTACATGCAGTATAAAGGGTGGAATGGAGCTGCTGCACATGCCCTGTGGAAGCAGATTTTCAGACCTGCAGTTTGCCTTTTAAATAATTTTTATAAAACTTGTTTGCCTTTTAAATGATTGCCGGTTTAAAAATTTGGGCAGGCACACCAGAATTTCCACAGAGTGAGCAGCTCACAGGCTATTACATGAGCCCCCAAACCTGCTGTGTGTGTGTGTGTGTGTGTGTGTGTGTGTGTGTGTTGTGTGTGTTTCTGTTGATTTGAGTGTAGTATTGCGTTACATAAACTGCACTTTGGGGCAGACTGTAGCTTGTTACATGTTAATTATGTATCCTTCATGGGCTGGCAATAGTCACTCTAAAATTAAACATTGGAAACCCCCCTCCAGAAATCTTGTGCTTGCCCCTGCTCTGTGTCTAGTTCTGTGTCTCCGATTAGTAATGTCACAGTCGAAAAATATTGTAGCACACACACCACGTACTAACCACACACACATGCCCGCTGCGCGAGCACTTGTTCCACCGTGCGTGCACATATCCGCAATTTGCGTATGATCGCTCCCGCGATCCTGCGCGTGGTATGGGTATTTACGGCGGAGTTTGTGAGCGCATAGAGGGTTATCAAAACATTACATATTTAACCCAAATAGTGCACATTGTACACATAGCCCCCCTGCACCACATCAGCAAGTATCAACAGTTTAAATGATTCCAGGACTAAGGGATTCGCCTTTGCATGATAGGAAGGGACAGACTAAGGTTATAAGGTGATGTCTAGTATCCAGCTGTAGGGTATTTTGAGGGTAACATTCCGGTGGTGGTTAGAGGAAGATCGCATGTTCCTGCGTATATTTATGTGCAGAAGTAGAATATAGATATAAACTGTATTTACTGTGTATTATGTATGCGGCGGGAATCCAGAGGAGACCACCCACAAGAGCAATTGGGAAAGACATCGCCCACCTTTTCAAATCAACCTATGACCCCTCCTGTAATGTAAATATGCATCTCTGTGTCCAATATACAAAGGGATTACAGTAACCATTGTATTGTTTATGGAAGTAGTGTATAAAAAGCCTGTTGCTGCTTGGCCGGTCAGAAGACTCTGAACGCTATCTACCTGATGAGCGGAGGACTGGTCCAAGTTGCACAAGCGATTATTCTCACATAT
Source organism: Pseudophryne corroboree (assembly GCF_028390025.1). Classification (NCBI taxonomy): domain Eukaryota; kingdom Metazoa; phylum Chordata; class Amphibia; order Anura; family Myobatrachidae; genus Pseudophryne; species Pseudophryne corroboree. The sequence goes on from NC_086452.1 coordinate 143,626,051, forward strand.
GTACATTGACTGTAGCCATTATTCTGTTGTAGATTTATCTTGTTAGCCTTGTAGTGTATAATTTGTATTGTTATCCCCTTTCAAATAATCCACTGTGGCATTAGAGCCCAGCGGTTAACCACAAATCGGTGTTGTGTCCTCATTTCCCTGCTAAGGTTTAAAGTGTATTTAACTGTATAAGGTTTAAGAGTGTACTGATAAGGTGTGTACGCACTGCGGGTACTTTATACCGTCAGCGCTGCATAAGGTTTAAGGTATAACATCACTGCATCGCATTACTAATAAGGTTTAAAGTTTATCAAGAGTGTGTGCGCGCGCTGTGCGTACTTAGTACCCCCAGTGCGTAGCGTGTATATTAAGTATAGCGGCCGCAGCGGCTCCATGGTAAAAGTGTGTTTAAAGGTATAGCTTTATGGTTTAAGATAATATCGACATTATCAGTAACCTGCAGGAAGTATGTGCAGTGCTACTCGGGGCGTATGCACAGACTTAAACATCAGAAACTCGCCTCCAACATCGCATCTGCTTCCCCCACTGAATCAGGCCTTAAATCTCCTTCCAACAAGCACATTTCCATCTGGATTCACAAACTTTCAAAAAGTTACAGGATCTTACAGATGTGTACCCCACTTATGTGTCAGTGGACAAAGGTGCATTTGCAGAAACTTAAATGTGCTGCACATCCTCCTATTCTGTAGTTATTAAATGGCACTCGCTGTGTTATTCTAAAGGATGAAAAATAATGTAAGAAGAGAACTATCCAGAAACACCATGTAAAACTATGTAATGATAAAGACGAAATGTAGGAATAGATGGTAGGTGTCCAGTTAAAGTAATGTTACGGAAAATTGAACATTGAATAAAATCCAAGTAATATTACTGTCACAGTCACTACTCTATTCATCATATTCTCCACTCTACTGAAATCATCAGTAAAATTACCTACAATACAGAAATAGATTTTTTCCCTTCCTCTAAAGGAAAATAAGTCATCTGCAGTCTACTTTTTTCCAGCAGAGATTTGTTCGAAGAGATGAGATATCATAACTCCTTTGATGGAAATGCAGATTATAAAACTGTTCTATAGAACTTGGCAACTTGTTTTATTCCCAAAGCTCAATCAGTATAAAAAAAATGACATCTTCAGAATGAACAGAATTATAAGCACATTCATCTAATAACGGATGTAGATGTTAAAATAAAGACTGAAGAATAAAGGGAGGGGTATTCTTACTTTATTCAAACTTAACTTTTCAGTTATAGTTTGGCAAATATATTTCACCGCTATTAAAATGATTACACTCAACATATAACTTTAGATGCGTTGAAAATGTAAAACACCGGTATTATGTTTAAAAAAAATAATAATTTCAATCTGCTGCCTGAAATGAAAATGGTGATGCTTCAGTATGGCATTTTTCAGCAAATTGTTCTTTAAAAAAGATAAAGGTTACAATGCAGCCTAAATTGATGAGATGAAAGGCGTGCATAAAATCCAGTACTGTCACTTTAACTACAAGTATGGAGGAAGAACAGCATTATTGAGCAATGCCCTGAGGAAGATGGAAATATTTTTAGATCTGTGCTGCATAATATATGCCAGTTGGTAGAACTGCCAAGGGATCTCCTTTTGGCATGTGTTCTAAACTGAACGTATGTGTAATTAAGAAATGTTTCATTTAAGGAAATTGTTTAAGAGTAAAGCAATTTACTTACAATGCACGCTCCAAGCTGTGTGCTAGATATTAAAGGGTTAGGCACTCACTCTGTCGTTCAACCGTAAATGATGCATAGAAAATGTATTGTTCAGTGCTACTTTACATATTGGACATATTCTAGCCAGGCGTATATTTAACACCCCCCGTCTTTCAAGAGAAATGTATTGCTTAAAGGGTAATACCAGTCAAAATGCATATTTTACTATCGGTGAATAGGCGACAGGTACTGTATGTGAGTTTAACAGACATCATGGTTACAAAGCAGGTGTACCTACAGTGTATACTGCCTGTATAATACAGATACATATGAAATTGATACTTCTTTCAGACCGCCACCTACGAACACGGGTCATGGGCACATGAACGCGCAAAACCCGTGTTCAGGTGCGGTCTGAAAGGCGCAAGGGATGAAATACCGGGTCGAGTGTTAAACCTGGCTCACTGTGCGGTGTGAACGGGAGCTGGGTCGATGCGACCCGTTTCCTGTTCACTCTCTGTGTATGGGCCGTGCTTGGAGATCATGTGATCTCCAAGCACTGCTCCCGCCGCGTCACCGCTGACTTCACCAACCTGGCAATATGCCGGGGTGCAGACAGCGGGAGCAGGGAGCCTGAGGTGGGTCGCACACTGGGAGCTCCCGTGTCAGGCTCCCATTTGTGGCCCGCCTCAGGCTGTCTAAAAGGGGTATGAGTGATTATTGGCCGACTGCACATGATTCACGGTCACACTGCGCATTGGCCAAGGTACCTTAGCAATGCCACTTGCAGTGAGGATTTCTTCGCAAAGTGATTGTCAGATAGGGACTGTATGGAGGGGGTAATGTGGTGTGGCGGCAAAACAACCATTTTCAGGGCATCTCGATCCCTTATGCAGAAAACTTGGCGCCAACATCACAGAACCCGCGGCCATTCTGTGAGATCATAGGGTTCTCAAATGGTCAATTATCAATGGATCTGCGACCACCACTGTGGGTTTATATGCAGTTGCTTGGATCTGTAAAGCTGCTGGTGAGAGTCTCAATACATTTCTAGATGCCTAAAGCATTATCAAATATTCGGACCACCGCTGCATACAAATTTTCAGCTGCAAATGCATTAGCTTTCATCTCTGAATCAGGCCTATAGTAACTTCACATAAATGAATCTCACTTGCAGCAAGTCTAGAGAATTAGTGTGACGCTATAGAAATCTACAGTCACCATAAATAGAGTGCAGGAGGTGATGTTCATACTTGTCGTGTGCCATGCAATAAGTAGTAATTAAGGTGCCTCTGAGACAGTACAGGTTCAAAATGACAGTGATGATACAGGATTCTGGCTACACAGGAGCAGGAGAGGCAATTCCTTTGAATTGTTTTGTTTTCTGAAATAGCTGCCTCCATCCACACACAGCAGTCATATAGGCATTTTGTATGTAGATATCCTTTAAGCAGTTTTAAAGTACATTTTACTAGGGTTAGAGCACCTTTTTGTTACCATTCTCTATCCTTACTGCAGCCTTGTAGCTCTGAACTGTTACCTCTGATTTTATATTTCAGAGCACCCCTCTAGAAGAGGCAGAGGCAAATTCTATGAAGCTGGTGGTGGTGGAACTTAGTGATGCAATTCTTGAACATCTACAGCAGGGATGGGGAACCTTCGGCCATCCAGCTGTTGTTGAACTACACATCCCAGCATGCACTGCAACAGTTTTAGCATGGCCAAATAGAAAAACTGTAGCAAAACATGCTGGTAAATGTAGTTCAACAAACAGCTGGATTGCCAAAGGTTCCCCATCCCCGATCTACAGTATCCCAGCTTCAGGGCTAGTGCCACATTATTTCTGGCGTCTTGGAGATACAGTAACCCACTATTTAGAATGTCTCTTGAACATTCCAGTTCTCCAAGTATGCACTAAACATTGTTATTTATAAGCCTCAATGACTTATTTGCAGTATCAAAACTACTGGTAGCCCTGTGTACAGCTAAAAAGGTACAAAGACAGTATTACAAATGTAGGAGTTATTCAGTTTAGCAACATATGGTAAACCCCTTGATATTTGATGGTGGATGCGTTGGTGCACCAATGGACTGTCTAAAACCACCTGCAGCCTCTCTCCCATAGAGCAGCACATGCTGCTGTGTGTTGGGCTAGGGAGAGAGGCAGCAGCAGCAGTCCGCATCCTCTCTCCTATGTGCGGTGGGGAGGCGATCGCACCTGCCCCCTGTACCTCTAATTAGTACAGGCCCTCTGGTGGAAATCTGTCAGATCTTTGGCATTAGGATGGAACTTTTATCCTCTTGTGAAGCTACATTGGTAACTTATCACTCTAGGGGTTTTGTTTTGCTTTTCTCTGGATCAATGCAATTAGAATGTTTGAAAGGTTGCATTTTATGGATCTGTGCTTTTTCAACCTTACTATGGAACTATATTTAACTACATGTATCTGCGAAATTCTACAGAATTTCAAAATTGGACAAATTGATTCATCCATTTCTAGCCATCTCCATCCTTTCTCTATACATTATATATAAATATCTCTGTTTTATAAATAATATTTTAATATACTCTCTTTGTACATTCACAGCACCGTACGGAAATGTTTGTATGAATAATCCTCAACATTTTATCACAGTGCTCTTTAGTTATGTTACTTTTGGATCCTTGTATTATAGGTGACAGCTGGGCAACACTGTGCCAAAAGAGTGCAGTACTGTAGCTCCCACTCTCCAATTTATGCATTTGTTCATGTTATTTTGAAAGAAGTAAATATGTCAGCTCTTGCAATGATTAAGAAAGTTAGATTTAAGTGGCTTCCTACAGAACTTTATACACAAATACTTTTGCTAATGTACACTTCTTCATTATAATTTATGTGGGTATATTTATTTTATTTTCAGAGCTCAAAATATATTGCAGGAAATTACAGTTAGTGGCACAACAATTAACAGAAGCCAATGTTAAGCGGAGCAGATATAAATAAATCTAGAAAGGGAAAAGTTGGTTTAGCAAAATCATCATCTCAAGACGAGATCACCTGTGTCAGTGCAGAGATTTAAGTTGTGTTAATTCAACAAGCGTGATCTTTGCTGCCCGAGCATACTTGTCAATATTTGGCTCCCAGTAAATGGTAAAATTCTTTTTTTTTTTTTTTAAAGTAGCTTAAAAATGTGAATTGTACAGAAAAGGCTGTGATTCTTTTTCTAATAGTGAGATTAAAATGCTGAAAGAAATTTGTTTTGTGCTTTGCAAAGTGCGAACAAGCTAACTATCCACTTATAGTTGCCATAGTTTAAGAGAAATGGCTTTTACAAATAGCAAGTGTCATTACTTTTAGAAGGTTTGAAAAATGAATCATAAAAGTATTTGATAAGACAGATGAAATATATTTTCAAGTGCAATTGTGATTAGACTTTGTTCCCCTCTTTCCCTATAATAAATAATACCAAACTATTTGATGGTTCTTTGAAGTCTTGGAATTACTTTACTCCCAGGGATGATCCTTCCAAGCGGTTAAATGAAACCTTGTCCCAGATAACACGGGCCTAGGGGAATGTTATTTTGCTTAAAGAGCATAGCAGAGGCTGTTAACATATACTGCAGTTAAATGGTTAAACGCTACAAGCTGTCTCTTAACGGAGTGTTATTGCGCATGGCTTAGCCACAAAAACCTCACATCTGTGTTATGGGCATGACTCGTCAGCCTCTAAAACATTGTATCTAGGTGAGGCTGATTAGACTGCACGTTCATGTTAAAGGTGAGGCTGATTAGACTGCAGGTTTATGTTGTTTCCTTGGCTCTATAAAATAGTCTGCATGTGCCCAAGCCTGTCACTGTGTTATTGGAGCATCACAGTGATGTAAGACTATAAAGTACTTAGCCCAAGAGAGATACAAGATATATACTTTATCATATTGACCACTGTTTATATTCCATTACTTGAATCCTGCTATCTTAAATAACGCCTATTCTGGCATTGGAATCAATGTGAGGACTAACCTCCTTGCTCTCATCTGCTATGCACCTACCAAAGTGTAGACATCTGCCAATAGAGGATACTTTTGAAATCATTGTCTAATCTTATCCAATCATATCCTCTCTGTACAGTACATATAACCTCGCATTTTGTCTTCCAACATTGCTGGTTGATCATATCATACAACCCATTAAGAACCTAACAATCTGGTGGACCATTATGTATTAGGTAGCAACTATCCTTGTGTATCAATGCCTATTTCCCCATAGATTGTAAGCTTGCGAGCAGGGCCATCCAACCTCTGTGTCTGTTTTTGCCCAGTTTTGTTCTTTTACTGTTCTAATGATAAAGCGCAACGGAATATGCTGCGTTATATAAGAAACGGTTAATAAATAAATAAATAAATAACAGTATCTTCACTGATAGCATGAGAGGATTAGGGACAGGAGACAGAACGGATCTGTTCTCCCCTCCCTGTGCCTAGCCTACATACTGTCTTAGCCCATGCCCTTCTATTGCAGTGGGCTGCTTGTGATCAAAGTGTTGAGGGGAAAGGTGGCTGCACAAGTGGGTGAAATATAACTGTGTGTCATGTGTGGCCACTGCAGATCGCTATATGATTGGCTCTTGCCCTCTGCCTAGTACTTTAACACCACTGTGGCTGCTTCCTGTCTGTACTCCGGCTGTTTCCTAGTGACTAGGATGCTGGCTGTTATGTGCAGCAATACACCTGTTTGGAATACCTCGTTGCCTGACTCCAGCCTGATGTCTCCTGTGATTGGTCTGTCTTCCTTTCATTAGGGATTCTGGTCAGTTCCTGCCTGCCAGTGATATTGCCTAGCTCCTGACTCTAGTGAGCTCACCATGCTGTTGCTGTACTCTGTACAGTTACCAGTCTCCAAGTTTGTTCCTGCGTTCTGGTGCCCTGCCATTGTGTTCCCATATTCTTGTATCCTGCCTCAGTCCTCAGTGTATTGGCCCTGCCAGTCCTGAAACCATGCCCTGTTGAATTATGCCATATACCTGCTATCCTGTGTACATTCCTGCTCCATGGCCTTGTTTTGCCACGGTGCAGTTACTCTTGTGTCTGGTCTTAGCCATGTTCAGGCTCCTGCCAAGTCTCTGGCACTATATCCTGCCAGCTCTGGGTCTGTGTACATCCAGCCTGTGTGTCCATAGTTGCCAACAGCAAAGTGCATTCACTTCAGCCGTGCCTGTAGTTGCAAGTCTGTGGCTAACTACACTATGGCCCTCATTCCGAGTTGATCGCTAGCTGCTTTTGGTCGCAGCACAGCGATTAGTTAAAAAAGTGGCACTTATGTGCATGCGTATTGGCTGCCGCGTGCACGCGCCAAGTACTTTCACACAAAACTATGCTGTTTTACACAAGCTCGAGCGACTCATTTCAGTCGCACGGCTGATCGGGGAGTGATTGAAAGGAAAGGGGCGATTCTGGGAGGTAACTGAGCATTTTCTGGGAGTGTGCTAAAAAACGCAGGCGTGTCTGGAGAAACGGGGGAGTGTCTGGCCGAACGCAGGGTGTGTTTGTGACATCAAAGCAGGAACTAAACTGCAGTGATCGCAAGGTAGAAGTAGGTTTGGAGCTTCATATCCCAGTATACACCCAGCTCCTGATAGTTTCTAGGAGGTAACCATCGCATGGCCATGTTCACCTGCAACTAATACTTCATTACTCCAGTAACCATTGTCCTGTTGGAAATCCTATGCACTTCCAGTCCAGCAATCTTCAGTCGGCATATCTTGCCATGCCTGTCCGCAGTTACCATTGCCATGTCTCGTCTGTCTGCAATTAACTGCTAGAAGTCCAGATGGCAACATAAGTACTGGTGTGTCCATCGTACACTAAGGAAACAGCAGGGGACTGTTATTGGTGGAGTTCCCTAACACTGTGTTAGGGAACTACAATTTCCAATAGAGGACCTGATTACAAGTTGCCCTCAATCCGTATGCAGACTCATCTGGCAAACTTTAGCAAATTGCCCCACAGCGCACATATCTTTGTGTATCTACAGGCAATTCTGAATCAGGTTGGATCTTTGCCAGCTCTCACCATATGTCAAATGTTTGTTTCCTGGTGTCAATTGGGCCTTGCACGGAAAAGAACCATCACGTAGGAGTGTCATGTAAGTGCTGTGGGCATGTGGTCAGAGTTGCATTATGGCCCTCATTCCGAGTTGTTCGCTCGTTCTTTTCCTTCGCATCGGTGCGATTTTCCGCTAACTGGGCATGCGCAATGTTCGCACTGCGGCTGCGCCAAGTAAATTTGCTAAGAAGTTTGGTATTTTACTCATGACATTACGAGGTTTTTTCTTCGTTCTGCTGATCGTAGTGTGATTGACAGGAAGTGGGTGTTTCTGGGCGTAAACTGGCCGTTTTATGGGAGTGTGTGAAAAAACGCTGCCGTTTCTGGGAAAAACGCGGGAGTGGCTGGAGAAACGGGGGAGTGTCTGGGCGAACGCTGGGTGTGTTTGTGACGTCAAACCAGGAACGACAAGCACTGAACTGATCGCACTGGAAGAGTAAGTCTCGAGCTACTCAGGAACTGCAATGAAAACTCTTTTCGCAATATTGCGAATACTTCGTTCGCAATTCAGCTAAGCTAAGATTCACTCCCAGAGGGCGGCGGCTTAGCGTGTGCACTGCTGCGAAAAGCGGCTAGCGAGCGAACAACTCAGAATGAGAGCCTATATTCTAAATCATACGTATATCAGAGGATGCCTTTTCAGATGGATCTCTTGCACCCAGCATAGTATAGTTATAAGTACCAACATGTCACGATCCTCACTGTCGTTCTCATATTGGGTGACTTACCTCTGCCATTTGTCCTGGATCCTGTGTCTTTTTGCTTACTGGGATAAACAGCTTGTCAGTACCATGAGTTTCCTGAGTGCACAGTTAACGAGCGCCACCTGTGGTGATTAACCTTCTGTGTGAATCTGAATTCAGCAATCTGGAGTTTGGGCCTAAAAGCCAGCATCCTCTGTTCATTTGTAGAAGTTCAGGCTTCAGTGTTCTTTTGGCCTGCTAGGCCTCACTCCACAACAGAGCCTAATATGGAGTACTCACATGACAGTGTCTGATCACCTGACTTGGAGCTGTCCAATCCTGTGCTAGCCTGAGACTCTCTGAATCACCTGACTCTGCTCACCAATCACCAAGGACCAGGAAGTATAAGTAAGGAGACCTGAGTTGCAGACTCTGCCAGTTCCTTGTGTCACACACAGCTTTGTGTGAGCGTAGAAGCTGAGCTCCCTAAAGGTAAACCTTGTACTTTGGTTCCTGTAAAACTCTGCTCTTTTGCTACCCAGTCTGGATTACAGTTGTGTTACCATTGATATCCAGTATTAGTCTCATCTTAAAGTCACAGCTGCAGTATTTCTCCAGTCTCATCTTAAAGCCACAGTCACAGTATTCACCAGTCTCATCTTAAAGCCACAGCTGCAGTATTCTTCAGTCTCGTCTTAAAGCCACAGTTGCAGTATTCTTCAGTCTCGTCTTAAAGCCACAGTTGCAGTATTCTTCAGTATCATCTTAAAGCTGCAGTATTCTTCAGTCTCATCTTAAAGCCACAGCCACAGTGTTCTTTAATCTTGTCTTAAAGTCACAGCCACAGTCATTTTTCTACTTACAGTTGCGTTTCCAGTTATATTCGGTAACAGCCCGGATTACAGTTCCGTTCCAGTATACCGGTATACAGCCCGGTTCGCAGTGCGATTCCCAGTCTCACCAGTAACCAGCCCGGTTCTCAGTCTCACCGGTAACCAATCCGGTTCAACGTCTTCAGCTCTCCTCCCAGTTCTGCGCAACTCCAGAGAACCTATTTCATAGTAACCTTGAGTACACAAGCACTGACTCCAGTGACATTATACCCAGTTCAATCTCACCAATACATTCACAATCCTGCTATTAACACCAAGTCCCTGTGAACCAGTGGTCAGTATATGGATTCCTCTGCCGAGACCCAAGTTCGATCCCCATTCAGGGATTGTCATTATCCTCACCGATTACTACAGACCAGCCTAACATACACATAGTCCTCCAGTCGCCCGCACAGACTTCACTAACACGCCAGGTTCACAAAAACCACAGTCATGACACAACACTAGTGATGATCCCCGCATCTGCAACTGGAAATAGTGGGGCAGGGTGAAAAGTACGCTTTAATCTGCAGGTATAGTCATATCCAGTAGCAGCTCCAGAGGTGGGGCTGCAGCGCTGTCCATAATTTAAATAGGAGAGCCACACCAACTGCCAGTAAGTCCCATCCAGCGATGTTTGGCAGTTGGTGTGGCTCCCGTATTTGAATTCTGGACTGCACTGCAGCCCTACTTCTTTAGCTGCCACTGATCATATCAGTATTCTGTTAGCTATATACAGTATTAACATTTTTCAAATGCTGCTTATGTACAACTCACAATTGGGCCCTTGGTTTCAAGGTGTTTAATAAATTCAATATATAACTAATTATTTCATCTATACACGAGGACATTTGGGAACCATGGAGACTTTTTTCTTGTAATTCTCATTCACCATCATAAGGAAACATGAGTGTTCCAAAGAACAAACACAGTTTTATGTCATACAATGACCTTGGAGTTCCAATGGGACTTGCATAAAAAGCTATTTGCAGTATGTGTTTGTAGGTACAAAACTACTGAGTGGGATCAGAACCAACAATAGCGATGCATTTTCATGCCCCATGTCATTAATAGGATTTAAAGTAGACCCATCATAAGTAGGTTTATCCCTAGATTAGGGTCTTCAATGTTTATACTATTCTAGCATAGCATAAAATAACTTGATGGCAGGGAAGAGAGAAGATATTAATTGAATACAAATAGCAATATACAAATATAGATAGTATTAGCATGGCGTATAGATAAGCTATTGAATGTGGTGATACGCTGTATAAGAAAAGCCTGTAGTTAATTAACAAGAATGGTGCAGGATCATTTTTAGTGTAATGGATAGAACATAATGTTGCATTAATTCCAATATTAAAAGCATATTAACATATAATTATGCATTAGCATAGTGTAAATTCAAATCCAGCTATTTTAAAGGACAGTTAAGATAGTTGAAGTGCTGTTAAGCCCTATTCAACTCCTTACTGCATATTAGTAATAGAAATGCCACTGTGTATGGTCAGAATAGGCACTATTGCACATATGTCTCTCACCCAGGCCAGGCGCATCCAGCTCAGCAAAGGGATGCAAAGCACAGAGACGCCTGGCTGGAGAGGCACTCTCCCGGCTCTGCATCCTTGTCTCCCCTGTTGCTGCTGACAGCTGTGCCTGTATGTCAGGCAGCAGCGCTGGCAGCTGTGTGGATAGAGGACTTGACTTCAGCAACTCCCTCTACAGAAATGAAGTAAGCTCTGCCCCGGCCCATCTCGCTCTGCAGCGCATCATATTGTTGTTGCTGCTGCGGCGGCCACTCGCCCTCCCGCCCCCTTATCCAGCGCAGCTGTCAGAAGTACCCGGACACCTTACAGCGGTGAGTGTCACCCAGCCATTCTGTGGGCAGAAACGGTGACCATCACCTGAGAGCAGGTGGTCTTGGCTTATCACTGGGCAGGGGGAGGGAACACAGACTCTGGGATCTTTCATTATTGCAGGTAGCTGGCAGTCACCACGGTCACTGCGCAGTTCTGTGCAGACACTGTGAGAGAACAGTGGAGACTGGATAGTAGGACACAGGAGAGCGACCCATTGGATTCTGGGAAGTGAGGTCACAAGTAGCTGATAGGTAATTTGGGGAGTGCGGATCGCCAGCCCTCTGGGACACAGTGACTTTTTACTTTGTCACCCCCACACCCTCTGTGTTCTGTCCCAGTCATGATATTACCCCTTCTGTATTCTGTGTCAGTCATTGACACCCCCAATCCCTGTGTTCTCTCTGTCACTATGTCACCCCCATGTTCTCTCCCAGCCATTGTCACCCTGCTGTGTTCTGTCCCAGTCATGATGTCACCCCCTCTGTATTCTGTGTCAGCCATTGTCACCTCCCCGTGTTCTGTCCTAGTCATTGTCACTACTCCTGTGTTCTGTCCATGCCATTGTCACCCCTTATAGTCTGTCCTAGCCATTGTCACCCCCCCATGTTCTGTCCCAGGAATTGCCCTCCCCCATGTTCTGTCCCAGCCATTGTCACACCTCCTCTATGTTCTGTCACTGTGTAACCCTCCCTTGTGGTCTATCTCAGTCACTGTGTCACCCCCCCATGTTCTGTTCAAGTCATTGTGTCATCACCCCTGTGTTCTGTTCCAGTCATCGTGTCATCACCCCTGTGTTCTGTCTCAGTCACTGTATAACACCCCCAAGTGTTCTGTCACCATGCCCCCCCTGTATTCTGTCCCAGTCACTGTGTCACCCCATGTGGGTTCTGTCTCAGTCACTGTATCACGCACACATCCTTTTTGTTTTGTCCCAGTCACTATGTCACCTACCTCCAGCCATCTTGAAGCTTACGCACTGGCAGCTATTCAGGAATGGCTGCAGTGACTCACAACCTGCGCCAAATGTGGCATAATGTGTAAAGGGCATTACTGTGTGTGGCATAATGTGTAAAGGGCATTCCATAATGTGTAAGGGGCATTACTGTGTGTGGCATAAGGTGTATGGGATATTACTGTGTGGTATAATGTGTTCAAAGGGACATTACTGTGTGGAATAATGTGTATAAGGGGCGTTACTGTGGCATCATCTGAATTAGTGGCACTATTGTGTGGCGACACCCCTTCCTTGTGAGACCACGCTCCTATTGCAATGCTGTCCCTTTGTGAATTATGGGAGGGAGGGTGCAAATATATAGTTTGCAGGAGGGTGCTGAATACCCTAGCACTGGCCCTGCTCTCACCCATCCATTGACACTAGGTCTGATGCCCCCACTGGAGACTGGAAGGTGGAATAGCACCTGCTAACCTGCCAGCAGACAAACTGGGATGGCCCATTAGCATGTCATCCTCCTGCTGTGCACTTACCATGTCTGACAGACTGAATTCCATAACTCTATTTAAAATAACCTACTTTACATTTAATAATGACCCTGCCTTTCCCCATACTGCCCAGTCATCCCCTATCTAATTAAAATATCTAATACTCAGTCACTGGGGCAAATGTATTAATCCTGGAGAAGGCATAAAGAAGTGAAAAAAGCGGGGGTAAATGCAAGGTGATAACGCACCAGCCAATCATTTCTCATATGTAAATTGACAGTTATGAGATGATTGGCTGGTGCCTTCTCCAGGCTTAATACATCTACTGTTGGGGAAAATACTCAGTGTTACTTTACATACACAAAATACTCAGTAAGCCATACACAAAAAATAGTGTTGCAACATTTCTATTTTAATCATGTTTGTGTGCCCTGAGACTTTCAAATATTTATACTACGCAAACACAATTGCCATTATTACAATTACCATTATTAAAATAATGTCCTTGATAATTGTAGTACAGTATGTACTTCACACCATTGCAGGGAATACAAAGATATAAAAATACAAAAAAAGATTGCAAAGCATTAAGCTAACAATGTATAAAAGTTATAAACAATAGAAATTGTAATTGCCAAAAAAATCCCCTGAATCACATAAGAGCAAGAGAACATGAAATACGCAGGAACAGACACCGGAGTATCACATCCGAATGTGGAAAATAAAGAGTTGCAGCTTTTTGTCTATAGACCAGCTCTGCACTTAAACAGATTAGCTGAAATTAAATGTAGATAATGAATTTTCTTTCGTTATGGTTGGACTATTGGGGATCTCGAAGTCCAATGTGAAATTTTAAATATATGCTATAATGCTCTTAACTTTTGAGTACAATGGAAACCAGTTGGGTATACGAACTAATCATACAGAGGAACGTTTCCCACTCTATTATAAAAGGGACATTAATACTCTCTGTTATTGGGGCCATGCTCTTTTTACTTAGTCTGTGGCATCATGACAAAAATGTTGTAACATGCAGCCTTGCAGGGCCACTGCTAGCACTGGAGGTGCCCTAGGTTGCACCCCACTGTCAGGCATTGCTCCCCTTCCCTCACTCTTTCTTTCTTTGCTAGGCTGGAGGCGCATCCATGGCTCCTCAGACTTGGAGTATGGTGCAGGCATGTGAAATCATAGCCATAGTCTAGACTTCACGTGGAACACATATAAGAAGCTGCTGGCTACCTCTCATGTCAGCAGCCGAAGATTCATGAGAGGACATTGAGGAAAACATTACAGACTCTGATAAGTACCATTATATCAATCATTCAGTGTCTAAATCTTGCCATTTGTCTAGTTTATCCTAATGGTATTACCAGACCTGCATCCTCATCTTTTTTTTTTTTGGTTGGTTACAGGGTGTTTTTAACCTGGTCACTTCAAAACTGGGGACACATGGACAACAGCAAATAAGGATAGAGAAGAGAATGTTTGATAGCCAAATGCACCATAAAATGGACATTAGAGTGAGTAGAGTACATATTTTAGGAGACATGTCAGAAAAATTGGAATGAGCAAGAACTTAATAGTTGTTAATTAATTGTAATTACTTTCTAAATAGCAATGGTTAATACTGTTTAAAGAAAAGTTCTCAACAGTTCATCATGTAGTGCAGTCATGGTAACTAGCATACTCAAGGCCAAAGCTTATTATAAAATGAACTGCTGAAAAAAAAAAAAAATCAGATAAAAGAAGGAAAAAACAATTGCATTGCCATACTATGTGATAAAGGGGCCGATTTATCAAGCTTTTTTTTTCTCTAAAATAATGAGAACAAGGATGTTTTCACACTTTTAATATTACATTTGTTTCACTCAAATGTATTAAATGGCTTTTGGAGCAGTTTTTTGTGTGAAAAACTGCTCCAAACCCTTTAATTCTCAATTTTTTGTAACTCAGATCACATTTCCCATACTTGTAAAAGAAAATGTGATTTGGCCGAATTTATTAAAAAAAAAAATACTCCAGTGTGTCTAGCGATAATTATGCAGCTTCAGCAGGGTTAATCACAGGGCAGCACTGCAATATGAGTACCTCTGCTCAGCTTTCTCTGCCCCACGGAAGAGAAAGCTGTGTGGGGAGCCGGCATGTAATTAGCTGGGTTTGAAAAATGACAGTTAGGAGCTGACTGGCTGGTCCTTTATAACTTTCCAATTTATCAGTTCACCGAGCTTAATAAATCTGCCCCACAATGCTGTATCCTTGGATACAGCACTGGATCACAAATGCATGCAGAGGGCGTCTACTTATAGCCGACACCTCCTGCTACATTACCATATGCTAGCAATGCTAAATTTAACCACATCTTAATCAGGCACTATTTTAAGAAACTGCAAATCTGACCCACTAGTGCAGGGTTGGGGAACCTTTGGCTATCCAGCTGTTGAACTAAACATACCAACATGCCCTGCTACAGTTTTGTTATTTTGCCATGCTAAAATTGTTGCAGAGCATGCTGGGATGTGTAGTCTAACAGCTGGCTGGTCACAGGTCCCCCACCTCTGCAGTAATGCAAGTATAGACATAGAGCATACCTCAGACAGGACACAGACGCGCTTCCTGAATGAGGGGGCATAGCTAGGGGCATGACCTCAAGGGAACTGCTGTGATTGTGGCCCACTCCCCCTTTTTTTCGCTGATGTGAGGCATGACCAGCACTCTGAGATGCTGGCCATGCCCCCAGACTCCCTCCCGCACAGTGAATATACGCTGGCACATACACAAAGGGCCAGATGCGTGATTGCTTGGAAAGTGATAAAATGGAGAGTGAAAAAGTACCAGCCAATCAGCTCCTAACTGCCATTTTTCAAACACAGCCTGTGACATGGCAGTTAGGAGCTGATTGGCTGGCACTTTCCATCTCCATTTTATCACTTTCCAAGCGATGATGCATCTAGCCCAATATTGTGTCTATTCACAGCTGCTTTGCTCAGCAGAGCAGAGCGTGAGAGAGGTCTCCCAACTGCCCCTCGCCCCACCCATCATAAGACTGACCGGAAAAAATCAGGACAGTATGGTATGATAGAGGGCATTTCTCTGGATTTGCATACTGTTCAGAAACACGCAACTTAACAGCACCTGCACTGACAGCTAAATGGGTGTAACTGGGTGGCAATGGGGAGTTAAGATGGGTGTGCTATGGATGTGATTTGTGGGCCTACAATAATTCAGACCTGATCGCAGCAACACATTTGTTAACTAATGGGCAAAACCATGTTTCACTGCAGGGGGGCAGATATAACATGTGCAGAAAGAGTTAGATTTGAGTTATATTGTTTCTGTGCAGGGTAAATACTGGCTGTGCACTGCAATTTAAATTTCAATTTGAACAAACCACACCTAAATCTAACTCTCTCTGCACATGTTATATCTGCCCCCCCTGCAGTGCATATGGTTTTGCCAGGGGCGTCTCTAGATAGGAGGGGACCCTTGTGCAGACTCCGTGTGTGGGCCCCCTCCTCTCCCATAGCCGTTGCGCCACTGCTAGCGCTCTGAGCACTGTAGACTCTGGCCACCGCGCCATTTTTCCGGAGTCCTGCGCATGCGCTGTAGACTCTGGCACTGTACCAGAGTCTCTAGTGGTCAGTGCGCTAGCAGCGGTGCGATGGCTACGGGAGAGGAGGGGGCCCACACACGGTCAGCGAAGGACTTCAGAATGGTAAGTATAGGAGAAATGGGTGCAGTGTGTGCGGTGTGGGCCCCCCGGGACTCAGGGGCCCGTGTGCACCGCACACCCTGCACCCATTATAGAAACGCAAATGGGTTTTTTCCCATTAGCTAACAAATTTGCTGCTGCAATCAGGTCTGAATTAGACCCATAGAATGATCTTTTGCACCAAGGATAGAGCTGGTGTAAGTGCATGCCTGTAGTAATGATGGCTACAGTCAAAAGCGGATACAAATGCTCATATATCGATACAGCAAAATTGCTAACGACTCAGAATCAGGTCCAGAATTGTCATTATTAGTGTGAAGGTGATTTTTTAAGAGGTTGGACAAGCTAAAGCCAATGACTCTGAGGCAGTATGTCTGCCTAGCCAATGCGGAAGGCACGTGACTGCACTGGAACACGTCACATCTACATACCTCCCAACTGTCCTTATTTTCGCGGGACAGTCCCCTGTTTTAGGGACAGTCCTGCTGTCCCACCTGCTGGACGCAGTGTCCCGCGGTGGGGGGGGGGGGGGGGTCAGTTGGGAGGCTCCTGTCACTGCTGCTCTGCTTAGCAGAGCAGCGGTGAATAGATGCTGCGCATATGCGCACAGCGTCTATTCACAGGTGACAGAGGGCGAGGGGGCATTCCAGCAGCTCAGAGAGCGCTGGGCATGCCCCCTCAGTGACAGTGAAAAGGGGTGTGGCTTGCGATCGCAGCTCTGCAGCAAGGACATGCCCCTTTCATATAGGCCACGCCCCCTTTCCCCAATTTTGGTTTTAACAAAGTTCGGAGGTATGCATTTATTTCAATTATGGAACTCATTACAAATCAAAACGGATCCATAACATAAGTGTAAAAGGAGAGTTCACTAATCATGCATATGTTCCTATAATTATTGCTGTATTTATTTAAGCACACCCAGAATTTTTTGCATATACTGTATTTAAACTTTGCTTGTATAAGGGTACAATGTGCTTACGACTGATACACCCAATCAAAGGAAAATAAACATAACTTAGTGTTTCTAGTTAGCACTTGAAGTAACACTTGTGGTTACATTCCCAAATTGTGTCCTCACCTTTCTGCTCATTTATAAGAATGTTGATATAACAAGTCTTTAGTTCTGCCTGTGAATGGTATGAATAATCCAATATGAGTGATATCACAGCAATAATCCCTTATCACAGCTGTTACTACAAGTGATAATTGATACAGTTTCAGCCACCTTACAGAAAGGCAAGTAGCTAAGTGAAGTGTTCACGTGTGGTGTTATACAGTGGCATCCTCATGAAATGATTTATGAAAAGAAGCTAAATGTTCTACACTTTAAATCATACATATTCAATAAAGCTATGTGATATTTAATCAGTCAATTAACTTCATTGTCACTATCATTAAGTTGTAATTAGTCTTTTAACTATCCTCACATTCTTGGCAAGGACCCTTCCTTTTTCATAGTATTGAAACCAATTCATTCTGATGTTGTGCTGCCAGACCCAACACATCCATTGGGGGGAGGGGCGTATGTATCAATGTAGTTTCGTACAGGACCTTGCACATAAAATGTGACAGTCCCTGGTACTGGATGGGTACGTGATCCCGGCAGGCAGAATACAAATGCCAGGATCCCGACCGCCAGAATGCCGGCAGGGGGGTGAGCGCAACCTGTGGGTTCGGTGGCTCGCTGTGCTCAACTCAGGTTCTATTCCCACTCCATGAGTGTCGTGGACACCCAGGAGTGGGAATAGCTGTGGCAGCGCAGCTGGCATTCTGGCGGTCGGAATCCCAGCGTCTGTATTCTGACCGTCGGGATCCTGACCGCCGGGATCCTGACTTCATCCCCCTAGCACACCTCTTGTGTGTATCAAGCAGAGATATGAACTGATACATTCTGAGCGGGATTCTGTCTGCCTTAGCTAAAGCCAGCGCAAGGCTTCTTAGCACAGGAATGTTGCCCCACTAGGTAGGGTCCGAAAACAGCACACATACCCCCCAGGCTCCCAGGAGCTACATTAGTTATTTTATGCAGCTCTGTATGCCATTACCCGTTCAGATAAAGAGCACCATCCACTCTACAAGGATGATAATTGTAATTGCTTTTTGTGGTATGATACACATAGGATGGCAGAGGAAAATATGTAAACCAAGTCTGGTGTGCAGAATCATTGGTGTCACTAGGGTGGCATGGGCTGCACCGGCTGACACCGAAATAGCAGAGCAGCTTTGAAGGATGAAGCAGACATGTGCGCATCATACACACTGTGATGAGAACGGCGGCAAGCCCCCAAAATGTCATACAACATGCCACGCCCCCTTCTGCATGAGGAAAGAGTGCGCACTGGGTGACACCAACTTTAGTGACACCATAGTGCAGATCAGACCTGTGCACATTATGCTAAAAAAAATACACACATGCCTTTAATTGAATGAAAAACACAAAGGGGTCCATTTACTAAGCCTTGGATGGAGATAAAGTGGATGGCGATAAAGTACCAGTCAATCAGCTCCTAACTGCCATGTTACAGGCTGTGGGAAGAGATGTACTAAGCAGTGAAAAGAGTGGAGAAGTTTGAAAAATGACAGTTTGCAGCTGGTTGGTTGGTAGTTTATCTCGGTCCTTAGGACCCCAAACCATTGGCATTTCTATAATGGGTGCTTTGGGTGCAGTGCACATAGGCCCCTGGGTCCAGTGGGTTCCCACACCATACACACTGCACTCATGTTTTAATACTTACCTTTCCAGAGTCCCACATAGGGCGCTGCAGCAGCGGCACAAATAACAGCCAAAATGGCCACTGTGCATGCGCAGTAGTGAACTTAGTCTCCGGAACATGGCGGTGCCAGGTTTCCAGAGAGCTGTGCATGCGCAGTAGACTCTCGATCATTGCCGGAGCCTACTATGCCGTGGAGAGGAGGGGGCCAACTCAGAGTTTGCATATGGACCCCCTCCTCTGTTAAAATGCCCCTGTCCAAGCTGTGCATGTTTTGCAGGTCTCCTCGCAGAACCACAAGTGAAATAATTAGAGATGAGCTGGTTCGGTTCTCAGAGAACCGAACCCCCCCAGATTTCACGTCACGAGCCCGGATCTGAGTCAGGATTGGGTTTTCCCGCCTGACTCGGAAACCAGAACGAGGCAAAACGTCATCATCCCGTTGTCGGATACTCGCGGGGTTTGGTTCTATATAAGGAGCCGCGCGTCCCCACCATTTTCACTCCGGCATTGGAGAGTGTAGAGAGAGGACGTGTCTTCGTCCTCAGTGGTAGTGTCTTGTGCTGCATCAGTCCAGTCACAGTGGTTGTGTCACCTGCTGCCATATGTCCAGTGTTGCTGTATAAGTCCAGTCCAGTGGTGCTATGTTGTGGTGCATCAGTCCAGTGGTGGTGTCTTGTGCTGCATCAGTCCAGTCACAGTGGTGGTGGTGTCCTCTGCTGCCATATGTCCAGTGCTGCTGTATAAGTCCAGTCCAGTGGTGCTGTGTTGTGCTGCATCAGTCCAGTGGGGGTGTGTTGTGCTGCATCAGTCCAATCACAGTGGTGGTGTCCTCTGCTGCCATATGTCCAGTGCTGCTGTATAAGTCCAGTCCATTGCAGTGGTGCTGTGTTGTCCTGCATCAGTCCAGTGGTGGTGTCCCTGTGCTGCTGTATACTGTATGTCTAGTGGTACTGCCATATATGTCCAGTGATACTGCTGTATATGTCCATTGATACTGCCGTATATGTCCATTGATACTGCCATATATGTCCAGTGATCCTGACGTATAATTCCAGTGGTACCGGCGTATACTGCCGTATATGTCTATTGAGACTGCCGTATATGTTGTCAAAGTCGAAAAATATTGCAGAACACACATCACGTACAAACTGCACACACATACCCACTGCGCATGCACTTGTTCTGCCGTGCATGCACATATCCTCAATTTGCGTATGGTCGCTCCCGCGGTCCTGCGCATCGGCGCGTGGTATGGGTATTTACGGCAGAGTTTGTGTACGCATGGAGAGCCATCAAAACACATTACATATTTAATCCAAATAGTGCACAATGTACACATAGTCTCCTTGCACCACATCAGAAAGTTATAGCTGTTTAAATGGTTGCAGAACAAAGGGATTCACCTTTACAGGATAAGAGGGGACAGACTAAGGTTATAAGGTGGTATTTGGTATCCAGCTGTAGGGTATTTTAAGGGTAACATTCCGGTGTTGGTCTGCGGAAGATCGCATGTTCCTGCGGATAGTTATGTGCAGTAGCAGAATATAGATATAAACTGTATTTACTGTACATTATGTATGCGGCGGGAATCCAGAGGAGACCACCCACAAGAGCAGTTGAGGAAGACATCGCCTACCTTTTCAAATCAACCTATGACAAAGGGATTACAGTATCCATTGTATTGCTTTTGGAAGAATTGTATAAATAAAGCCTGCTGCAGCCTGGCCTGACACAAGACTCACAACGCTATCTATTTGATGACGGAGGACCGGACCAGGAAGCGCACGCGAATATACTCACGTATGTACATTGACCTGTAGCCATTATTCTGTTATATTGTCTTGTATTGTAGTGTATAATTTGTATTGTAAACCCCCTTTCAGAAATAATCCACTGTGGTGTCGGAACCCAGCGGTAAAATCACAATTGGTGTCGTGTCCTCATTGCCCTGCTAAGGTTTAAAGTGTATTATTATTGCATAGCATTGCTGTAGAAGGTTTAAAGTGTATGTCTGGGTGTGTATGCGCTGAGAGTACTTTGTACCGTCAGCGCGGCGTGTGTACGCAAAGTCCGTACACTGTACGGGACTCTGTACGCTAATAGCGTAAAAGGTGCGTAGAGTGTGAATTAAGTATAGCGGCCGCAGCGGCTAAAGGTTTACAGTGTATTTAAGGTATGTTTAAGGTATAGCTTTCATTCCTGAAAAGATAATCGGCTTTATCAATGTCTATTGAGACTGCCGTATAAATCCAGTGATCCTGCCGTATAATTCCAGTGATCCTGCCGTTTAATTACAGTGGTACTGGCGTATAATTCCAGTGGTACTGGCGTATAATTCCAGTGGTACTGGCGTATAAGTCCAGTCCAGTGATACTGCCGTATATGTCCAGTGATACTGCCGTATATGTCTATTGATACTGCCGTATATGTCCAGTGGTACTGGCATATAAATCCAGTCCAGTGATACTGTCGTATATGTCCAGTGATACTGCCGTATATGTCCAGTGATACTGCCGTATATGTCCATTGATAGTGCCGTATATGTCCAGTGGTCCTGCCGTATAATTCCATATAAATCCATATAATTCCATATAAATCCAGTCCAATGGTGCTGCCATATAAGTTCAGTGGTGCTGTCCTGTGCTGTATATTATTTACTCCAAATAAAGGGGTTATTAATATTTAATCCAAATAATTTTCACAGGTTTTGCCCTGTGTGGTGTAGAGGTACGCTCTCCTGTACCGCATATTGGGCCTCATTCCGAGTTGATCGCACGCTGCCGATTTTCGCAGCGATCAGGTTACTACTGCGCATGCATATGCACCACAATGTGCAGGCGCGTCGTACGAGTACAAACAGCATTGTTGCTGTGCAATGCTTCTAGCGATGATTCAGGAGATTGACAGAAAGAGGGCATTTATAGGTGTCAACTGACCGTTTTCTGGGAGTGGTAGGGAAAATGTAGGCATGTCCAGGTGTTTGCAGGGCGGGTGTCTGACATCAGTTCCGGGATCGGACAGGCTGAAGTGATCGCAAGGGCTGAGTAAGTTCAGACCTACTCATAAACTGCAAAAAACTTTTTCGTCATGCTCGGCTGCACGTGCGATCGCACACTTGCAAAGCAAAAATACACTCCCCGTGGGTGGTGACTATACGTTTGCATGGCTGCAAAAAGTAGCTAGCGAGCGATCAACTCGGAATGAGGGCCATTGTTATATAACTCCTGAAAAATAATGGAGAACAAAAATTTGGAGGATAAAATCAAGATCAAGAACCACTTTCTCCTAGGGCTGAAGCTGCTGCCACTAGTCATGACATAGATGATGAAATCCCATCAACGTCGTCTGCCAAGGCTAATGCCCAATGTGATAGTAGAAGGCATGTAAAATCCAAAAAGCCAAAGTTCAGTAAAAAGACCCAAAAAAAGTAATTTAAATGGTCTGAGGAGAAACGTAAACTTGCCAATATGCCATTTACGACACGTCATTAACGGCACCGCTTTATCTAGATACATAGGTCAGTGGTGTGGCACTAACCTTTCCAACAACTGCAGCTATTGATTTTGTTACTGCACAACACAGCACTGTCCCTGGCTGACAGAATATGCAGCCATGGAGTGTGCTTATAAAAAAAGAATAACGTTTTCTATCAATAAAGCAGCAGGTGCCGCTTGGAGAAAATGACTGGCGCATGGGCAGAATCACCACAAGCACCAGTCACAAAGGGAGAGTGGATTTGCCATACAGCGAAGTTAACACTTTCCCTCCTTGGCAACTGACCTGGTCATGCATCCGGGTTGTGCCTGATCCTGCTTTACCATGACAATGGTCCAGACAATTAGGGGGATATTCAATTGTTTGAAAAGTCGGTTGGGTGTCTGCTTTCTCCTGTCTATTAGATAGGAAAAACAGTCACCCAACTGACTTTTCAAACAATTGAATACCCCCCCTTAATGTTTTCCCCCCACATATTAACACCCCTAAATGCTTTGCACAATGCACAATTAGTAAATCACCTGTTACAGTACTGTATGTCTGGAAGGCTAGTTTTAATCAAATTTGCTTAATCAGAGACAGTGATGTCTGGGTAATTTCTGAATCAAATTGAGACCTTAAAAACTGTTGACTGAGCAGGAGGTTTTTCTGCAATGGCACATATATAATTACAAGCGTGCAAGACATGTCACTGTAGTGCAAATCGCCCCAAACAGCCCCCCACTTCCGTGAGTGGAGTGTGCAGGTGTTGAATGACACAGATAACATCATTATAAAACTTGCCCCACACAGTTTCATACCTTTCTTCTGCATCTCCGAAGGGAATGTATGAAAATTAGGCAAGTAATTCATTACATATCAAATTTTAATTTACATTCTTTTGATTTGTGAATTTTGGAAACAGGACGGCTATCTCGGATCCTTTCCTGGATTTTAACTGATTTTCTTTGCTGCTCAGGCATTTGATCTCCTTAAGTAGTCATTGAGTGAAGATGCTGAGTGTGTAACACTGCAATCATTTCTCACAAATAATAGATTTATCTAAAAATTGAATTGCCTTTTCTGCATTAAAATGTTTTATTCTTAACTACCCTTTGTGTGAACCACTCAACTGTCAATTGTTCCAGTTTATTGTTTGCATTGTTATGCTAGATTAGTATGCACAACATGGTAGATTGCCAGTTTTATTGTGCAACATAAATATACTGTGGCTTTGTTAGACTCATTTTCTCTTCTGCTAGATGTTTTTAATATAATTTATTTTTTTAAACTCCGTAAACAGCAAATTGTTGGATTATGGACATGCATAGCCTTTTACTTAGACTGAAAATAGAAAATGATCATCTTGAATATGGGGGATAGTTGCAAACAGTATGCAGGGAGTCTTACTAATGCATAAGCAGGTACACTAAACAGCATTAAAATTATTGTAAGACTGTTTGTACAGTATTATCAACATAATATATTAAAGATGATGCATTACATTAATGTGCTATATGATGCAATACAATGAAGAATATAACAAAATATAATAATAATAATAATAATTTTATTTATATAGCGCTCTTTCTCCAATAGGACTCAAGGCGCTTAACAGATACATAGCATAATATAGTACAGAAAATAATGAAGTACATTTTCATAAAATACAGAAGCATGAAGATACTAAAAGGGACACTATGGAAATGCTTGAGTAAACAGGAAAGTCTTGAGTCTACTTTTAAAGGATTCTATAGTTGGGGCCTCTCGCACTGTGCGGGTAAGTGAGTTCCATAGAGTCGGAGCCGCATGACTAAAAGCTCGACCCCCAGATGAATTACGGTAGATTCTAGGTACTGCTAAAAGTCCTTCATCTACAGATCGCAGTAATCGAGTGGGGCAGTATGGGGTCAGAAGCTGTTTCAGGTACCTTGGGCCCTGGTCATGTAATGCTTTGAAACTCAGTAAGCCAATCTTGAAGATGATTCGCCATCTTACAGGTAGCCAGTGAAGGGAGTAGAGGATGGGTGTTATGTGGCTAGAATGGGGCTGGTTGCAATTCTTTTGCTGGGAGACCAAGGTAGAGGGCATTACAGTAGTCTAATCGAGATGATACAAATGCATGTATGACTTTTGGCATATCATCTGAGGGAATTAAGTGCTTGATTCTGGCTATGTTCCTCAGGTGAAAGAATGAGGATTTGATTGTGGCTGATATCTGATGTTTAAGTGTCAAGCCACCATCCAGGACAACGCCAAGATTCCGCACACGATCACTGGTCTGTAATTCTGAATCCCCGAGTGTAATTCCAGTTGGTTGGCTATGCTGCAGTCTTGTCCTTTGATGTTGCGGTCGTATTATAAGGACCTCTGTTTTATCCGGGTTCAGTCACAGCCAACTGGCGCTCATCCACTCCTGTAGCTCAGCTAGACAGCCATTTAGGGTTGCTATTGGGTTATCAGTGCCCGGAGCAAAGGACAAGTACAGTTGTGTATCATCTGCATAGCAGTGGTAGACCAGGCCATGGCGCCTGATTATTTCGCCCAATGGGAGCATGTATACTGCAAAAAGCATGGGGGATAGTATAGAACCTTGTGGGACACCACATGGCAATGGCACTGGTGGTGATGAGTATAATCCAGTCGATACTCTCTGTGACCTGCCTGTGAGAAATGATTTGAACCAGCTTAGTACTGTGCCATCCAGACCACAGAAATGTATCAGTCGCTCAATCAGAAGCCCATGGTCCATGGTATCAAATGCTGCCGAGAGATCCAGAAGGATAAATATTGAACAGTCACCTCTGTCTCTTGCCATCAGAAGATCATTTAACACACACACCAGGGCTGTTTCAGTGCTGTCTTCTCCTGAATCCTGATTGAAATGGATCATAAATATCATGGGTTGTCAGGCAGGTTTCCAGTTGATTTGTAACCACTTTCTCAATAACCTTTCCTAGGAAAGGAAGTTTTGATACCGGTCTGTAGTTGGTCATGCAGTCGGGATCTAAATTAGGTTTTTTAAGAAGCAGGACCAATTATATCCACACAACCTATTAGAAGCTTGGTTGAGGCTGGGTCCAGATCACAGGTGGTGGGACGCAAAATCCGAGCAATTTCAACAGTGTCCTTTACATCCACTGGGTCAAAGCTGGTCCATGAAGGCAGGTAGCTTATATTGGCAGGTTTTGTAGTTTGGCACTCGTTTGATGGCACTGTGGAGATTCCAGCCCGGATGGTGGATATTTTATCTGCAAAGAAGTTTGCAAACTCGTTGCATCTTGCCTGGTAGAGGGACTGCGGTCCAGTCTTGGGTTGTGGATGACAGAGTAGTTTGTTGGTACTGCAGCCTCCAATATAGGTGCTGCATTTTCATCTAGCCAGGTCTCTGTAATACAGGCTAGATCTGCAGATTCAATAAGGTCAGCAATTGTTGCAGTCTTGTTTCTTATAGATCTGGCATTACAAAGGACTGACCTGATTGGGCATACCAGAGGGCCTTCAGATTTCTTTATGTTAAGTGCAGGAGCTCTGGGTATGAGGGTCACAAAGCGAGAGTTGAAAGTTCTGTTCTTCCAAACACAGGGCCGTCTTTTGGGTATCACGTCTATTTGATTGTTCTTTGAATATGGGGGTGAACAGGTGGGCCAAGGACTAAGATGGTAACCGGGGAAAATAAATTTCCGGCCTGCTCGCTTCCCACAAATGTGCCTGTGTTTTCTTTTTAAAATGCCAAGGGATTGGAGAATAGAAGCCTGTGATGGTGTGATAGGAACTGCAGAACGTGGTGGGCGGAGTGAAAGAATGAAACTGGAGCAATACGTATACATTTGGTCATCAATGACAGATTACTATAAGTTTGAGCTGCATATGAAGATGAGAGAGGGAGAGAAAGCATTGTTTTTTTTGTTTTGTTTTTTCCTTTTTTTGTTTTGTTTCCCCCCAATTAATATAGAGACTAAAACATTACAGGCAGAATTGCCTTTACAGACAGAGCATAGAGAATCAGAATCAGCTTTACTGGCCAGATATACTTGTGTATGCTAGGAATTTGTTTTTGGTTTAAAGTGCAGCAGACATGAAGGGAACAAGTAAACAAGGACTGAAGGGGGTCTAATTGGGGGCCGGTCACAACTTTTAGGTGGTTCAGTACCAGGCGCTCGAACACTTTCATGACAACAGACATCAGTGCCATCGGTCTGTAGTCATTTAGGCTTGTGAATGTGATGGTAGGTTTCTTTGGGACCGGAACAATTTGTGGAGCTTTTGAGGTAGGAGGGAACTTTGCGCATTTCTAACGATTTGTTGAATATCCTGGAGAATATGGGGGCAAGCTGACCAGTGCATGATCTCAGGGCAGATGGTGACACTCCATCAGGACCCAGAGCCTTCCTGGGACTGACCCTCTTTAGCATCTCCTCCACCTCCTCGCTGGCAATCTGGAATACCTGGGGTCGGCAACCGGAGGGAAGGTCAGTCGGGGGGAGGAGGTTTAGTTTGCAGGGGTCATCTTTGTTGAACCTGCAATAGAAGAGGTTCAGCTCTTCTGTTAGCTTCTGGTGCATAGCAGAGTGCTTATGTGTTTTCTTGTAGTTGGTGATGGCCTGCAATCCTTTCCATATGGATACGGGGTCATTGGTTGAGAGATCGTTTGCCAGCTTGTTCAAAAACTGCTTTTTAGCCAGCCTGATTCCTTTCGTTAGAGAGTTCCTAGCGTGGTTGAATAGTGCTCTGTTGCCACTGCTGTATGTTTTCTCTTTGGCCCGGCGAAGATGCCTTAGCTGGGCATTGAACCATGGTTTGTTGTTGTAGATGCGATAGGTCTTGGTAGGTACACACGTGTCCTCGCAGAATCTGATGTAGGATGTTATGGTGTCAGTCAGGTTGCGGAGGCTTCGAAGACCCCCCAGTCCGTGCAGTCGAAGCAGGCCTGGAGCTTCAGCTTAGCCTCATTGGTCCATTTCTTGACCGTTCTTACTACAGGCTTAGCCGCTTTCAGCTTCTGTGTATATATGGGGAGAAGGTGGACAAGGCAGTGGTCAACTGGACCAAGAGCAGAACAAGGGAATGCCCGGAAGGCAGACTTAAGGGTGGTGTAGCAGTGGTCCAGGATGCGCCGTTCCCTGGTGGGGCACTTCACTTGTTGTTTGAACTTAGGTAGTTCCTGACTTAGGTTGGTTCTGTTGAAGTCACCCAGCATGAGAAGCAGAGTGTCCAGGTGTTTTTGCTCTAAGTCTGATATGCCGACGGCCAGGTGATGCAGGGCTTCGTTAGTGCTGGCTTGCGGGGGGGATGTACACTCCCACAAGGACTATTGAGGCAAATTCCCGGGGGGGAGTAGAAGGGGTTGCAGTTGACACATAGCATCTCTAGGTGGGGGCTGAATGATTTGCCTAGGATCATGACATTGGTGCACCACCTTTCGTTGATGTAGAAACAGATGCCACGACCCTTCGATTTCCCAGAGTTCCTTGGAGCGGTAAGCTCTGCAGAGACCAAAGCCCGGCAGGGACACCGGGGGGGTCAGCAATGAGGTCATCCAGCCACATCTCTGTGAAGCAAAGGACCAACGACCCAGCAATGCCTGACCTCGCACTGCCCAGGAGGAGGGACAGTTCGTCAAGCTTGTTCGCTAGTGAGCACACATTTGAGAGCAGGATAGCGGGGAGTGCTGACCCTTGCCCCTTCCGCCGCCACTTCACAAGGGTGCCCGTGCAACGGCCTCTCATTCTAGCCCATGGTCTCCTGTAAGGGCCGACGTTGGGACTTCCATGGCGATGACCAGGGGTCGTGTGCCACAGGGGCACTCACCAGGACATTCATGCAGGGATGGTCTCCTTGGGGGCTGCAGTCGCTGCAGCATTTGGGCCCTCCTCTACTGACCCGGGTGTCGCCTCTGTCTGCGCAGCCATGGAGTGCACCTCTGCGGGATCTTCTGCATGAGCAAAGGGAGGTAGTGAAATCAGGTCTGGGTGCGGAGGGGGTGGCTCTGCCGCATCAGGGGGTTGCTGTCAGGCAGGCATAGGGCCAGGACTCACTGGGGCATTGACCGTGCTGGCCGGGTGAAGTGCCATGGCGAGGGGGGGCCATGGCCAGGTTGGCAGTAGGCTGGAGCTTGTTTCAGCTGCTACATGGAAGGGGGGGCGCAGCCGGGCTGGCACAAAGCCGAGACTCACCGGGGAATTCATTGGCTGGGGGAAGTGCAATGGCTAGGGCTCTCTCTACCGTGCGTGCAGTTCGTCCACTAGAGGCCGCGTGAGGGGTCGCCGGGTGCTGGGTCACCTGGGAAGCAATACTCTGTACTTTCAGGGGAATTCAACTGTTCTTTGGACGCACGATGGGTCTTCACTATTTAATTGTATTAACAGTTAT
This sequence comes from Pseudophryne corroboree, assembly GCF_028390025.1. Taxonomy (NCBI): domain Eukaryota; kingdom Metazoa; phylum Chordata; class Amphibia; order Anura; family Myobatrachidae; genus Pseudophryne; species Pseudophryne corroboree. The sequence continues at coordinate 143,654,951 of NC_086452.1, forward strand.
TTAAAAAGTGCAAACATATTACGTAGCAAACTAAGGAAGAAGGACTATGGAGCATACAAAAATCTGCCGGGGGGGGGGGAACAAGATGTACAGGGTTAAATTCAGCAATAAAAACATGATTAAAGAAGAAAGTGGTTAAAGTGCACTGGGTGCTAATAACAATTACAAAGTAAAATAGAATAAAAAGAACTTTAGAATGCCATTGTACTTCCCCTGGTAGCAGTAGCGGATTTACCACTATGCTACCAAAGCAGCCACATAGTTCCCGGTGGGTTCCAGGGGGCACACCGACAGGGCTGAATAGGGATAGACTGGAGGGTGGGATATCTATATGCATACACAAACACTGACTGGGGGAGATTTGGCATACACAGACTGACTGAGGGTGGGGGATTTGGCATACACTGACTCACTGACTGGGGGTTGGGGGATTTGACTTACATTGACTGCCTGGGGTGGAGGTAGGGGATTTGGCATACACCGACTGGGTGGGGAGATTGTTTGAGGAAGGGGGAGACACAAATCGGTGCCTTACTTAGGGCCCCAAGAGGTCTAAATCCACCTCTGCTTGGTAGACTTTTGCAGTGTAGTAAAGAGTTTCTCACAATGGGCCTAATTCAGACCTGACTGATCCTCTGCAATTTTGCAGGGTGATGCAATCAGATAGCTGCCACCCATAGAGAGTGAAAACCCTCCCCGTGCAAGTGTGTGAGAATGTATGCATATGCCGTGCTAAAACTTTGCCAGACAGCGGACATCTGCAAATCCGTTTGCAACTTACTCACCATCTAATGATTTTTCCAGTCTGTGCATAGCCCAGAACTAAGTTCTACGGTGTGACACAAACAGGCTGATCAGGGCCAGAGCTGACGTCACACACCCACCTTGAAAATGCTTGGGAACGCCTGTGTTTTTCCTTACATTCCCAGAAAATGGGCAGTTACCACCCCCAAACGTCCGCTTCCTGTCAATCATCTTGCATACGCCTAGCGATCAAAAAAAATAATTGCAGGATTCTTTCGCAGAGTGGCCTTGCGAATGCGCACTACTATGCATGCGCAGTCTATCGAGAATTAGCACAAAAGCAATCAGGTCTGAATTAGGCCCAATATACTGACGAATTAGAAAGATCAAAAATATTTTGTGATACCTTCTAAACAATATATGCTGTAAGGTAATATGAATTCTAGTAGACCTCTGGATTAGGGATGTGTCCAGGGCAGCGGGTCCTAACCTGTGCGTCTAGTCGCCCTGGGGTTCCGCAAGCCTCTTGCAGTGGTGCCTTGGGTTTGTGACCAGGGTCCAAATCAAATTATTTATGGTCAAAGCAAGGGGCGTAAGTTCATACCAGTCACCCGAAGTTGGAGTTTGCTGCCCGCCTCCCCCCCAAAAATTAAATATGGAACACAAATATGGTGTGTGAGTGTACATGTGTGTGTGTGTGTGTTGATTTACGTAAAAACACATGATTTACATAGTTATATAGATAGCGCTCTCAGCAAGCCTGCAGGGACCAGAGCCTGCAGTGAATTAGCAGGGCTCCAGTTACAAAACTCTGAGGTCTATTTACTAAGCCTTGGATGGAGATAAAGTGGATGGAGATAAAGTACCAGCCAGTCGTCTCCTAACTGTCATTTTTCAAACCCATCCTGTGACATGACAGTTAGGAGCTGATTGGCTGGTACTTTATCTCCATCCACTTTATCTCCATCCAAGGCTTAGTAAAAATAGACCCCTCTGTGATTCAGCTGTCTGCAACATGCAGATCAGCGTTCACTGGTGGGTCCCATCTCACAGTGGGTGTACCATTGCTGGCTGCAGCAAGTGTGTATCAAGCAGGAGCTGTCCTGTCCACTATTACAGGTGTTAGCAGGACTCCTGCGACAGAGCAGATTATGTCGCATTAGCAGCGGGTGCGCCACAGAGATCCATTGGAAGAGCAGCAGTTACAGATCCTGCTGTGAATCACACAGGTGCTGCTGTACATGCAGATGCCTCTTCAGGGCCAGTCGACTACATTGCCTGTGGGAGTTACGCCCCTGGGCCAAAGTGATAGGCAAAACCAGTGCTAGTGGCTGCCATTCATAAAACACATGGACAATCAGAAGTGCAACTCTGTACACCACCACACAAGAACCAAAGGATGACAGGTAGGCACTATTTACTTCATTTTATATATTTTTTTAATTTATCAGTAAAAACTTTTATCCTAGAGGTACTGTGAAAAAAAATGCTTATACTCTAGGGCACCGTGATTCAAGACAGTTTGGAAACCACTGGTCTGGGGCAAAGGTGGAGTATACAACTTGAATTTATTAATAAAAAAGCAAACAAGCTCATTAAGAGCAACAATTGGAAAAATTGGCTCAAGTACCTTGAGTCCTAATGGAAAACTAGAACCATATAAACAAAATAATAATAATAATAATAATAATAATAATAATAATAAATATTATTATTATTATTATTATTATTATTATTATTATTATCTAGAGCAAGCATATGACAAATATGCACAAGGAGTAACATAGGAAAGTCAAGAAACAAAATATAGAATTATATGCACCGTAGCTCATATAGAGCAGAAGAATAGCTCACATAAAACATATGAAACAAATGGCTCCATACCAGATGAAGGACAAAAGTCATTGGGCCTAATTCAGATCTGATTGTAGATGTGCTAACTTCAGCACTTCTACGATCAGTTTCACAGACATGTGGGGGGACGTCAACTACAGGGCTAGCCCGCCCCGCATGTCTGGCCCTTCCCATCCCCCCCCATCCCCGACAGATACAAAAGCATTGCACGGCGGCGATGCTTTTGTACCTGATGAGTAGCTCCCTACCAGAGCAGCTCCTGTGCACTGGCAGGCCACTACTCGCCGCATCCCAGGTCACAATGGCTGTGACGTCACGCAGCCGCCATGGCCTGCCATCCCCAATGGTCCAGACACACCTCTGTTGTCTGGACCACGCCTTGCCAACTGCATTCTAACGCCATTGGCACACCCACTCTCGCCCCTGACTGCCTCTGCCTGTTGATCAGGCAGAGGCGATCGAGGCCCTGAGACGCTGATAGCATCTCACTGGGCTCTCGGGGTGCGCAGGTGCAGCACGGTCGCTGCGCGAGCGCACTCCACAAAGTAATTCAGACTGCGATCGCTGCTGCAGTGATGCACTCTGAATTACCACCATTGTTGTGTTGCATAAAGGGTGGCTCCAGATCCATCCTGTTTGCCTGTCTGGAATGCAATGCATTTCTAGCTAAGGCACATTCTCAAGGTAGTGCATGTTTGTGCCTCCTTTGAGTTTATATAGGCATACTCCTGAAATCTACATGGACTGGAAGTTGTTCAGGTTTAAACTTTTTTTTTTGTTTTGTTTTTTGTTTTGTTTTGGCGTGTTTTCCAGAAGTCGGCTGTGACTTCCAGTTCCGCATAGTCATTTAAACCGCAGGGGCTGTCAGTGTAGGTTGTAATGATGTCTGCTAAAAAGAGATGATGTGTGTATAGCTTTGGTTGGCCATGTGGAGTAAGTTGGACGTAAGTTGTTGGTGCTGTGACTTCCGGTAGGCATGGTGACCGGAAATCACTAACTTCTGGTTTAGTATGGTCTACTCCATTCAAAAGCAGCCTGAAAGGTGCATATGATAAACATACAGTATATTGAAGAGGGTAGAATAGATAAAAACATGTTCAATTAAGTGCATTAAGCCTTCAATAAAAATATGTTTGAAATTCATTGTGTTAAAATGACATAAATGTGAACACTAAGAGTAATAAAATAGCAATAAAATGGCATGGATAAAAAGGCATTAATAATAAAAACTATATAAACACATAAAGATACAGTATCCTGTATATGTAGAGAAAGGGACAAACATAAGGAGAGATAGCTGATAGGAGATAGGTTTATAAGAACCATTTAAGATCAAAGACTTTATTAAGGCCTTCTGGAGTGATGGTTTTCATATTGTATATACATTTATTTTCGCTCTGTGCAAGTTTAGATTATCTCAATCATTCCAAATGGTTTTTACGTTTTTTGTCTCCATAAAACGTATTATAAAGTTGGTGGAGCTATCGTGTGCTGTTTTGAATGGTCGCATAGAGAGTGGGTCTCTAATCCTTTTTTAATGTTCTATAGGTGTTCAACTTCAGGTCTTAAGAGACCTTGATGTGTATCCTGTGTAATGAAGGCCACATGTTGATTGGATAATGTAGATCACATTGGTAGTGTGGCAAGTAATAAAGTCAGAGATTGTACAGTATAACGTTTGCCCTTGTTTTCTATTCATGGTCCTTCATTGTGTATAGAGATGTAATGTTGCTTGAGACAATAAACATATTCTCCTCCCAAGTAATGTCTTGTAATTTGATGAGAGCTCTTGTCTCTTAGCCATTATTTGGTTTTAACCACCAGAAGTTGTAGTTGTTAATATATGTTAGTCAAAAGGTTGCTAGCAAGGTTTTTGGCCTGGGGAAACCATGGCCCTCATTCCGAGTTGTTCGCTCGTTCTTTTTCATCGCATCGCAGCGATTTTCTGCAAACTGCGCATGCGCAATGTTCACACTGCGGCTGCGCCAAGTAAATTTGCTAAGAAGTTTGGTATTTTACTCACGGCATTACGAGGTTTTTTCTTCGTTCTGGTGATCGTTGTGTGATTGACAGGAAGTGGGTGTTTCTGGGCGGAAACTGGCCATTTTATGGGAGTGTGTGAAAAAACGCTGCCGTTTCTGGGAAAAACGCGGGAGTGGCTGGAGAAACGGGGGAGTGTCTGGGCGAACGCTGGGTGTGTTTGTGACGTCAAACCAGGAATGACAAGCACTGAACTGATCGCACTGGAAGAGTAAGTCTCGAGCTACTCAGAAACTGCAAAGTAAAATCATTTTGCAATATTGCGAATACATCGTTCGCAATTTAGCTAAGCTAAGATTCACTCCGAGAGGGCTGCGGCTTAGCGTGTGTATTGCTGCGAAAATCGGCGAGCGAGCGAACAACTCAGAATGAGGGCCCATGTTTGTTTTTTTCATCCTTTAAAAATTCTGCCTCGCTTGCAGAGAATATTTCATTTATTCACATCATCTCCGGCCCTAGTGGAGCTTACAATCTAAGGGCCTAATTCAGACCTGATCGTAGTGCTGCAAATTTGCAGAGATCTGCGATCAGATGGCCGCCGCCCAGGGAGAGTGAAAACATGCCCCGTGCAAGTATGCCAATGCATGTGTACGCCGTGCGAAAACTTCACCAGAGAGCAGTCAGCTGCGAAAACGTTCGCAACTCACTCACCAGCGAATGATTTTCGTAGCCCAAGATTTACTCCTACAGTGCGATACAAACAGGCTGATCAGAGTCGGAGCTGACATCACATACCCTCCCTGAGAACGCTTGGGAACGCCTGCATTTTTTTTTACACTCCCTGAAAACGGCCAGTTGCCACTCACAAACGTCTGTTTCCTATCAATCACCTTGCAAACGCCTTTTTCACACCATCCTGTCACTGTTTGGCGATGCGCCTGTGCATAGCGTTGCTTACGCAAGCGCAGTCATTCGATAATCGGACACTATGCAAATTCGCGCAATAGCAATCAGGTCTGAATCGGGCCCTATATTCCCTTTGAAAGGGACACACATACACTTCATGGTTCACTGAATTCCTTTCTGCCATTTCATCTTGGATGACATCTCGCCATCTCAAACTTAATATTTAAAAAACAGAGTTAAATATATTTCCACTACCCAATAGTAGGTACCAACCTGATATCTCTATCATGGTTGAAAACTCGGCAATCAACCCTACCCCACAAGCCTACTGCCTAGGTGTCATCCTTGATCTGTCCTTTTTCCCCCACATTCAATCTGTCTCAAAATGATGTTACATGCATCTAAAAAACATATCCAAAATACGACCATACCATACACAAGACACTGCTAAAACTTTAATCCATGCTCTCACTATCTCCCGCATTGATTATTGCAATAGGCTCCTGACTGGTCTTACCAAAAAGAGACTCTCACCACTACAATCCTTTCTAAATGCAGCTGCGAGGCTCATCTTCCTCACTAGACATTCATTGTCCACTCTGTCAGTCCCTCCATTGGTTACCTGTATTCTACAGTATTCAATATAAAATACTTTTACTCACACACAAGGCCATTAACCAAAATACACCAACATACATCACTTCGCTTATCTCAAAATATCTCCCAACCCAACTTCTTCACAAGATCTGCTTCTCTCATTCATTACTCGCTCCACTCATGATTGCAGGACTTTCTTTGGGCTGCACCCACTCTGTGGAATGCCCTACCATGCACAATAAGACTCTCCTCTAGTCTCCAAACCTTCAAGCGTTCCCTGAAAACTCACCTCTTCACGCAAGCATATCAAATTCCAGAACCGCCCACATAACTTTCATAAACTTTACTATCAAATTGCATCCACTCTACACAGTCCACACATGTCCTCTCTCATTCTTCACTTTCCCTTCCTCCCGACCCCGGTTCATCATTGCTGTGTGACCATATCATACAGCCCATCAAGAACCTTTGCAATCTGGTGGACAACTATGCAATAGATAGCACCTATCCTTGTGTATCCATGCCTATTTCCCTATAGAGTGTAAGCTTGCTAGCAGGGCTTTTCTACCCCTTGTTATTTCCAATTGTAAAGCGCAATTGTATAAGAAACTGTTGTTGTTAATAATAATAATAATAATAATAATAATAATAATAATGGTTAACTAGCAGAAGACAATATTGATTTTTGGGAGTCCAGGAGGAAACCAGAGGACCTGTATGAAACCATGCCAACTTGGGGAGAACACACAAATTCTACACCAATTGACCATGACCCGTAATTGAACTCATGACCTTAGTGCTGTGATGTTAACCCCTATTCCAAATCTGCTGTCCACAATGTTCTATCCCAGTGATGGCTAACCTTGATGCTCCAGCTGTTGTTGAACTACACAACCCAGCATGCCCTGCTACAGTTTTGCTATTTGGCCATGCTAAAACTGATGCAGGGCATGCTGAGATGTGTAGTTCAACAACACGTGGATTGTCAAGGTTAGCCATCACTTTTCTATCCCCTTATTAGGACATTATCAATATAATGGGGTGGGGAGAGATGAGACACGACAGAAAATGCAACTGATCTCGTGGGCAGTCTGGAAATTATGTGCCTAATTCAGAGATACAATTAACTACATTTTCTAAAGGAACTTGAGATTTTTCATACCTCAAATGCGTCTGCGCTTTTCAGAGACTTACATAATGTATATCCACTTGCAACTGAATGGATGTAAGTGGGCAGCAATAGGTGCTCACATGTAGATTAAGGGGTTTATTTACAAAAGTGTGAGTTTTTTTTAGAGGTGGAGATGTTGTATATAGCAACCAATCAGATTCCACTTAACATTTATCTAGCTGCGTCTAGAAGATAATAGCTAGAATCTGATTGGTTGCTATGGGCAACAACTCCACTTCTAAAAAAAAACCTCACACCTTAGTAAATATACCCTTAAGTGTGCTGACCCAGTTACACGCTGTTCTGGAATGGGGCGTACTGTACCTGCCCTTTACTCCACTCTGTGCTCTATATAGCTGCTGCTACTGCTGCAGCAGCATTAAAAGTGAGTTTCATTTTTAGCCTAGAAAAATACCTGCCAGTCTTTAATAAAAATATCCCTATTGCTAAAGTTGTGAAAAAATGCTCGATAAATAGGCCCCTTACTGTGACTGTGAACAGTATGGACTGGGGGAAGTGTGAATACATGCTGCATGCAGTAGGTCTAATAGTTTCTATATGGAGGAGGAAGCAATAATGAATGGAAACTTCATGCATTTAGTGCTGAGAGAGGCTGGGGCAGTCCAACAGTTGTCGGAGTGCTGAGTTTTCTAGTAGGATCAAGAGAAACAGAGTTGTGCCATGCGGTCATACCCTAACATTTCCTACTACAGGTGGTGTTAGTGATCAGGCGTCCATGCTCTCATTGCTGCTCACAAAAAGTCCAGCAACAGGATATGACAATGTTGGGAGGTATGCTATATGTGTCACATATATAGTGAGTCATATAGTGGGAGGAGGGCCCAAAGCATATTTTTGCACCTGGACCCACTACTGACTATAATACATACCCCAGCACCATAGATAGCAAAAACAATGGTAACAGAGAAAACGTTACATGGTAGAGTACAGACATGGTAGATATCAAACAACAGACATACTGTAGCAGCAAGGTAGAGCATGAGAAAACTGGATAACACGATGGAAAATATTGATTTGGGATAAGGCAATATACTGTGTGAAAGCAAGATCTTGAACATGGGATGTTGAAGCATATGCATAAGAGAGGAGGAGAAGAAATGCAAGCGGAGATAGGACCCTGCTCATGATAGTTTATAACCTAAAGGGAATGGGATTGGACAATAAATGGTGACACATATAGGGAAAGTATTAGAGGGTTAGGGAGGGTTAAGTAGTGGTCTGGTTGGCCTTAATAAAATTGAGATTTTTTTAGGGATCATTTGAAATTTTGCAGGCAAGAGGATAGTTTGACAGTAGAGGGAAAACATTCCAGAGGTGTGGACTGTCATTGGAAATGTCTTGTAGCGGTTACCAGAGGGGAAGTGAGGTGTCAATCAATTGTGATTGCAGAAGGCAACAGAGAGTTTGTATAGAGAGGAAGTTGACAGAGTTGAGATGGACGGATCAGAGGAGGTGAAGGCTTTGTCAATAAGGGTGATAAGTTTTAAATGGTTTGTGTAGGGGAAAGGGAGGAAGTGTATAGTTTCATAGAGAGGGGGGGGGGGTAGACTTGAAGTGCCGTGAGAAAAAAATTAATCTTGCCACAGTGTAAAAGATGCATAAAAAATGAGAATGAAAGATGGAGGGGAGGCCAGTCAAAAGGAAGTTGCAATAGATGAGTCAATAAATGATTAGATAATAGAAGAAAATTTTGGAGGTATGTGTATAAGGGCAGATAAATGGTCTATGTCTAATGTTGCAAAAATTGTAGCTGCATGACTGTTATTGTATGTGCAGAGGGATGGAAAGGATGGAGTCTCAATAAACACTTCACAAGGCAGTGAACTTGGGGGACAGAGGAGATAGTGATGTTTTTTAACAGGTAAGAAGAGCTAGAGAAGACTCTGGAGGAAAGATAATAAGTTTTGGCCATATTGAGCTGGACATCTGAAAGGAGAGGGAAGAAAATGTCAGGGAAGGAAAAGTAGGTATAGGGGTTATCGATCTGGATACTGAAGGAGTTGATAGGATCACCAAGAGTAGAGAGGGAAAAGCATGATGGTAAGGACAAAAATTTGGGACACTCCTATTGGGTGGGGATACGGGGACCCTGAGGTAGAAAAAGAGAAGCATTTGGAAAGGTAGGAGGTAATCCAAGAGAAAATGTCACACGCCATAGGCGGCGTTCACCGCGCTTACCCCTGCGTGCCTGCTGGTCTGTGTTGCGGCCTCCGCCTTCGTTGGTCCACGGGCTCCGGCGCCTGGCTGGCGCGGCTCCCAGCGGTTCTCCGAGGCAGGGGCGCCGCCTCGGAGAATCGCCATCTCTGTGAGATTCTAAAAATCTCACAGAGCACAGAATACAGGTCAAAGAGGTACTTCTTTGATTACGAGAGAATCATCTTTATGGTAAGATTTCCAAGTGTACTTTTGAGGTTCCTTCTATTCCATTTCTTGGTTACATCATTTCGGGCACGGAGCTTTGTATGGATCCAGAGAAACTCACTGCCATCCGGGACTGGACTCAGCCTCTTTCCTTGAAAGCGGTACAATGATTTCTGGGCTTTGCAAATTACTACCGGAAATTCATAAAGGGATTTTCTACCATCGTGGCACCCATTACTGCCCTAACCAAGAAGGGTTCTGACCCAAGTCATTGGTCCTCCGAAGCTGTAGCAGCGTTCGCTCAGTTAAAGGCAGCCTTTATGTCCGCTCCAGTCCTTCAACAACCAAATTTTTCAAAACCATTCTTCATGGAGGTTGATGCTTCCTCGGTAGACATAGGTGCCGTGCTTTCGCAGTACGCTCCAGATGGGAAGTTACATCCATGTGGTTTCCATTCTCGCAAATTCTCTCCTGCGGAATAGAATTATACCATTGGAGAAAGAGCTTTTGGCAATAAAATCTGCCTTGGAGGAATGGAGATATCTTTTTGAAGGTGCTAAACACCTAATTACAATTTTCACTGATCATAAGAATTTGCTGTACCTCAAGACGGCCCAGTGCTTGAATCCCCGTCAAGCTAGACGGGTGCTCTTCTTTACCCGGTTTTTGTTTGTTATTAAGTACCGGGCTGGGACTTTTAACACCAAGGCTGATGCTTTATCCCGTTCCTTAACAGCTTCGGATGAGGAGAATTCCGTTGAGAAAACTTTGATTCTTAGTCCAGTTTCTATGTCAGCGGCTCCCACCGCTTTGGGTCCTCCTCCTGGGAGAATGTCTGTGCCAGCTAAATTTCGACCAAGGTTGTTGCAGTGGGCTCATGTTTCCAAGTTTTACGGTCATCCTGGAGTTCAAAAGATGTGGGAGTTTCTACGAAGGTCTTGTTGGTGGGACACTATGAAGAAGGATATTCAAGATTATGTCAACTCATGTCCTCAGTGTGCTCAGCACAAAATTCCTTGTTTGCCTCCTGCGGGGTTATTGCATCCACTGTCCATTCCCCAGAGGCATTGGAACCATATCTCTTTGGACTTTGTCACCGAATTGCCCCTCTCTTAGGGTCACAATACTGTCTGGCTAATTATCGACCGTTTCTCTAAGATGGCACATTTTGTACCTTTGACTGGGTTACCATTAGCTCCCAAGTTGGCTTTGTTATTTATCCAAGAACATTTCCGCCTGCACGGCTTACCTCAGGAAATTGTCTCTGTCCAGGGGGTACAATTCACTGCAAGATTCTGGAGAGCTCTTTGTACGGCCTGACAAATAACTCAAGTTTTCATCCGCTTACCATCCACAAACCAATGGGCAAACTGAACGCGTCAATCAAGATTTAGAGACTTTTCTCCGTGTTTATCTTTCTCCTTCGCAAGATGATTGGGTGGAACTGTTGCCATGGGCCGAGTTTGCCCATAATCATCTGTACCACTCTTCGACTGGTGAGTCCCCATTTTTCATTAATTATGGGTTCCATCCTCAAGTTCCTGAATTGCCCATTTGTCCTCCGGAGGAGGTTCCTGCTGCAGCCTCTACTCTTTGGCACTTCAGCCAAATTTGGAGTCGAGTTCATGCTAATCTCAAGAGAGTTTCCGGCCGCTATAAGTTCTTTGCGGATAGGAAGCGACGAGCAGCTCCCCAATACAAGGTTGGTGACAGGGTATGGCTTTCCACCCGCAACCTCCGGTTAAGGGTGCCCACTATGAAGTTTGCCCCAAAGTTTATTGGTCCTTACCCCGTGTTACAAGTCCTGAATCCGGTTGTCTGCAAATTGGGATTGCCTTCACACCTCCGGATACCAAACTCCTTTCATGTTTCTCTCCTTCGCCCCCTTATTTTAAACCGGTTCCATTCAAAGTCCCAAAGGGCAACCTCTGCAGAGTCTGAAGCTGGAACGGACTTTGAAATCAAAGCTATTCTTGACTCTCGTTATCTTCACAAGAATCTACAGTATTTGGTGGAGTGGAAAGGTTTTGGCCCCGAGGAGAGGAGCTGGGTCAAGGCTACTGAAGTTATGGCTCCCCGACTGGTGCGGATTTTTCATTCCAGACATCCAACAAAACCTGGAAAGTGTCCGGGGGCCACTCCTGGAGGAGGAGGTACTGTCACACGCCATAGGCGGCGTTCACCACGCTTACCCCTGCGTGCCTGCTAATCTGTGTTGTGGCCTCTGCCTTCGTTGGTCCACGGGCTCCGGCGCCTGGCTGGCGTGGCTCCTGTTGGTTCTCCAGGTCAGGGGCGCCGCCATGACACCCGTCATCACGTGGGCGGGGAGCAGGTGACATCATCAGATTGTTACGCCAATCCAGCGGAGGTGGTAGATTCAAAGACTGACGCCGGGCAGCGCCTCGGCGCCTGAGTATCGTCTTTTCCCCTGAAGTGGATGCCAGTGCTTCTGTCCTCGGCGGATCTCTCTGCATCATACCCCAGTGTCTCCGGCATTTCCAGGTGTCAGTTGTGGCACAGCTTCCAGCGTTCCCAGCCGCTGCTGGGTTCCACTGCGCTCTAGTCACCAGTGCTTCTTGGAGTCAGCGTGGGCTGCAGGTTAAACGTCGCTCTCAAGTTATACAAGTCCTCAGTGTCTTTAACCCTCGCTCTCAAGTTCTTCAAATCATCAGTGTCTTTAACCACCGCTCTTGAGTTATTCAAATCATCAGTGTCTTTCACCACCACTCTCAAGTTCTCCAAATCATCAGTGTCTTTAACCACCGCTCTCAAGTTCTTCAAATTATCAGTGTCTTAACCACCGCTTTCAAGTTCTTCAAATCATCAGTGTCTTTAACCACCGCTCTCAAGTTCTTCAAATTATCAGAGTCTTAACCACCGCTCTCAAGTTCTTCAACTCATTAGTGTCTTTTAACCACTGCTCTCAAGTTCTTCAGTCACCAGTATCTTTTACCGTCACTCACAAGTACTTCCTGGACATTTCTCCATACACTCCTTCTCTGTTATGTGACATTGTGTTGCTCTCTACCTGCAATAAAGTCCTTTAATATTTTCACCAAGCTTTTCTGTCAGAGTTCTGTATGAGGAAGACCTATATCAAGCCATCCTTGTTCCGACCCAACTGTGGTTCCTCTCCCCTACCATCGGGAGAACCCCCGAGTTCACAACACCCCCAACCTAGGTCAGTGACAGAAAACAGTTTCAATAGGATTGAGTGTAGGATGTGCAGAAGAAGCGGGTGGTCCAGAGTGTCAATAGTCAGATATAGGTTAAACATCCTCTATGATTTGTAACCACAACTTGCAAAAGAAGCCCATGCATTTTTGGATCTAGTCTTGACTGTGTCAATACTAATAAAAAATATTAATTTCTGGCTGTCCATATGCCACATAAAGTATGTGTAAAGTAATGGTTTTTGATTGTATGCAAAAATGTCAAAGTTAGCTTTTAATGTTTTCTTCACTTAAATGGAAAGGGTATGGTATGCGTGCATTTCCGGTTACATTTGTAGCCCATCCTGATAATTATTGTTGCAGAATCTAATTTAAATTATGAAATAACCTCGGAGCAGTTAACAAGATGACACAAAATGCTATCTTTGCTGTTGTCCACATATCAACTGCTTTAATTGGAGTTTGCATTATAATTGGAAACATTGGAACTTTGGCCTGTAGTAAATACACTCTGATTTGTTTAAACTCTCCACTTCCTATTAATAAGAAGACATATATAATAGATCCCGTACATTTTTTTCTTGTACAAATAGAAAGAGACCAGTAATTGTACCGCATCTGTATTAACAAAAATCATAGGCAGGTCTTCTCTAAATAAGTATGAAACAAAGTTTACTCTTCCTAATACACCAAACAAAATGTATATGGAGCAAAAGGGTTACTGAAGTGGCATTTATATTTATACTAAATTAGTATTAAGAATTAATTACACTTAAAAACATTAATTTAAACACATATTCACTGTCCTTATGTTTTTATAGCAAGCCGCCTAACCCCAAACAGCAGAAATAAAAGGGTTGTACTCTACCACAAGATTTTTTGGTATGTAAAATACAAGAAAATCTTAGGATACAGAAATAGATAAAAATACTAAGTAACCCCTCAAATATACAAATACATCACCGTGATAAACAAGCAATAGGGTACCAGCAGAGCGATCATTTTCCCACTCCACCCCTTCCTTGAAAGTACTGTATTTATGCAATATGCATGGGCATATTAATGAAAGTGATTAAACATCTATGACTAGCAAAAAATGGGTATTCAAGGGGTCATCACCAGTGACAGATTCTGATCCTTTGCAATGTAACAGCACGTGCCAATACTTGTTCTGTTATCACCATATGGAGAAAAGATGACAACGGGCTAAAAGTAACAGTCTCTGAGTTGGCAGAGGTGCGGGACTTTCTGCGAGACTGCCCATTTTTTTTAACACAGCAATCCAAGGCACATTCAAGTTGGTTTAAAAAAAAAAATCATAATTTTTATCAGAGAAATGCGCTGACCATTCGTTTTTGGTTCTAATTTGTTGTCGGGTTTTGCCAAAACCGCCCTCACGTGTTTTGGTTTTGGATGTTTTTTTTTTCTTTTTTAAATGATAGAAAAAGCTAAAATCACATAATTTTGGCCTATTTTTGCGCCTACAGTATTATTGGGTGTAGTACGGCTGACCGCCGGTCAGCTTACCGACGCCGGGATCCCGGCAGCATACCGACGCCGGGATCCCGGCGAGGAGGGGCGAGTGCAGCAAGCCCCTTGCGGGCTCGCTGCGCTCGCCACGCTGCGGGCTCGGTGGTGACCTGCGGTCGCCACGGGTTCTATTCCCACTCTATGGGTGTCGTGGACACCCACGAGTGGAAATAGTCCCTGTTGGTCGGCATGCCGACCATCGGGACAGTGACCCGTCGGGCGGTTGGAGGAGGTCATGTGACTGTCGGTCAGCTGACCGGCGGTCACATGAATACCACCCGTATTATTAACCTCAATAACATTAATTTCCAGTAAATTTGTCCTTAATTTTGACCACCTCACAGCTCACAATGGGGCAATGTATTAAGCCTAGAGATGGCATAAGGAAGTGATAAATCAGTGATAAGTGCAAGGTGATAAACGCACCATCCAATCAGCTGCTAACTGCTAATTTACATATTGGAGCTGATTGGCTTGTGCGTTTATCACCTTGCACTTATCACTGGTTTATCACTTCCTTATGCCATCTCCATGTTAATACATCTGCCCCATTGTTCTTTTCATCAAGTTTAAGCCAAAAGGTTGCACTGAGCTAGCTGGCTGACTAAGCTAAGCGACAGCAGTGGGTGGCACAAACATGTGGTAGTTCAACTTATGGCGCATCTAGGAAACAGAGTGGCAGTGCGGTGGCAGACAGGATGGCAGTTTAATCAACTATACGGCCCCATAGAAACCAAGAATGTTTTCATCATTCATGAACTAGATCAGAGGCTCGAGAGAGGTGGAGTATGTATGCAGTGGAAGGCAGGTAAAGGAAGGAAAGATTGATTAGTAAGTTAATTTAATTTGTTTGATTCTGAAAATTGTAATTAATCATTGGCGGCATTGGTGACTTTGTTGCATATATTGGGTGGGGGGTTTTTGGAGTCTGCACTGGACCAGATTGTACAATCATTAATACACAATTTTAATACCATATAAAGTAAGAATGGTGACCAACATATAGCTGCCGACTTCGCCTAAAAAGGCTTTTGAGGCAGAACAGGGTTGACGGTGCTCCCGGACATTAGTTCAGAAGAAACTATTTGAGGGTTGTTTTGCAAAGAAGCAAAAGAAAGACTGTTTAGTATGTCTATCTGGGGCACACTTTATTTAAATTGACTGAATAGTAAAGTTATGAAACCATAGAAGGTATATGCAACAGTAAAACTTAACTTTTAATATACTCTACAGACGAAAAGAATAATGTAAGGATAAAAATGTTGCTGTGTAAATCAGCAAAATCGGTTAAAACAAGTATTAAATAGACAACATTTTTTATTGGTTATTGCACTAATTTGACCATTACTAATTTGCAACACATTTTTAATTATCAAAAAAGAATACAATATGCAACAAAGAACACAATGGGGTCACTTCAATTTCCCTCAAGTCCATTAACGGTGCAAGTAAGTGCGGCTATGTGAGTCTGGTGAAAGATTGGGCCATGAAGGTGAGACTTGCGGTGCTGTTTGTAGCATTTTTATATTATTACTTGCCCCCTCACACAGAGGCGGAACTAGCGCCAGTGCAGGCAGTGCCTTGCACTGGGGTCCACAACTGTCAAGGGGCCCGCAGCCAGAACGGCATGTAATGAGTCAAACTGACTCATTACATGCCGCCTGGCTGCCGCTGTGTTCCGCTGCCGCCGAGGAGATGATGCGCGCACCGGCTACAGGGGGGGGGGAGGAGGAGGGGGGATGGAGGAGGGAGCCGCAGCAGCGCTGTGTAATTGGTAGAAGCGCTGCTGCTGCTGGCCCTCTCCTTTACCATAGGCTGCCCTCCGCCGCTGTGAATGCTGGGATGCGCATCGCATCCCAGCATTCACAGCGGCGGTGGGCAGCCTATGGTAAAGGAGAGGGCCAGCAGCAGCAGCGCTTCTACCAATTACACAGCGCTGCTGCGGCTCCCTCCTCCATCCCCCCTCCTCCTCCTTCTTTTCCCCTGCCAGAACAGAAGCTGCACGAGGAACCTGAGCCAGCGGAAACGGTAAGTATACCTATTCTATCTATCTATCTATATATCCTGTTTGCTGTAATGTACAAAACATGGGACTCTGTCTGTTGTAATGTATAATAAATGGGACGCTGTCTGCCGTAATATGCAAAAAATGGGACGCTGTCTGCCGTAATGTGTAATAAATGGGACACTGTCTGCCGTAATGTGTAATAAATGGGACGCTGTCTGCCGTAATGTGTAAAAATGGGACGCTGTCTGTTGTAATGTGTAAAAAAAGGGACACTGTGTGCCGTAATGTGTAAAAAGGGGACGCTGTCTGCCGTAATGTGTAAAAAATGGGACGCTGTCTGCCGTAATGTGTAATTAATGGGACGCTGTCTGCCGTAATGTGCAAAAAATGGGACGCTCTCTGCCGTAATGTGTAATAAATGGGACGCTGTCTGTCGTAATGTGTAAAAAAGGGGACGCTGTCTGTCGTAATGTGTAAAAAAGGGGACGATGTCTGTCGTAAGGTGTAAAAAGGGGACTCTGTCTGCCGTAATGTGTAAAAAGGGGACGCTGTCTGCCGTAATGTGTAAAAAAGGGACGCTGTCTGCCGTAATGTGTAAAAAAGGATGCTGTCTGTCGTAAGGTGTAAAAAAGGGGACGCTGTCTGTCGTAATGTGTAAAAAGGGGACGCTGTCTGCCGTAATGTGTAAAAAGGGGACGCTGTCTGCCGTAATGTGTTAAAAAGGGACGCTGTCTGCCGTAATGCGTAAAAAAGGACGCTGTCTGCCGTAATGTGTAAAAAAGGGGACGCTGTCTGTCGTAATGTTTAAAAAGGGGGACGCTGTCTGCCGTAATGTGTAAAAAAGGGGAAGCTGTCCGCCATAATGTGTAAAAGGGTCTCTACCTGGTGTAGTGGTACTACCGTGCGGCGTAATTTGAATAATGGAGACTACTGTGCACCGTTATATGAATTGGTATTATTTTGTGGCCATACCCCCTTCCCCACGATGCCATGCCCCTAATTTTTTGTGCGTGCCTGCGGCGCACACTGCCCCTGTTTTACATAGAGGGGCGGGGCTCCGATGCCATTTCTTGCACACAGCACTAAAATGACTAATTACGGCACTGTTGCTAGGTATCCATTTCTCTGGCCCTGAGCAGGTCCCCCTCACCAGATCCTCCCCAGGGGTGAGGCGGTGGACTTAGATGGGGGGGGAGCCCAAAGCATTTTGTCGCACATGGGCCCACCGCTCGCTAGTTCCGCCACTGCCCTCACATCTATTTGTATTAACCTCCTACACTACTCTTTGCCAAAATCAGCTGACTGCATCATGTAAATCCTTTGGATCACATGACTTCCTTCTCTGCACAATGCAGGGAGGTCACACAATGCCAGCAGCACATCTTAGATTATGCAGTTTTCACATCATGGTCTACTTCCTTCACAGGGAAATAACTGTGTGGTTCCTGTTACCTTCATTAATGCAAAGTAAAAAAATGTAACCAAGATGTTATTAGTCATTGTGATACCCCGGAATCTGAGGTGTTAATGTCTGGTTTCGGACCCTGCAGACGCCCTCGAGATGGTCTTGCCGGCCTGAAGAGGGAAACTGGAGAGAAACTGTTGGGGGTGGAGCTTGGGAAGCCCAGAGAGTAATGCAGGAGACAGAGAGGAGAGCAGGCATGATGTGAGCTGATGCTGTGTTTGCGGTTTAATGTGGAGTCAAAAAGCTTGGGGGGTGCAGCAGGAGATGCGCTGGGAGCTACAGTGTAAAGAGGCATATACCAATTAACCAATTTTAACTACCGATATGGACTATAAAGTGACTATATAGTCCATATCGTTAGTTAACAGTGCATATCGCACCATGGGGTCATTCCGAGTTGTTCGCTCGCTATCAGATTTTAGCAGCATTGCACACGCTAGGCCGCCGCCCTCTGTGAGTGTATCTTAGCTTAGCAGAATTGCAAATGAAAGATTAGCAGAATTGCGATTAGAAAATTCTTAGCAGTTTCTGAGTAGCTCCAGACTTACTCCTACACTGCGATCAGCTCAGCCCGTTTCGTTCCTGGTTTGACGTAACAAACACGCCCTGCGTTCGGCCAGCCACTCCCCCGTTTCTCCAGACACTCCTGCGTTTTATCCTGCACGCCTGCGTTTTTCCGCACACTCCCAGAAAACGGTCAGATTCTGCCCAGAAACACCCACTTCCTGTCAATCACACTACGATCACTTCAACGATGGAAATTCTTCGTTCGGACGTGAGTAAATCTACTAAGTTTTGTGCTAAAATATGCGCATGCGCATTTTCACCTTAATCGCTCCTTTGCTAAAATCGGCAACGAGCGAACAACTCGGAATGACCACCCATGTGTATACAGCTTACAAATGTCGATGCACACCACTGCTGTGCAGGAAGGTAAATTTTGAATAAAGTGTACAATCTAGTACATTGGATAGCCAAAATTGACCATAGCAGAAATAATCCAGAACCAAAATTGCATTCAAAAGGGTTACTCAAGTCGCATCGCTAATCAATGTGACTGCAATAACCCCGGCAGCGCTGCGCATGCGCAGATCCCATCCTGCTCATGCGTGTGCAGTTAATATGATTTGATTGCATTAACTGCGAACCCCTCTGCCTGACTGGCAGAGGTGTTCGCAGGGTGGACGGGAGGCGTTTGCGGTTCATTGCAGGGGCAGAGCATTGAAAAAAGGGGGGTGTCGGTGGCATTTTCAGGGCAGCTGTGTGTCGTCACACGCAGCAGTTCAGATAGAAAAAATGGCAGTGGGACTTCTACCATTGCAGCCAGGCTCCGCCAGCAGGAGGCTTCCATAGTTTCTGCGATCACGCTCTAATTGCGGCACAATCACAATTAGAGCTTGACTGCAGTTAGTGGGTGGTGGGTAGCATGCTGGCCGCCTTGCCCTGCGATGGGCGGCCCCTAGCATGCAAAAAAAGGATTGCAGATTCTGCTAAAAAGTCAATATCAGTGGATTTTGGCTCTGGGGTGATCCCCGGAAATTGCATAGCACAAATCTGCCACATAGGCAGAATCGCACCGTGTTTATGCTGCATAACGCACTGATGGAGCTGGGCGCCAGAGAAAGAGAAGCTAGCAGAGTAAGCTGTAAAGAGGTGCTGGCAGAGTTGTAGGCTGGTGCTGACAGCTCACCAAGGAGGCATAGTAACTGATAACCACCAGAGCCATGAGGAATAGATCTGTGTATCCAACTCACATGTGTAACCAGCTTGAGCTGCTACCTTACTCACTGGGGGTCATTCTGACCTGATCACTCGCTAGCTGTTTTTTGCAGTCCTGCATTTGCATAGTCGCCGCCCACCAGGGAGTGTATTTTAGCTGTGCAAGTGTGCGATCGCATGTGCAGTCGAGTGGTACAAAAAAACATTAGGCAGTTTCTGAGTTGCCCAGGACTTACTCAGCCGCTGCGATCACTGCAGCCTGTCCAGGGCCGGAATTGACGTCAGACACCCGCCCTGCAAACGCTTGGACACACCTGCATTTTTCCAACCACTCCCTGAAAACGGTCAGTTTACACCCACAAATGCCTTCTTCCTGTCAATCTCCTTGTGATGGGCTGTGCGAATGAATTCTTCGTAATACCCATCACACAGCTATGATCCGCTTTGTACTCGTGCGACACGCATGCGCAGTTCTGACCTGATCACAGAGCTGCAAAAAACGCTAGCGAGCTATCAGGTCTGAATGAACCCCACTGTACACTAATCCTACAGTCAAGGACTCAGATTAACCCCGTCATTTAGCACTGTATATTCTGCATCTCAGAGACCGTGTATTATAGAGACATTTATACTGTATCTCAGACATTTATCCTGTCCTCCCTGCCTACAGTAAAGCTATCCTCTGTAAACATGGTGTTAACAAGGTTGTTCAGCAAGTACCTGCATTGCCCCAGAGTGCATAGAGTACATTTGAACTTGTTGCAGTCTGGAAGCATTAGTAAAGGAACAGTATTTTTGTGCAGTATTTCTTTGTGTCAGCACCACTGATACCCCACCAAGTTGCCTCATCTGTGGAATTGTATGTCATTGCATCTATGTACACAGCTGCCACCAGAAATTGTGGGGCCCGAGACTAGCAGACTAAAGATTCAGCCGCAGTCCGATGTCACCGTCAGCCAGGATGTAGACCTGCTTGCAATGGGCCTCCTTCCACTCCTCCACAGCCGATCGCTTATGGGAGTCCCCTTCATGAGCTAGGGACAAGACCCCTTCTCTGTCAGGGCTCAGGACTTTAATCCCAGCAGTCCCCCCTTGATGGCAGCCCTGTCTGTGTACACTCAGTCCATACTGAGCCACTTTAACCCACCATTACTGCCTACCCCCATTTTATGTGCACCAATGCAAGTCAAAATTGGCCGAAGGTGCGGGTTCCTGACCAAATTTGGATGTTTTTTTAAAGCGGCAATCATGTACAAGGCCAAATCATCACTTCTAAATGAATGCCACTTTAAAAATAGTCTGCGTTCGTCGGGGGAACCCGCAACTCCGGCCAACTTGGATTTCCTTAACATCTGGCCCCAGGCCAGCAAAGATTTTTTATGTTACCCCACTCATTGCCGGTGCTTATTAGACTATATAGATATCCTTATGGAACTTATTGCACTAATAAGGATTTGCTTTCCATTATCTTGTTTATAGTGAATAATATGCATGCTGTTTAGTGAATGTGTTTGCACTAACAGGCCTAACAGACCATAGTGTTTACTAATTTCTATTTCTATATCAGAGTGTATTATGGCTGCAGTGTGTGTTGCTGTAGTGCTGTACGGTCACATGACAGAGCGGGTGTAGTACTGGTGACCGGCGGTGACCTTACCGACGCCGGGATCCCGGCAGCATACCGACGCCGGGATCCCGGCGGGGAGGGGCGAGTGCAGCAAGCCCCTTGCGGGCTCGCTGCGCTCGCCACGCTGCGCTCGCCACGCTGCGGGGCTCGGTGGCGACCTGAAGTCGTCACGGGTTCTATTCCCACTCTATGGGTGTCGTGGACACCCACGAGTGGAAATAGTCCCTGTTGGTCGGCATGCCGACCATCGGGATAGTGAGCCATCGGGCTCACGGAGGAGGTCATGTGACTGTCGGTCAGCTGACCGGCGGTCACATGAATACCACCCGACAGAGCATTCTGAGTGTAAAGTATCATGGATATTTATTTTTACAAACTATTTTGAGTATTGCACTGTCTGTATAAATACGACCCAATAGTGTTGCCCATAGCAATGGCTTAGATCTAAAGTATTACGGCATCACAGTAGTTGTGACCTATACAATTTGCAAAATTTAAGAATTGTTTTCTACATCCGCTAATCACTCCTTTACATTTAAACAGTTACAGTGAAGCAGTGTCACCATTTAATAAATGGAAATGTCACTTTATTTACTGGTGTTTGCCTTATATCTGGGATTTGGGGTTCTCTATTCCTCTGCTGTGCCGAGACATGAAGATGACAACAAACCTTCTGAGACCAGGTACGATCCACACTGCACACCCACCACTAGGGGTGTAACATCATTAGATCAGTAGTAGGTCAGTGGAGGTACTATCAAAGTTTCAGAAGTATATGGCTATGGCGCCAGAAGGTGTGTATACTCTGTTATTCCTTACCACCCATAGCTGAGGCCTTTGTTCTGCTCTACTTATGGCATGATAAAACTTTGTTTGGGTTTTCATTTTCAGAAATGAAAGCTCAAATGGGACTTTATTATGCATGGTATCTTGTATGTAATAAATTATGCCCCTGTATTTGGTGGTCACTGGCAGTCAAAATTTGGAGAGTGGGAGTCTTGAGTATTTTGTATTGTTCCTGACTGATATAAGAAATATCAGGGTCGTGTGGTGGACCCATTGTCTGCTACTGTCTGACCTTGGCTACGTTTACCCTGGCTACCTGTCCTTATCTCTGGCTGTATTCACTGGATACCTTTTTCAATTTGTGCAGTTGGGTCTCAACATTTCTTGGGACATGGGGCCTTATTCATGTTTGTTAGCAAACCAAAAAAAGCACACTGATGGGCAAAACCAGGCTGCGCTGCAGGTGGGGCAGATGTAACATGTGCAGAGAGAGTTAGATTTGGGTGGGGTATGTTCAAACTGACATCTAAATAGCAGTGTAAAAATAAAGCAGCCAGTATTTACCGGTTCCGGTGTGAATGGTCGACAGTCATTAGGTCGACCACTATTGGTCGACATTGACATGGTCGACATGGACACATGGTCGACACATGAAAATGGTCAACACATGAAAGTTCGACATATGAAAAGGTCGACATGAGTTTTTTAACTTTTTTTGGTGTCGTTTTTTGCGTAAAGTGACTGGGAACCCCAATTAGTGCATCGCGTCCCCTCGCATGGCTCGCTTCGCTCACCATGCTTCGGGCATGGTGCCTTCGCTCAGCTACCGCTTCGCTCGGCACACTTTACCGTTCCAATCGTAGTCCATGTGGATCGTAATGTATGGCAAAGTTCACCAAAAGAAAAATAGTTAAAAAACTCATGTCGACCTTTTAATGTGTCGGACCTTTCATGTGTCGACCATTTTCATGTGTCGACCATGTCAATGTCGACCAATAGTGGTCGACCTAATGACTGTCGACCATAACATGGTCGACCATGTGAACGGATACCGTATTTACCCTGCACAGAAACAATATAACCCACCCAAATCTAACTCTCTCTGCACATGTTACATCTTCCCCACCTGCAGTGCACATGGTTTTGTCCATTAGTGTACACTTTTGGTTTGCTAATAAACTGGAACTCCTGGCTTTAAGTAGTAGCCATGAACAGAATCTGTGATCCTTTGGGGGCACTTGTTGGCTTCATAATCTTCTCTATTTAAAATTAAGGTTGGAAAATTAATACAAGTCTGTAGCCATGTTCTCTCCAAGGCATGTTGTGCCATTTATTTGGGTTTGTATTATTATGGGAATCTTTGGAACAGAGGACAGGTGTCGTTCTGGTCATAGGACTGGCACACAAATCAGCTGGTGAATCATAACTGCAGACAGAAGCAGTCTCATGGCAAGTCAGAAGGAAGAACTGTGAGAAATATTGCTGCACAAGATGTACTGGCATAGCTGATTGCAGTCAGCGAGCAGTATTGTGTCCTACCCAATCAGGAGTAAGGTGAAAGAGGTTGCATTATTTAATGAATTGTACAATAGGCAGTTCTTTCTAAAGCATAGACACTTCTGGTAAATGCAATACATATATACATTTATATATTTTGCCAGAGCTGTGATTTAAAAATAAAAATATGCTGCATTTTATTTTATAACTCAAGTTGAAACCTCTACTCTCCATGTTCAGTAAGATGTCTGATTCTACATAACAAGACTGTGGATAAGTTCCCCTCAAGGCTCATACAGTAAATATTCAATGATCAAGCACCGGACACGTAGGCGTTCTATATAAATGTGTACATGTGCAGGTGATATACTGAAAATGGAACAATTATTAAAGTCTAAATAATGATGTGACTATATTATATCTGCCATTTATCACAATGTGTGGTTGTTCTTCTTATTGAAGGCTTTTTACTGTATTTCTAGATTATGCAAATAGTCTTTGGCTCTAAAGACATAAAATCCTTGGCATCTCATTATGATGCTTGTGAGATGCAAGCCGGCTAAATGATAAGGATGGTATAGAATCGCATTCCAGTCAGGCATTCCTTTCCTAATTTCCCTTTTCTCTGTTTTGTCTTGTTTTGCCTATTCCTCTGGGAACAGAGTGATTGATGGCCTAATCCTATAACTGTATTACACTGCCTCAACCTGGGCTCTTTTCCTTATCATTAGCAGTTAGCCTATGGTTAAATTCACAGCTCACTGCTTGGTGCAGCCCCAGAGATTTAAGGGTCTGGCCTTTAAAAAATATTTAATATAAAATTGAAATCTTGACAGTACTGAGAATTCACTTCCCTGCAAGCCCTGTTTAATTAATCCAATATACTGTACTGCAGTCCAGCTACTCACTGAAAAAATGGTGTTGCTCCTGCAACTTGCAGCCTGCTTGAGAACGATTGAGCTAAACAATTAAACAGAAAGCCATGATGAAACAGCAATTGTATTTCATGTACTTGTACTTTAAAGGCACAGACTATACACTACTGCATAATGAACAAGTAGAGTGAATTGAGCTTTCAAAATTGCTGATTGAAAACCTTTTAATTAGATTTCCTCATGTCTGTACTATTTCAACACTATTGATCAGACTTCCGTTTGGACTAATCATTAAAATGTATTAGAACATAAAGTATATAATATTTAAAACAACTCTTTAGGTATTTGAATCACAGTGATAAATTGGCTTTATTATACATCGTTATTGAGAAGCAAAGTAAAGTAATGTATAACTATAGGCAGTACATTACTTTAAGGCAGTACGGAAAGTGTAATAGTTAGCATTACTGCCTCACAGCAGCGAGGTCATAGGTTCGATTCCCACCACGGCCCCAACTGTGCAGAGTTTGTATATTCTCCCCGTACTTGCGTGGGTTTCCTCCGGGTACTCCGGTTTCCTCCCACAATCCAAAAATATACTGGTAGGTTAATTGGCTTCCAACAAACATTAACCCTAGCGTGAATGTGTGTGCATGTACTTTTGGTAGGGAATATAGATTGTAAGCTCCACTGGGGCAGGGAATGATGTGAATGGGCAAATATTCTCTGTACAGCGCTGCAGAATATGTGTACGCTATATAAATAATGGTAATAATAATAATAACTATAACTGCGGGAAGTATTTTCACTTTCATTACTAGCTATTACAGCTCTCAGTGACAGACACATTCATAGATATGAGCAAGAAGACTCAACAAAGTTTCAGTTACTACAAATGAAATATTGGCGGCTGAAATAGACTACTTTGAATAAAACGGATAACTGCAAATGACAATAAATAGCACAGAGAAGCAAAACACAGGCAATTCACTCATCTCTAAACTTCCATGGGTGACCAATAGGTATATACTGCTCCTCATTGGTCAAATTAAATTATTGTTAAAATTAAGTCCATGTTAAATTGCTCTTTGTAATGTATAAGAATTTGCCATGGTTTCTAAAAGTAACAAAAACTATTCTGTAAAGTGTAATAATAACACCAGAAATAAATAATTATTTTATTATTTATTTATTTATTACCAGTTATTTATATAATGCACACATATTCCGCAGCGCTTTACAGAGAATATTTTTGGCCATTCACATCAGTCCCTGCCCCAGTGGAGCTTACAATCTATATTCCCTACCACATGTACACACACACACATTCACGCTAGGGTTAATTTTGTAGGGAGCCAATTACCGTATATACTCGAGTATAAGTCGACCCGAATATAAGCCGAGGCACCTAATTCTACCACAAAAACCTGGGAAAACTTATTGACTCGAGTATAAGCCTAGGGTGGGAAATGCAGCTCTAGCCGTACACAGCCCTCAGTGCCAGATATGCCCTCATACTGCCAGATATGCCCTCATACTGCCAGATATGCCCCCACACTGCCAGATATGCCCCCACACTGCCAGATATGCCCCCACACTGCCAGATATGCCCCCACACTGCCAGATATGCCCCCAGTGCCAGATATGCCCCACAGTGCCTGATGTGCCAGATATGCCCTCATGCTGCCACATATGTCCCTCATGCTGCCACATATGACCCTCATGCTGCCACATATGCCCCTCATGCTGCCACATATGCCCCTCATGCTGCCACATATGCCCCCTCATGCTGCCAGATATGTCCCCTCATGCTGCCACATATGCCCCCTCATGCTGCCACATATGCCCCCTCATGCTGCCAGATATGTCCCCTCATGCTGCCAGATACGTCCCCTCATGCTGCCAGATATGTCCCCTCATGATGCCACATATGCCCCCTCATGCTGCCAGATATGCCCCCTCATGCTGCCAGATATGTCCCCTCATGCTGCCAGATATGTCCCCTCATGCTGCCACATATGCCCCCTCATGCTGCCACATATGCCCCCTCATGCTGCCAGATATGCCCCCTCATGCTGCCAGATATGTCCCCTCATGCTGCCAGATATGTCCCCTCATGATGCCACATATGCCCCCTCATGCTGCCAGATATGTCCCCTCATGCTGCCAGATACGTCCCCTCATGCTGCCACATATACCCCATCATGCTGCCAGATATGCTCCCTCCCCAAGTGCCAGGTATGCCCCACAGTGTTGTTACTTACCCCTCCGTCGATCCCGCGCTGTCTTCTGGAGGGACACGAAGCGCACAGCACGCGCCTCTCCTGTGTCCCTCCTGCATCTTCGGCGGCCGCGGCAGGTCTATTAAAGGAAGTGCCGGTTCGTGATCAGAGGTCACGAACGGGTACTTCCTGTAATAGAACCGCCGCTGCTGCCGCCGGAGATGCAGGAGGGACACAGGAGAGCCGCGCGCTGTGCGCTTCGTGTCCCTCCTTCACACTGCTCTGCCTCTGCCTGTCACTGACTCGAGTATAAGCCGAGGTGGCTTTTTCAGCACAAAAAAAAGTGCTGAAAAAGTCGGCTTATACTCGAGTATATACGGTAACCTACCAGTATATTTTTGGATTGTGGGAGGAAACCGGAGTACCCGGAGGAAACCCACGCAAATACGGGGAGAATATACAAACTCCACACAGTTAGAGCCATGGTGGGAATCGAACCCATGACCTCAGTGCTGTGAGGCAGTAATGCTAACCATTATACCATCCGTACTGCCGTAATATTTCTAAATGTTCCATTTATTATTATTCGTAGTAGTAGTAGTAGTAATAATAATAATAATAATAATAATATTAATAATAATTGTATTTAATCAATCAATCAATCAACCAATCAACCATCAGGATGTTCCATTAATCCAAACATTATTTTATAAATATACCAACACTTACACAGCCAGTGTATCTGACTAGGTTGTGATGCAAATGTTTGCCTAGGATGAGGCAATAAGCTAAGAATAAAAAAATATTATAGTCATTCTAAGAAATACCCGGAAACAATTTTCTGATTTTTTTTGCAGATTTTTACTGATTCAAAGTGCTTAACTTTTTGCCACCTTGCCCTAAATAATGACCAAGAAACAAAAAGATATGATTGATTTAAGTGAAATTGTTTTTATCATAAAAATCCTTTAAATATACCATTATGAAGGGGTTAAGTACAACATTAAATTTCCTTTTTTAGTTAATTTAATTTAATTGAATCTGCATATTAAATAAGTTGTGTCTTATATAATATCTTAGAAAAATAGGCCACGCTGGTGTTTTAAAATTGAAATTGATACCGATTATAAATGATTATTTCTAAGTAAGGAATTCATGTGTTTCATTCTAACACTGATTATAAATATATTTGTACGAATACATTACTTAGATTAGCACATAGTTTTTAAAGGCAGTACTGTACATATTATATCGTATTGAATTAAGTAATACACCTTTGACCTTGCCTTGTCATTTAAGGAAGTGAATGCTTCTATGAAGGTGGCAGCTGGGTCCCCTGATGAAAAATTATGCATCTCATAAACTGCTTTTCTGCTGAAATGTCAAACTAGAGAAGGTCTGTACCTCAAACTCAGGAATTGGCATTTTCCTTCTGTCTGCTTTGTTGCTATGAAGCAGTGATGACATATCTTGGACAGGTAAGGGGAACAAACTGTCAAAAATCTATTATTAGGGTTCTGATCTCTTCTGCGCTGACTACTGATGACACCATGTCATGAGATATTGAGCAATGTACAAGAGAAAAAAGTCATAATAATGAAAAATAATAGTAAATAATTATTGGGCCATATCATGCTTTGAGTATTATGCTTGCATAAAAGCTCAAAACTTTTTTAAACAGCTTGCTAAATAAGATTGGTTTCAATTAAATATTTGGACACATGTTTTAACGAGAGTCAGATATATACTGTAGAAGAAATAAGGTCAATCCACTAATGGGTGATAAAATTGATATTAATACCATACTGTACGTTATAAATCAGTTAAAGTACTTACTCTTTATGCTAAATGTGGTTCAATCTTTTAAGCTAATATATTTAGGGGCTTTATATCTCCTCTTTTCCAGTAGACTGTCTTTTTATTGTCAGACCCGGAAACTCCCAGTGTCTACACCTCTAATCTGAAGATTATAATTTCTTCTGGCTACAGGCTTTTCAGCAGGGACCCTGCTACAGTGATTCCATTTCATAGCAAGTATTCAATATTCCTCTCTGTGACTGTTTGCTACAGTAGCAAAACTTTTGAGTTGTGAGCCCAGGTGCAAGAATTTTATATGGGCCCCCCTCCTCCACCTCAACCCAAGTACAATAGAATAGTAGGCAGGTGTTTGCGCACCAAGAGTCGCTGTTGTTTGGGAGTGCTGCAGCGAAGAATGGCTATGTCTTTAGCCCACACGGATTCAATGAAGTACAATAAAATGGATCGTTGCGCTCTGTGACTGAGAGGTCAATGGTGTAAAACACTTTACTTAAATATTTCCAGTTCACAAGTATACAGTGTGTAAGACAATATATGGTACAGTGTGTCAAACAATATATACAGTACAGTGTGGTCGATATCCTCAATATTCAACCTGCAAAGAAGTGTGTATGCACAAATTGTCAAGAACAGTAGTACAGATATATAAACAGAAAAAAGAGAGATTGGTGTGGCAGATAGTCTCTCCAGGTGCCATACGTGATGGTCTGGTGCTTACTGTCAGGATTTTCTTCTGGAAACAGCAGTGTGCATTGCCATGTTGAATTCAGTATACAGTATATGGGGTTTACTGGTCTTCTTGGGGCATGGATCAGTGTTGATTGGTCCAATCAATCAAAAGTGCATTGGTCCCATCATTGGTGGCAGGGAAATGGACATTTGAAGAAGATCTTGATGGAATGAAACACGTTGGAGGACACAAAGAAAAGCAATCATACCCACACCAGGAGAAACCGAGCTACAGTCACTGACTTTGCCGCACATCGCGTTCAGTCACGTGACGCAAACCCTTGACCGGAAGCTAGGTAAAGGCAGAATGGGCAACAGGAAAAGGGAAGATAAGGCACAGAGAAAGGTGAGGAGGTGACAGGTCTCACGGGACCCAAGCCGGCACATCCCCCCTTAGAGACTAAGCACCACTGCGCTGATAGAAGAAGCCTTAGTCTACATCCAAACCAGGTGGACCCTGAGTGCCTCACCAATGCGCTAAGTAAAACAGTCTAGGACCCACACTCTTCCACCCCCACTGGCGTGCAGTACCCCCACTGAGTTCACAATAGACCACATGGCAATGGGTGACAGGAAGAGGCAGAGTGTGACAGAGTAAGGTAGGGGGATGCAGATGTTAACATAGAGAGGTGGAGGGTGACAAAGGAAGGCAATGGGAGGCAAAGGATGACTGCAGAAGGCAGTAACAGGGGCAGGGCCGGCGCTACCATTAGGCAGCTTTAGGCAGCTGCCTAGAGCGCCAGCCGCTGGAGGGCGGTACTTAGCAGCACACCTATAATATACACATATATACATCCATATACTGTCTCTATGCATACACACATACATACATCCATACACTGCCTCTATACATACACACATATATATATACATACTATCTCCATACATACACACATATATACATCCATATATACATACTGTCTCCATACATACACACATAAATCCAATCCCCCTCCTCCCCCAGCCAGTGCACACTCCCCCCAGGTTGTGACTTTAGGCAGCCACTAGTCCGGGTTGGTTATGGTTAGAATCAATCAAGTTGGGTTCCCCACCATAACACAGGGGCGGCATATTACCGCTGGCCAGGATGCTGTGTCCGGTCCATTGTGAATTCATTTATGCATTTCATATATGTATTGTTGATATTTTTAATGCTTGTATTAAAATTACTTGTTTCTTCAGCTACTTGTTGTATCAACTGTCAAAATGTATTCACTCTCACACAGTTGCATTACAGCGCCGTACAGAGGAGGGGGCCCACCCGGATTTGCACACGGGCCCCCCACACTGTTGAAATGCCCCTGCACAGCAGTATTCTTTTTAGATTTATTGTATATGCTTTTATGTATTCAGACGCGGCGCTTGCCGCTCAGCAAATGGATGCAGTGCAGGTAGGCGCCAGACTGGAGAGGCGCTCTCCCTGCTCTGCATCCCTGTGCTGAGCTGCTGCTGCCGGCTGCTGTCACGCTCTATGATATGCAGATGCGCCGGCAGCACAAAGCCTCCTCTCCCCCTCCCCTCCCCTGTGTGACAGTTCAGTGGCCGTGTGAAATACAAAGGGGGCGGAGCTAGATGGGAATAAGGGGCGGAGCTAGACGGGACCAGGCTGCAGCAGTAGGATGAGCTGCTACAGCTACGGCCAGCCAGACTTCCTTTGGTAAGTATCTGGAAATAGAGTGAGTGTGTGTATGTGTATACAGTATCTGTGTATACTGTATATATGTGTGACTGTGTACGTATGTGTGTAATGTATGTACAGTATATAAATAAATATATATATATATATATATATATATATATATATATATATATCCTTGGAAAGTCCTGCACTCTCATCAATACACAGTAACGACGGCGGGTGCTCCTAATGACCAAATAGGCCACCAATATACCGCAACTACCACCTAGGTGGAAGGTGCACTCACGCCCAGAAATCAGTCTCTGAAATCACTTGTAGGTTCAATTTATTTTAATCAGGTTCACTGTTGATGCCGTTTTTCATCAACGTTTCGGTCCATATAAGGACCTTTATCAAGATTGGCACTTAAAACACCTAAACAATCGGAAACAATTAAAATCAATATATACAAAAAACCAGATTATCAACACCAACACCACCAGTGCCTCCCAGGCTCTAAAGACTGTCACCAAGTAGCATAAAGATACTTTAATGGAAAGAAAAACTCAATCCATGTGTGATTTAGAGACGCCTCCACCCTCAGAGCTCACCTCACACAGAGTAGATACTTCATCTTAACAACTAATTACCTGGACAACACACTAGGTCATACTGAAGTGATGGATTGCTTCTTCAACACATTGAAGATGCTATAATAATAAAAATTATGGCCTATTAGATAAACTTCCAGATCATTGAATAGTGTAAGACCAACACCTGGGGCCACCCAATAAGCATCATACCTGATAGTTTATTAAAACAACGAATGGCAGCTGAGGGCTCAATGCATATTTCCAACACTAGATCTGCAATTGAAAGGTAAGGAAAAAATAAACACCAACCATAATCCTATGTCAGAGGGTAGCTGCAAGGGAACCATACTCACTGTTCAAGTGTCCAGAGCCAAATGAGAGCTGCATAATGTTCAGCCTCAGCTGACAGCTATTTAAGAGTCAGCCACAGGATGTGTCACTTAAGGTGATTAGCAATTACTAGACAACGCTGCAGAAAAACAACTGCTCAAAAAACGAAACCAGACCCGCTGGACAAGTACTATACAGCCTAGGGATCAGGCTGTATAAGTATCGCTATCATAGGCAAGCTAAAAATAAGAGAAAGTTTGTAATTACTGGGGCAAACGCCGGAGACGCGACTTCCGCGTTCCACCGGCAGGAAGTCCCTGCGTTCCACTCGGCGGAAGTGCCGCTGCTCGACGCGTGAACGAACCGAATCGTAGTAATATACATGTATGTAGCTAGATAAGAAGTGCTAACAATGGGCAACATTCGCCAGGGTCAAAAACTCAGCTCTAAAGTCCACACGTAACCTATTAGGAACGAGTGGATCATAACTAGGATCAGCTTTACCGGAAGTGACATCATTACCTATGCTAGGCTTACCAATGGAGTGGGAAGGCTGTCAATCACCAAAACGTCATATATACAATTCTGACAACAATTAGAAAGTAAGAGAGCCCAGGAGCCAATGATCTCACTCACCCTATATATCAGAACCAACATACATCTTGTCAATGGAATATATTAAATACTACACTAATGTACTAGTATGACAAAAATAGTATTAATAATAATAAATAGACAAAGGCGCGGGGGTGGTGAGATCATTAGGCTCAATGAGCCCTCGTGACATGTCAAGGACCTGGGTTGGCTCCGGGAAACATACAAACATACACAAAACACATATATAGATGCCCTTAATTTCCTATTCACTATACATAGAAAAAACATGCTAGACAGCACATCAGAAATAATAATAATGAAAAATAAATTGTTAAATATGAACACAAATTCAGACCCACACATTATGTAATCGTCATGCCAAAGTACCCTCGGTCCTATATACGCAAGACATCATGAAGAAAATCCAACATCCAAAAAAAAATTGGAGTTTAAAGAAAAATGTTAAGAGGGTTGGCCTCATTGAGGCCCCTAGGTGACACCGTACTGAGTTTGTGTATCCAGAAACTTTCCCTCTGTTTAAGCAGTAAGGTACGATCACCTCCACTTAAAGGCGGAGGTACCCAATCAATAAGCTGACATTTCAAAGCAGATACTTGGTGTCTAGCTGACACAAAATGTCGTGCTACCGGTTTATCAGAGGAGCCCACGTTAAGGGCCGTATGAATAGATGACCGATGGTTAGCCATCCGGTCACGAAAAGGACGCGTCGTCAACCCGACGTAGCATAACCCACAGGGACATTTTAGAAGGTAAATTACATGGTCCAATCGACAGTGTAGGTGGTACCTGATGGAAATCTTCCTCCCTGTATGGGGGTGATACAAGATGGAACCAGTAATCATGGATCTGCACGTAGTGCACCCCCCACAAGAAAAACTGCCGGGTTTGGCCTGCATAAGCCAAATATGAGACTTATTCTGTTCGGGGAATGTCGTGGGTCTCATTAACAATTGTTTTAAATTAGCCCCCCGTTTATATGCCACCATGGGAGCTGGTGTTTTTAGGAAAGGCAAATTATTGTCGGTTGCTACTATTGGCCAATGTTTCCGTAAGGCTTTTCTAGTTGCATCTGCAGAACTATCAAATTGAGTAGAACAAATCATACGATTATTACGAATAGCATTTCTAACCTGTTGTCCGTTATGGATGCTGTTAGCTTTATTGAGGCAACGTGTGAGGACACCTCTGGAATACCCTCGCTCAATAAAACGAGAGGTAATTTCAGTGCATTGCTGGTCTTTGAGTGTTGGGTTGGAATTGATCCTGATTGCTCTGAGATACTGAGATATAGGCAATCCCTCTTTAAGGGCTGGGGGATGGTGACTATTTGCATGCAGCGTCAAATTACGATCTGTAGGTTTATGGAACATAGTGGTGTCCAGTCGATCACCAGTTCTGGTGATGTTGACATCCAAAAAGTTAATATTAGTGGCCGACACGGAGTATGTAAACTTGATGGGACTGTCCAATGCATTCAATTGGTTCACCATGTCAAGGAATTCAGATTCTGTGCCTTCCCAAAGTAAAAAAACGTCATCTATGAACCGTTTAAAGAAGGAGATCTTATGCCCATATCTTGGCAACAAATGAGTGTTTTCGTAATGCGCCATAAACAAATTTGCGTAGGCAGGGGCCAAGTTGGACCCCATCGCCGTTCCAGCAATTTGAAGAAAGTAATCATTTTTATACATAAAATGGTTACAAGTCAGAACCAATGAGGTCAATTCCAACACAAACTCGGAGGGGTAATCTTTGCAAGGAGAGCTGGAAAGAAACTTACGTATAACTTCCATACCTTGATGGTGTGGTATGACAGTATAGAGGGAACCTACATCCATAGTTGCCAAGAGGGTATGTTCACTAAGCTTGTCAAACTTACGTAGATGAGTGAGGAAATCCCCAGTGTCCCTTAAGTAACTGTCAGTTTTTAATACCAAAGGCTGTAAAATGCTGTCAACAAAGATAGCAATAGGCTGTAACAGGGAGCCTTCCGCGGCAATAATGGGTCTACCGGGAGGGCGTATTAATGTTTTATGAATCTTAGGCAGTGTGTACAGGATCGGACACCTTGGTGAATTAATGGTCAGATAATTTAGTAAGTCCTCACTAATGTACCCTTGCTCAAAACCTAACTTCAGATATTGATCGATCTTAGATTTGATCTTGGGAACCGGGTTAGTAGCCAACTTTTGGTAGGTCGTGATATCTGATAATTGTCGGTTGATCTCAATGTCATAATCAGTCCAATCTTGGACGACTATGGCTCCTCCCTTATCCGCAGGGCGGATTACTATATTTGAGGAATCTCTTAATGTTTTTAATGCTTTCCTTTCGGCAGCGGAAAGGTTGTCAAACATTTTTTGGGGGGGCGAGATCTCAGAGTCCTTTTGGACAAACCGAAGGTAGGTTTTGATGCTGGGGTTAGAAGATGGAGGATCAAATGTCGACTTAGGCCTAAATTCTGATTTTTCTTTATCAGTGGGTTTATTAGCAAAGAACTCTCGCAGACGGAGGGAACGACCAAATTTATACTGATCTATTGTTCTTTTAAAGGAATTGGTTCTACATGTGGGAACGAAAGATAAACCACGTGCAAGAAGTTTGGTTTCAGCTGTACTCAACTCTATACTAGATAGGTTAAAAACATTGCTGCTTATTGTCTCCTCCTCCCTCTTCTCCTGGTACCCCCCTCTCCTCGGGTGCGTTCTGTGCCGCTTCTTAGTACCCTGGAGCGGATGGAGGAAGTCTCCCCTCCTTGATCTAAAAAACGGGTAGAGTCACTATTTCCCTCATAGTAATCAGTATCGGAGGTGGAGGCGGAAGAAACAAAATCATGAGCGAACGGTTTAGCCCTTCGCCTAATGTATTGTCTATTCTGACGTTCACCAATGTTATTCCCAAGTAACCAGCGATATACTGTATGGGTTTGGTAATCGTTGGTTACAGTAGACAATTTCTTCCGTTTGAAGGAAATCAGATCACGCTTGTAGTTGTCAACCTGAGTCTGTAATCGTTCGATCCATTTGCCAAGAGGGTATGTTCACTAAGCTTGTCAAACTTACGTAGATGAGTGAGGAAATCCCCAGTATCCCTTAAGTAACTGTCAGTTTTTAATACCAAAGGCTGTAAAATGCTGTCAACAAAGATAGCAATAGGCTGTAACAGGGAGCCTTCCGCGGCAATAATGGGTCTACCGGGAGGGCGTACCACCTAGGTGGTAGTTGCGGTATATTGGTGGCCTATTTGGTCATTAGGAGCTCCCGCCGTCATTACTGTGTATTGATGAGAGTGCAGGACTTTCCAAGGATATTTTTGTTTGAACTACTATTTGCAGTTCTTACTTCCTGACACCCATCCAACGTACCGGATTGGACTTCTTCACCCATTACCACCATTACAACCGGGATTCTTATGTGTTTTGTCTGTTTTTTCTGTATTGTAGTGTCTAGTATGTTATATGCTTAACAATAATCTTTTGCTCATATTTTTAATCAAATAGTGGTATGACTCAAAGTGGGGTATATTTGTTGGATGATGGCCTATTGGCCCAAGCTGAGACTGGTATAGTTTCTTTCACTGATGAGGACACTGAAAGATTATTGTTCGATAAATTAGAGTTTGAGGCCCTACCAGCCGAAACTCCTGTGGATTTGTTTTACAAAGTGTTAAAACACAAACAAAGAGAGGTTGATTTGACCTTACATGGTCAATTTTTGTCGGAATACCTCAGGAGAAAGCAAATCCCCCGAGGTTTCCGTATCTCCAATGTTCCAACATTGGGTAGAAACAACCCTGTCTTCTGCAGCCGGTGGTGTGGAGTATTGAACAAATGTTCACTTGACCTCATGACCTTGGTGGTCGAGGAAGTTGGCATTGAGTTGAAAAAATTATCAACTGAAGTAGATATTACCATCAAGCCCCACACCACCGTGCTGCAGAATGATAAGACCCAAAATTGGATCGAACGATTACAGACTCAGGTTGACAACTACAAGCGTGATCTGATTTCCTTCAAACGGAAGAAATTGTCTACTGTAACCAACGATTACCAAACCCATACAGTATATCGCTGGTTACTTGGGAATAACATTGGTGAACGTCAGAATAGACAATACATTAGACGAAGGGCTAAACCGTTCGCTCATGATTTTGTTTCTTCCGCCTCCACCTCCGATACTGATTACTATGAGGGAAATAGTGACTCATAGACTTTTTAGATCAAGGAGGGGAGACTTCCTCCACCCGCTCCAGGGTACTAAGAAGCGGCACAGACCGCACCCGAGGAGAGGGGGGTACCAGGAGAAGAGGGAGGAGGAGACAATAAGCAGCAATGTTTTTAACCTATCTAGTATAGAGTTGAGTACAGCTGAAACCAAACTTCTTGCACGTGGTTTATCTTTCGTTCCCACATGTAGAACCAATTCCTTTAAAAGAACAATAGATCAGTATAAATTTGGTCGTTCCCTCCGTCTGCGAGAGTTCTTTGCTAATAAACCCACTGATAAAGAGAAATCAGAATTTAGGCCTAAGTCGACATTTGATCCTCCATCTTCTAACCCCAGCATCAAAACCTACCTTCGGTTAGTCCAAAAGGACTCTGAGATCTCGCCCCCCAAAAAAATGTTTGACAACCTTTCCGCTGCCGAAAGGAAAGCATTAAAAACATTAAGAGATTCCTCAAATATAGTAATCCGCCCTGCGGATAAGGGAGGAGCCATAGTCGTCCAAGATTGGACTGATTATGGCATTGAGATCAACCGACAATTATCAGATATCACGACCTACCAAAAGTTGGCTACTAACCCGGTTCCCAAGATCAAATCTAAGATCGATCAATATCTGAAGTTAGGTTTTGAGCAAGGGTACATTAGTGAGGACTTACTAAATTATCTGACCATTAATTCACCAAGGTGTCCGATCCTGTACACACTGCCTAAGATTCATAAAACATTAATACGCCCTCCCGGTAGACCCATTATTGCCGCGGAAGGCTCCCTGTTACAGCCTATTGCTATCTTTGTTGACAGCATTTTACAGCCTTTGGTATTAAAAACTGACAGTTACTTAAGGGATACTGGGGATTTCCTCACTCATCTACGTAAGTTTGACAAGCTTAGTGAACATACCCTCTTGGCAACTATGGATGTAGGTTCCCTCTATACTGTCATACCACACCATCAAGGTATGGAAGTTATACGTAAGTTTCTTTCCAGCTCTCCTTGCAAAGATTACCCCTCCGAGTTTGTGTTGGAATTGACCTCATTGGTTCTGACTTGTAACCATTTTATGTATAAAAATGATTACTTTCTTCAAATTGCTGGAACGGCGATGGGGTCCAACTTGGCCCCTGCCTACGCAAATTTGTTTATGGCGCATTACGAAAACACTCATTTGTTGCCAAGATATGGGCATAAGATCTCCTTCTTTAAACGGTTCATAGATGACGTTTTTTTACTTTGGGAAGGCACAGAATCTGAATTCCTTGACATGGTGAACCAATTGAATGCATTGGACAGTCCCATCAAGTTTACATACTCCGTGTCGGCCACTAATATTAACTTTTTGGATGTCAACATCACCAGAACTGGTGATCGACTGGACACCACTATGTTCCGTAAACCTACAGATCGTAATTTGACGCTGCATGCAAATAGTCACCATCCCCCAGCCCTTAAAGAGGGATTGCCTATATCTCAGTATCTCAGAGCAATCAGGATCAATTCCAACCCAACACTCAAAGACCAGCAATGCACTGAAATTACCTCTCGTTTTCTTGAGCGAGGGTATTCCAGAGGTGTCCTCACACGTTGCCTCAATAAAGCTAATAGCATCCATAACGGACAACAGGTTAGAAATGCTATTCGTAATAATCGTATGATTTGTTCTACTCAATTTGATAGTTCTGCAGATGCAACTAGAAAAGCCTTACGGAAACATTGGCCAATAGTAGCAACCGACAATAATTTGCCTTTCCTAAAAACACCAGCTCCCATGGTGGCATATAAACGGGGGGCTAATTTAAAACAATTGTTAATGAGACCCACGACATTCCCCGAACAGAATAAGTCTCATATTCGGCTTATGCAGGCCAAACCCGGCAGTTTTTCTTGTGGGGGGTGCACTACGTGCAGATCCATGATTACTGGTTCCATCTTGTATCACCCCCATACAGGGAGGAAGATTTCCATCAGGTACCACCTACACTGTCGATTGGACCATGTAATTTACCTTCTAAAATGTCCCTGTGGGTTATGCTACGTCGGGTTGACGACGCGTCCTTTTCGTGACCGGATGGCTAACCATCGGTCATCTATTCATACGGCCCTTAACGTGGGCTCCTCTGATAAACCGGTAGCACGACAGTTTGTGTCAGCTAGACACCAAGTATCTGCTTTGAAATGTCAGCTTATTGATTGGGTACCTCCGCCTTTAAGTGGAGGTGATCGTACCTTACTGCTTAAACAGAGGGAAAGTTTCTGGATACACAAACTCAGTACGGTGTCACCTAGGGGCCTCAATGAGGCCAACCCTCTTAACATTTTTCTTTAAACTCCAATTTTTTTTTATTTTTTTTTTGGATGTTGGATTTTCTTCATGATGTCTTGCGTATATAGGACGTAGGGTACTTTGGCATGACGATTACATAATGTGTGGGTCTGAATTTGTGTTCATATTTAACAATTTATTTTTCATTATTATTATTTCTGATGTGCTGTCTAGCATGTTTTTTCTATGTATAGTGAATAGGAAATTAAGGGCATCTATATATGTGTTTTGTGTATGTTTGTATGTTTCCCGGAGCCAACCCAGGTCCTTGACATGTCACGAGGGCTCATTGAGCCTAATGATCTCACCACCCCCCGCGCCTTTGTCTATTTATTATTATTAATACTATTTTTGTCATACTAGTACATTAGTGTAGTATTTAATATATTCCATTGACAAGATGTATGTTGGTTCTGATATATAGGGTGAGTGAGATCATTGGCTCCTGGGCTCTCTTACTTTCTAATTGTTGTCAGAATTGTATATATGACGTTTTGGTGATTGACAGCCTTCCCACTCCATTGGTAAGCCTAGCATAGGTAATGATGTCACTTCCGGTAAAGCTGATCCTAGTTATGATCCACTCATTCCTAATAGGTTACGTGTGGACTTTAGAGCTGAGTTTTTGACCCTGGCGAATGTTGCCCATTGTTAGCACTTCTTATCTAGCTACATACATGTATATTACTACGATTCGGTTCGTTCACGTGCCGAGCAGCGGCACTTCCGCCGAGTGGAACGCAGGGACTTCCTGCCGGTGGAACGCGGAAGTCGCGTCTCCAGCGTTTGCCCCAGTAATTACAAACTTTCTCTTATTTTTAGCTTGCCTATGATAGCGATACTTATACAGCCTGATCCCTAGGCTGTATAGTACTTGTCCAGCGGGTCTGGTTTCGTTTTTTGAGCAGTTGTTTTTCTGCAGCGTTGTCTAGTAATTGCTAATCACCTTAAGTGACACATCCTGTGGCTGACTCTTAAATAGCTGTCAGCTGAGGCTGAACATTATGCAGCTCTCATTTGGCTCTGGACACTTGAACAGTGAGTATGGTTCCCTTGCAGCTACCCTCTGACATAGGATTATGGTTGGTGTTTATTTTTTCCTTACCTTTCAATTGCAGATCTAGTGTTGGAAATATGCATTGAGCCCTCAGCTGCCATTCGTTGTTTTAATAAACTATCAGGTATGATGCTTATTGGGTGGCCCCAGGTGTTGGTCTTACACTATTCAATGATCTGGAAGTTTATCTAATAGGCCATAATTTTTATTATTATAGCATCTTCAATGTGTTGAAGAAGCAATCCATCACTTCAGTATGACCTAGTGTGTTGTCCAGGTAATTAGTTGTTAAGATGAAGTATCTACTCTGTGTGAGGTGAGCTCTGAGGGTGGAGGCACATGGATTGAGTTTTTCTTTCCATTAAAGTATCTTTATGCTACTTGGTGACAGTCTTTAGGGCCTGGGAGGCACTGGTGGTGTTGGTGTTGATAATCTGGTTTTTTGTATATATTGATTTTAATTGTTTCCGATTGTTTAGGTGTTTTAAGTGCCAATCTTGATAAAGGTCCTTATATGGACCGAAACGTCGATGAAAAACGGCATCAACAGTGAACCTGATTAAAATAAATTGAACCTACAAGTAATTTCAGAGACTGATTTCTGGGCGTGAGTGCACCTTCCACCTAGGTGGTAGTTGCGGTATATATATATATATATATATATATATATATAGTTGCTTGATTCTTACAAGTAAGAATAGAGGCGGCACTCCAATGGTTAAAGAAAAAATAAAGTTTAGTGATTCTTCATGCCCGTCAACATTTCTAAGCCCGCAGACCTTTTCTTTAGGACGTTATGACATACATGCAAAAAGGTGAGTACAACGCATTAAGAGCAGTTAACAATGTCATACCTTTATAAGATGTGTGCGTCTCCAGGTGCTGGTGCCCGGCGTTACATGTGTAAGCAGCACTGGTACAGGGGGTGTTACGTGTTTAATCGTCACTGCTACAAGGGGCGTTACATGTGTTTAATCATCACTGGTACAGGGTGCGTTACATGTATAACCGGCACTGGTACAGGGGGCGTTACGTGTTTAGTCGTCACTGCTACAGGGGTCGTTATGTGTGTAAGCGGCACTGCTACAGGGGACGTTATGTGTGTAAGCAGCACTGCTACAGGGGGCGTTATGTGTGTAAGCAGCACTGGTACAGGGAGCGTTACGTGTTTAGTCGTCACTGCTACAGGGAGCGTTACATGTGTAAGCAGCACTGCTACAGGGGGCGTTATGTGTTTAATTGTCACTGCTACAGGGGGCGTTATGTGTGTAAGCGGCACTGCTACAGGGGGCGTTATGTGTGTAAGCAGCACTGCTACAGGGGGCGTTACGTGTTTAGTCGTCACTGCTACAGGGGGCGTTATGTGTGTAAGCGGCACTGCTACAGGGGGCGTTATGTGTGTAAGCGGCACTGCTACAGGGGGCGTTATGTGTGTAAGCAGCACTGGTACAGGGGGCGTTACATGTTTAGTCGTCACTGCTACAGGGGGCGTTACGTGTGTAAGCGGCACCGCTACAGGGGGCGTTACGTGTTTAATTGTCACTGCTACAGGGAGCGTTACGTGTTTAATCATCACTGGTACAGGGGGTGTTAGGTGTGTAAGCATCACTGGTACAGGGGGCGTTACGTGTTTAGTCGTCACTGCTACAGGGGGCGTTATGTGTGTAACCAGCACTGCTACAGGGGGCATTATGTGTTTAATTGTCACTGCTACAGGGAGTGTTACGTGTTTAATCATCACTGGTACAGGGGGTGTTACGTGTGTAAGCGTCACTGGTACAGAGGGTGTTTTGT
Organism: Pseudophryne corroboree; assembly: GCF_028390025.1. Classification (NCBI taxonomy): domain Eukaryota; kingdom Metazoa; phylum Chordata; class Amphibia; order Anura; family Myobatrachidae; genus Pseudophryne; species Pseudophryne corroboree. Next base: position 143,696,590 of record NC_086452.1, read on the forward strand.
GTGTAAGCATCCCTACTACAGGGGATATTATGTGTGCTGTCCCTTTGTAAAGTATGGGAGGGCGCAAATTTCTAATTTGCAGGGGGGCGCCAAACAGCCCTGTATGTATTATTTTGCTCACATTTATTTGCACAAATTGACATTTGCTTCTCCACTGATGTCGGCTGGTAGAGGGAAAAGTAGTCTTACTGCTTTGCTAGCCAATAATGCATGAATCTGCACATATACAATATAAACCACCTTTGCCCACTTTCGTCCAAAAAGGTAAAAAAAAAAAGTAAAATATGCTATTAAAGCCAGCATTTTACTTTTTTTTAAATAAAGCACTATTTTTTATACATTGGCGACAGGAATAATTATATTGTGCTGGTTTGTGTATCATGACCACAATCCTTCTTAAATACAGTAGGCTGAAATTGCTCCAACTATTTCTTTTGATTGATTGATTGATTATAGTTAAGGCAGGTACACAGTACGTGGCGTGGAATTGCCGGCGATTGATGATATAGCGTTCAACGATATAGTGCATACACACTGAACGTTATACTCTGGGCCTGAATCTGCACAAAGATATTTATATCAGCAAATCCAGGATGCAGAGCATCCCTACCTTAATCCTAACCCTATCTTAACCCTAACCCTTAACCTCTAACCCTAATACAAACTGCAAAACCCCACACCAACCCTAAAACCCTATGAATTATATGCTAATCCAAACACTTTAACTAATCCTAATACCCTAACCTTAAGTGTTTCCCTCTTAGTACTATAAAGGCAGAGGGCCCTCTCCCGATTACTACATACATACAGTAAAACATATAAGTAGGTTGCTGCGAGGTGGCATCTGCAGTGGGTCGCTGTGAGGTAGCATCTCCATGAGGGTTGTGGTGTGGACACAAAGAGCTGGTGATGTGATGGGTTAGGGTTCATGCATAGTAATGTGTGTGACTGGGCCCAGTTGAGTGCCCATGACATGTAATGATAGTGACAAGTCATCACCACAGATAATGGTGGGATAATCTCTCCCAAATTGCCTGGCACAGGGCAGCCCCTCCCCTTTTTCTTTTTGTTTTATGCACTACAGGATTTCTTTTTTTATGGTAGGTGGGGAGTGCAAAGGATACCTTATATTACAAGTACAGTACCTAACATGAAAAATAAAAATCATGATCATAATGTATATTACAATATGCAGCACTTGGAATATAAAATGTATAATTATGCCACTGCATTTAAATCACTTCTTAATGCATTTAAATCAATTCTCAACCTTTCCTCACCCAACCCACCAACCAAGATCTTGCTTCCTACTTCACGGACAATTGATAAGATCCGGGATAATCTGGTATACTCTTCCTAGGCCAGTGACCGCCTCAATTCCCTACCGGAACCCCCTGGCACCTTCTCTTCATTTGATCCCACAAATGTAGATGAAGTACTGTATCAACACTCTTCTCATCCTACTACTCTACTACTTCTCTTCATGAACCTGTACCCTTACAAGTAAGTAAAGCTCTGTCTCCTATGCTCACCCCAACCTTACCTAAAATCTGTAATCTCTCTCTCACTACTGGTATCTATCCTGCACTGTTCAAGCATGTAGTGATTACTCCCAGGGCTATAGAGAGATTGCCTGGATCCCGGAAAAGCTGGGGGCGTGGTATAATCATGGATGTGTGACCATGCCCTCTTTTATAAAAACCCATGAAAATTGGTGTTTATGTGTAGTGGAGGGGCAGATCTAATCCGCCGGTCACCCAAATCCAGCCCGGATGGTATAATGTCTAATATATGGGCCAGTTATGTTTTGCCCACTGTTAGGTAACAACAACATATTCCAAATGAATGTCAAAATGCAAATGTCACAGAGGGGGACAAACACATGTAAAGGATGTGGATTTTATGCAGAAGAATCGTAACTAAGGCTGGGAATACACGATACAGTTATCTGTCAGATAATCTGACAGATCTGGCTGGTTGCAATGAAAATCTGGTAATGGATGAGAACAAAGGACAGTCCAAACTCCCAAACACTGGAAAATGGACAAAACCTTTTGTTCAGATAAATTGGGTAAATCACGGATTTGGACAATCTGTCTGAATGCCATTTTTTGTCAGTTTTCTAGTGTTTGGGAGCAAATGGTCAATTGTCATTTGCACTCATCCATTATCAGATTTTCATTCCAACCAGCCAGATAAGTCAGTTTATCTGCCAGATATTTGTATAGTGTATGTCCAGCAATCAAAACTATGACACGTTTACACTAAAAAAAAGTTTGTCATTTAAATTCACGACACATTAGCATTTTGTCTTCTGTAATTTTTCTTTGAGTGGTAATAGATGCAGTCATAGATAATGTTTGACAATTTTCGTTGTACAGTATAATGTAACCTATAACCAATTTTCAACAAACTGCTCAAATAGCATATATGTAGATATAGTGTATCATTTGTCCCAGTTTTGTAATCACTCAGATGGATTGGACTGAAAACGATTCATACATCCCTAATTATTATCTAGCATAGATTTCCTACAAGGTATCTTCACTAAATAATTTGGTATGCATGCTGTTACATGTATCTTTCTTTTCTATCCCCTCAGCACAGAACACTGCTTTAACTATCTGAAAGATTTTACATCTTTTCGATAGTGATTAAAGATTCACTTGAAAGAAATGTGAAACCACAGTATACGGTGCCTTTGCCTGTACATATTAGAAGTCTAAATCTAAACACATTTTCGTAAAGTTAAAATAGAAATTCAGCGTACAAGACATTTGGTGAATATTATGCTAGCTGTTATCTTATATATATTTTTTTTATTCTCATTTAATGGGAAAATACAGTACAGAAAATCAAAAAATTTTAAGTAAGAAGAAATGGTTATTCTAAAAATCAAATAAAAATATTTGTAAATGCATACATTTTTTATTTTTCGTCTTCAAGTGATCGGAGTTATGGTCTAAATTTAAATAAAAAGGAATGGTCCCCCTCCATGTGCCCTCCGAATAGCTTGATTTGATCAGTCTCCTGTGACTTAGAAATAGCTATTTGCTGAACAGCTCTTGAGTTGTGACTAGTGAGAAGTTGCAGTGAAATGTCACAGAAATCACATTTTTCAGCAGTACAGGCCGTTCACAGATGTGCAAACTTCCAGCAATACATGTAAAGATTAATAATCCATATTGTATATATAAATCCAGTAGTCCACTGAATTTATAGTGGACAACAACAGCGACAATGTATTCTATTCTGCAGTGTGGTTGGAATATAACAAAAGATCTGCAACTAAGCATATGTTATCTCTCTGAAGTCAGCATGTGATAGCATTTTCAGGAGATGACAAGGAAAACAATATTTCCAATGTGTGTATATATATATATATATATATATATATACATAATTATATATACATATAGTGTATATTTATTAGATATGTGCGCTGGATCATTTTTGATGGTTTTGGTTCTTATTCGACCTCCGATTCTGGTGTTGCCAAAATGCTGACTGGTTTTGATTTTTTTCAAACATTGACGAAAAAGGCTAAAATCAAATAAGTTAGCCTTTTTTTGTTCCTACAGTATTATCAACTATAATAACATTAATTTCTAGTCAATTTTGACCAGCTCACAATTTGATTTTCATCCAGTTTAGGCCAAAGGCTGAAGCAAGTTGACTGGTTACTAAGCTAGAGAGCAGTGGAACAAACACATGGCAGTTTATAGCACATCTAAGAAACATCAGAATCAGCTTTATTGGCCAGGTATACTTGCGTATACTAGGAATTTGTTTTCGGTTTACAGTGCAGCAGACACAAGGGAACAAGTAAACAAGGAAGGGGGGACATGTGCAGTCTTCAGATAGAGAACCATAGGGAACAGAGTGATCATTATGTGCAGAGAATACAGTAGAGCGACTGGGCGGTCTACCAGGGGTCGGTTGGTCAGGAGTTCAACAGGTGGACTGCTTGAGGAAAGAAGCTTTTGAGGCTTCTGTTGGATCTGGTGGGGATGGCCCTGTATCATCTGCCAGAAGGCAGCAGGTTGAGCGTGCCATGGCTAGGGTGAAGCGGGTCCTTAACTATTCTAGTTGCCCGTTTTTTGGCTCTGGGCAGATACAGATCATGGACAGGGGGAAGGTCCGCTCCGATGATCTTCTCAGCTGACCTTACCACTCTTTGGAGCCTGCTTTTATCTCTCTCGCTGGTGGAATGAGCAGTGACAGAAAAGAAAAGTGGTGTAAGATGGAATTGTCCTTGGGATCTCACACCCACACGCATCCTCAATTTCGATTATGTCCTCATCACTATCCTTACTTGTACTGTTACATACATGTGCAGATGGTGCAGAAATGGTAGACGGAGGTAAAAGAGGCTTCTCTATGAGGACAGTATGAAAAATTTTAGACTCACATATAGCTAACGTGGACTCCCCTAGGCTCCCTGACTGTTCTGAATACACAGTTTGTTCTACTGCCTTAGTGATTATCATTCTTTTTGACACCTCTTTTAGACTCAGTGTGGAGAGTTCTTGCATCATCATAATAGGCAGAAGATGCCTCACTGACAGTTTTAGAACCACCACTCATACAGTGGGGCAAAAAAGTATTTGGACAGCCACCGATTGTGCAAGTTGACCCACTTAAAAAGATGAGAGAGGTCTGTAATTTCCACTTCAACTGTGAGAGACAGAATCTGAAAAAAAAAACAGGAAATCACATTGTATGATTTTTAAACAATTTATTTGTATATTCTTGTGGAAAATAAATATTTGGACAATCAAAAAGTTTAACTCAATACTTTGTAATATAACTTCGGTTGGCAATTACAGAAGTCAAACGTTTCCTGTAGTTCTTGACCAGGTTTGCACACACTGTAGCAGGTATTCTGGCCCACTCTTCCATGCAGATCTTCTCTAGAACTGTCATGTTTTGGGGATGTCGCCGGGCAACATGGACTTTCAACTCCCTCCACAGATTTTCTATTGGGTTGAGGTCTGGAGACTGGCTAGGCTACTCCAGGACCTTGATATGCTTCTTACGGAGCCACTCCTTAGTTGTCCGGGTGGTGTGTTTGGGGTCATTTGGCTGGGGTGGTCTGTGGGTGCTCTGCGTCCTGGAGGTGAACCCCTATAGTGTTAGGGACCTGTCCGATGAGGTCACCGTGAAGCAGGTGGGCAGGCTCATATACTGGCCAATATATGCCAAGAATCTCAAATATTATATCATGGTTATAATAATTTTAATGGTGTATGGTGCACCTGCACCCTTTGTTCCTGTGTTTGGGGTCATTGCCATGCTGAAAGACCCAGCCATGTTCCATCTTCAATGCTCTTACTGAGGGAAGGAGGTTTTTGCCCGAAATCTCACGATACATGGCCCCATTCATACTCTCCTTAATACGGATCAGTCGTCCTGTCCCCTTTGCAGAAAAGCAGCCCCAAAGCATGATGTTTCCACCACCATGCTTAACAGTGGGTATGGTGTTCTTGGGATGCCATTCATCATTCTTCTCCCTCCAAACACGGCGAGTGGAGTTTATACCAAAAAGTTTGATTTTGCTCTCATCTGACCACATTACATTCTCCCAATCCTCCTCTGGATCATCCAGATGATCACTGGCAGTTTAGATGGGCCTGGACATATGCTGGCTTAAGCAGGGGGACCTACGGGCGCTGCAGGATTTCAATCCATGACGACGTAATGTGTTACTAATGGTAACCTTTGTGACTGTGGTCACAAAGCTCTCTTGAGGTCATTGACCAGGTCCCCCCATGTAGTTCTGGGCTGATTCCTCACCATTCTCAAGATCATTGAAACCCCATGAGGTGAGATCTTGCATGGAGCCCCAGGTCGAGGGAGATTGTCAGTGATGTATTTCTTCCATTTTTTTAATAATTGCACCAACAGTTGATCTCTTCTCACCAAGCTGCTTGCCTATTGTTGAGTAGCTCATCCCAGCCTTGTGCAGCTCTACAATTTTGTCCCTGGTGTCAGAGCCGGTCATAGGTATAGGCAAACTATGCAATTGCCTAGGGCATCTGGTATGCCTAGGGGCACAAGCAGCTTCTGCTGATTAAAATAATATGCGGCATGCCTATATTCTGTGTGTAGCATTTCGTATGCAGATACAGCCACAATCACACACAGTATATAGGCATGCCACATATCATTTTAATCAGGAGAAGCTGCTTGTGAATCCTAGCAATGCAAATAAGATACATTTTCATCAAAAACAGGCACCCGACATTAGCAATGCTACCAGTTGACTCACGTCAGGCATTTCCTGCTGCATGGTGTATGGAGACAAGATTTATGAGGACACATCTGTATCCAAGCAGAAGCAGAGGTCACAGTGTTAGCGGCCATGTGAGTGCTGTGTGTGTGTGAGTGGGTTGGTTGTGCAATAGTATTCAGCATATGTGTAAGGGTCATTATGCGTTTCATGTGTATAAATGCATTAATAATGTGCAGCAAATGTGTAAAGAGCACTGTGTGTGTCATTATGTTTATAAGGGCACTAATAATGTGCATCATATGTGTAAGGGACATTATGTGTATAAGGGCATTAATAAGGGTTGGCATAATGTGTAAGGTGCATTATGTTTATAAGGACATTAATGATGTGTGTCATATGTGTAAGGGGCATTACTGTGTGGTATTATGTGTATAAATGCATTACTAATGTGTGGCATTATGTGTATAAGGTGCACTACTATGTGGCGTAACATATAGAAAGGGCACTACTGTGTGGTCTAATGTGAATAAAGAGCAATATGGTGTGGTGTAATGTGAATAAGAAGCAATATGACGTGGTGTAATGAGAATAAAGAGCAATATGGTGTGGTGTAATGTGAATAAGGAGCAATTCAGTATGATCTTATGTGAATGAGGGGCACTACTGTGAGGAGTAACGTATATAAGGTAAAGTGGTACTACTGTGTGATGTAATGTGAATAAGGGACACTATCGCATGATAATTGTGAACAAAGTTGCAGTACTGTGTGGCATAATTTGAATTGGGGGTACTATCGTGTGGCCATGCACCTTCCCAGCAAGAACACATACCTTTTTTGGCTGTGCGCCAAATTTGCAAATTGTTCTTATTTAAGTTACAGGGGGTAGGAAAACAAAAAAAAAGGACTGCTATCGGTGAGGGGTGATGGTGCTGGGAAAGGGGTGCAGGGTCAGAGGGGGAACTAACGTTGGTGCTAGGGGTCACCAGCCAAAATCTTGCCTAGGGTATCATATTGGGTAGGGCCGGCTCTGCCTGGTGTCCTTAGACAGCTCTCTGGTCTTGGCCATGGTGGAGAGGTAGCAGTCTGACTGTTTGAGGGTGTGGACAGGTGTCTTTTATACAGATAACCAGTTCAAACAGGTGCCATTATTACAGGTAACAAGTGGAGGATAGAAGAGCTTCTTAAAGAAGAAGTAACAGGTCTGTAAGAGCCAGAAATCTTGCTGCTTGGTAGGTGTCCAAATATTTATCATCCACAAGAATATACAAGTAAATTGATTAAAAAAATCATACTACAGTATGCAATTTCCTGTTTTTTTTTTTTTTCAGATTCTGTCTCTCAAAGTTGAAGTGTACCTATGATGGAAATTACAGACCTCTCTCATCTTTTTAAGTGGGTCAACTTGTACAATTGGTGGCTGTCCAAATACTTTTTTGCCCCACTGTAAATGAAGGCCAGGGCCTGTGCCTTTCTTTGCCAATGCATTTGGCGAATTGCATTATTGCCAATTTTATTTTTTCTGCACTAAACTTTCCCTTTAATAGACATGTTTTTTTTCTTTACTCCAGTAAAATATTGTTCTTTTTTTATTTCAAATGCCCTGACTTAATCCCTCTATGCCCTTAAGCATCGGCTTTAGATGACATTGAAGGACTAGTATTGTCATCATAGCTGCAGCCTCTTCAATGATAGTATTTGGTTGCTGCTCCTGTTCGTCTCTAAATTGAACAGTATCAATTTTTTAAATGGCAGCACAGCTCATACTGCGTGAAGTCAGATCACCTTTAAATATATGTGAAGTGAACAAAGCACACTGGGGTACAGCGCGTACTGGGGTAGAGTGCACAGAACAGTACAAACAAATTATTCAACAATAAATATTTGTATTTTTTTTTTAAGCTGGCAACTCGGCTCACACTCCATGGAGTCAGACCGTATTATATGTATGTGAATTGAACAAAGTGCACTGGGTTACAGAGTGTATTGGGGTAGAGTGCACAAAACAGTACAAACAAATTATACAACAATATATTTTTTTATTATTTTTTAACTTGCAGCTCAGCTTACACTGCATGGAGTCAGACCACTTTTATATGTTCGTGAAGTGAACAAATTGCACTGGGGTAAAGAGTGTACTGGAGTAGAGTGCACAGAACAAATAACTTATACAACAAAAACATTTTTTTATTTTTTTTTAACTGGCAGCTCAACTTACATTTTGTGGAGTCAGACCGCTTTTATATGTATGTGAACAAACACACTGGGGTACAATGCACACAGGTTATGCAAACGTAAAATTTTTTACTTTTTTGGCAATGGACAATATGGAGTCACACTGCTGATAAGTAAACACAGTTGGTGGGGTATGGCCTTCAGAGTCAGTGCAGCACCACTGTGTGTCAAAATTAGACTAAGGAAAAAGTTTTAAAATTCCACCTGTGGATCTTTAATATGTGCCAGTGATTAATGAATACACCGGAAAAACATGAATTGTTTGGGGACCTCAGGACCAAGTTTTAGAAACACTGGACTAAGGGGACTAGACACAAATTGTGGATGGACACAGCACAGCTTCTTGTAGATGGACACAGCACAGTCACTTCTAGATTGACACAGCAGAGTACAGTGCAGCACACAGTACTATGACTGGAGTGAAATGGTGCAGATTCACTGATGTTAGGTCCTTATATAGATTTCAAAACCCGCGAGGATCAGACGGCGGGATGATTACTTTTCCCCTCGCTTTGGAATCCAAGACTGGCAGGAAAAACTGAGCCAGGGCTCGGATTAATGCAGAATACAGAAGTTTGGGTGGGCTCGTACTTCTGGTAAACCGAACTACTCATCTCTAATATTTATGTATGCACAAAATAATATTGAACTACACAATACAGTAAATTTTCATCTTTTAAGCCACTTCTGCTTTTTTATGATTCTCTTAAACCTTGGTTTGTGTCTCCAGGCTGTATTACTGAGTTATAGCTCTATACAGTACCATGTAACTACCGTGGCAACCACAGTCACATACTGTAGCACATAATGTAGTCCTGTCTGTACTATAATCCTCCCCCTTTTGCCATCAAATAATATGAGGTGTGTGTGTGTGTGTGTGTGTGTGTGTGTGTGTGTGTGTGTGTGTGTGTCTGTCTGTCATCTATACTTGTTCACCCTCTTGAGAGATTTTGAAAAGGAAGCAATGATTTGTAGGAAGACAGTGAAGAAAGGTGCATGCCTAAAAGACATTCAATTTGCTACTGTATTTAGAGGATAAAAAACCTTTATATGGGATTTTAAGCAACTTGCCTTTTTGAGTAATATTATTCAGATCTATGTAATATGGATCTTTTAGTTAAGGAGTTAATCAGAGAAATACAGATGTAGTACACATAAAATTGTTTAAACGCTAGACAAATCTGCTGACCTCTTGCAGCAACTGCAATTCGATCTCTTCAAGCAATTATGGTAAACACTAAAACATTGATAAACAACACCTATCAGCATATTTTGCTGTTAAAGCATTATACATATACAAGGTTGTGATAAGGACCACAATTTACACTGAATGACAGATGCTGCTAAAAGTAAATAATTAAAAAATATATCTAATTTCAAATGCAGAAATCGTCAGTGTCTGCTGTGAGCAGAGGTACTCTAACTGTGAGTCCTTTCCAGAAAACACACACGGCTGCATAATAAATAACTTTTGCGGATTGATAGTTACCTCTGATCAGACCAAAGACACACTTTGCAAACAACAAGCACATGTCTCCTCCCCAAATTTTCAATGAGCCCGGTCTGAGCTAATTTTTACTATATTATGGAGAAGTGTGGGCCACCCCTATAATAAAAATTAACCTTCTCTAGAAAGCACATATAACCTTCATGCACTACTCTGCTAACCCCCCGCTTATACTGTACATGCATAACTTTATCATATGTTCTTTTTCCACACTCTGCTGACCCCAGGCCAACATTTCTTTGTGACTGGATCATGTAGCCCAGCATGATCCTTTGCAATCTGGCTGGACCATTTGCAATGGGTTGGGGACAATGGGTCTAATTCAGAGTGGATCGCAGCAGCAAATTTGTTAGCAGTTGGGCAAAACCATGGGGGTCATTCCGAGTTGATCGCTCGCTGGCTAGTTTTAGCAGCCGTGCAAACGCTATGCTGCCGCCCACTGGGGAGTGTATTTTAGCTTAGCAGAAGTGTGAACGCAAGGGCAGCCGAGCTCTGCAAAAACAGTTTGTGCAGTTTCTGAGTAGCTCTGAACCTACTCAGCACTTGCGATCACTTCAGCCTATTCGTGTCTGGATTTAATGTCATACACCTGCTCAGCGAACGCCCAGTCACGCCTGCGTTTTTTCAGACACACCTGCATTTTTGCAAACCCTCCCTGAAAACGGTCAGTTGGCACCCAGAAATGCCCCCTTTCTGTCAATCTTCTTGCGGCCATCAGTGCAACTGAAAACTTTGCTAGAACCTGTGCACAAGCACAGCAGGCTTTGTACCCGTACGTCGTGCGTGCGCATTGCGGGACATATGCATGCGCAGAAATGCCATTTTTTAGCCTGATCGCAGTGCTGCGAACAACAGTAGCTAGCGATCAACTCGGAATGACCCCCTATGTGTACTGCAGGGGAGGCAGATATAACATGTGCAGAGAGAGTTAGATTTGGGTGTGGTGTGTTCAATCTGAAATCTAAATTGCAGTGTTAAAATAAAGCAGCCAGTATTTGCCGTGCACAGAAACAAAATATCCTACCCAAATCGAACTCTCTGCAAATGTTATATCTGCCACATCTGCAGTGCACATGGTTTTGCCCAACTGCTAACAAATTTGCTGCTGCATTCAACTCTGAATTACCCCCAATATTCCAGTGGTCAGGATACCGATGGTAAGAATCCTGGCAGTGGAATCCTGGCAGTGGAATCCTGGCACTGGAATCCCGATGGTCATCCTGATGAATTATAGTTGAGTATTTTAAACTTAACCTACCCCTCCTGCAGCCTAACCCAAACTGTTTACTTTGGCAGCCTAACCCAAACCATCCCCTCCCATAGCCTAACCTTCCCCCTAGTGCCTAACCCTAAAACTAACCCTAACACCATCAACAGCCGTCGGAATTGTGAATGTTGGGATTCCACTGGCAGGATTTTGACAGTCAGATTCCTGACCACTGAAATCCTGGCTACATCCCATTTGCAATATTTGCACTAATTCTCATGTATCAAATGCTTATTTCCCTATAGATTAAAAGCTTGCAAGCAAGGCCCTCTTACATCTTTGTCTTTTATTACCCAGTATTAAGGAGTATGCTGGCTATATAATAAACATGTAGTTATAAATGACTTAATAATAAAAATACAAAATTAAGGGCAGGCCCTCAAAAACCACCATGCTCTCCTACCAGAGTCTACTAGTCCTTCTAGAACTGTACCCTTTGTGTTCCCAGTACACAGGACTTGCGGGCACTAATGATCTTATGTATTGAAGTATGCAGTTCACGGTTACAACTTTCAAAGGAGATCCTATGTTTGCAATCAAATTTTGCATCTTTGCATTCACCCTGCACATTAAAATTTATATTTAAAAAAAAATGTAAACTATTTAAATACATTTTTAAAATTATTTTTTATTATTTTAATTTTTTTTTTTTTTTATTCAACGTGCAGAGTTTGAACGTCACTCAAACAGGGGTGAAGCTAGGGTTTCTATCACCCAGTATAACTCCAGGTACTAGACTACCTCACCCACCACATAACATTGCAGTAACCACAAAATAATACAGTACAGAGAACACATACCCTCCAACATTTTAAACCTAAAAATCGGTACAAATTAGAAAAGGGGGCGTGGCCACAGGTGAAGGGGGCATGGTCACGCCCCTTTTCCTATACTTTCAATGGAAGTTTGAGGAGGCAAAAATCGGTACAGATACAGAACATAATTTTTTTCTACTGTACCTACTAATAAGGTACAGTTGGAGGGTATGAGAACATCACAGTGACCCCCATATAATATGAAGAGCATCAGTGGCTGCCTCACAATATGGAGAGCATCAGCGACCACCATGTAATGCAAAGAGCATCAGTGACCACCAAATAACACAGAGAGCATCAGTAACCACTATATAATATAGAGAACATCAGTGACCATTATATTATATAGATATCATCAGTGACCACAATAAAATACAGTTAATGACCACCATATAATGCAGAAAGCATCAATGACTGCCATATAATACAGAGAGCATCTTTGTCCACAATGTTATGTGGCAGTGAAACAATAAAAACAATGAATGAAATACATGATTAACTCATTCGGTATTCCTGCAGTAAGTCACAATACAGATGAATCGCTTGTGTCAACATTTAATGAATAGACCCCTTAAATTTTTTACAGTCCACTCTCTTTCCCTGCCCTGTCATTTAACAATTAGAGAGCGTTGCATGCTGGGAGCATCTGTTATCCGAAACTAGGGACCGATTGCTCTGCTACCTCAAACTAGTATTAATCCCTCTATTTATGTCTATTTTATGTTAATGAATAAAGAGTTTGCAACAATCAGCTAACATGCCATTTATTATAAATTATGCTTACATGCAGCGGAATACGGTTAGTATTGGAGGGTTGGGTTTCGTTGCTTATAATAATCCCTTAATATAATTAGATGGTAAATTCTCTAGCTGTGGTTGTGTATTGGTAGTTGGGTTTTTTATGCAACGACTTGTGCTTTCTTTATACATTTATGGACTCTTTTATATGATTGTACTCATAACATATTGTTACTTGATTGAAGTTTGACACAAATGTTGCACAATTTTTTTTCTGGTTAATACATAACATCCAGGTTGATCTGTTTTTAATCAATAGTTATCAATTTAGATGTTTATGTTGTGATGTGTGAAAAATGTAAATAAATGACTATACTGCTTAATAGAGAACAAGATATTTCTCAATGCGGGATGTAGTTACTGTATGTGACCGGCGGTCTCTAGTGTCGGTCACCCATATGCAACCCCTCCATGCTATATATTCATTTATAGATTCAGTGATTATGAATTTATGAAAAATGACTAAACTTCCCCTACTTGGGATTTTTGTGATTACAAAAGAGACGGTGTGTGTTCAGCAGAATATAAAAAAGTAGCAAGCTGTTTTCTATATTTGTGACTGACATTTGTACATTTGTTCTAAAAGGCGTGCTTGAGGGAATAACAGGTAGGAAGAGGAGAAATTAGCAGATCTAGGTGCAGAGGTTCCATCTGGGAGATATACCATCACATATTGGTTTCCCCCAGAAAAACCATATGATCACCCATATATGTTTTGGTGATATTGGTCCGGATGTAATTCAGTGCGAGACCGCTGGAGCTCTGAGATTCCGTCCAAATGCATACATTTTTTTAAACAGCAAACATTTCCTTGTAAAGGATTGCTGCTTTAATTGAAACGTACAAGTTTAGCCGGAACCTTGGAGCTCAGGCCGTCTCGCACTGCGTTACATCTGGCCCTTTGTGTGAAATGTACATTGTTACAGTATAAATGTCACTACAAAATTCCATTTAATATCACTTTAGCCTCTTTCAGTTGTTGCTGTGTCCTAAAACACAGATTGGTTAAGGTTAATATTAGTGATGTGCATCGGAAATTTTTCGGCTTTTGTGTTTTGGTTTTGGATTCGGTTCCGAGGCCGTGTTTTGGATACGGACGCGTTTTGGCAAAACCTCCCTGAAAATTTTTTGTCGGATTCGGGTGTGTTTTGGATTCGGGTGTTTTTTTACAAAAAACCCTCAAAAACAGCTTAAATCATAGAATTTGGGGGTCATTTTGATCCCATAGTATTATTAACCTCAATAACCATAATTTTCACTCATTTTCAGTCTCCAGCTTCTTCTGCAAAAGCCTGATGAGGGGAATGACCTGACTCAGGCTGGCAGTGTCTGAACTGACTTCACGTGTGGCAAGTTCAAAGGGTTGCAGAACCTTGCACAACGTTGAAATCATTCTCCACTGCGCTTGAGTCAGGTGCATTCCCCCTCCTTTGCCTATATCATAGGCAGATGTATAGGCTTGAATGGCCTTTTGCTGCTCCTCCATCCTCTGAAGCATATAGAGGGTTGAAATCCACCTCGTTACCACCTCTTGCTTCAGATGATGGCAGAGCAGGTTCAGGAATGTTTGCTGGTGCTCCAGTCTTCGGCACGCGGTGGATGAATGCCGAAAGTGGCCCGCAATTCTTCGGGCCACCGACAGCATCTCTTGCACGCCCCTGTCGTTTTTTAAATAATTCTGCACCACCAAATTCAGTGTATGTGCAAAACGTGGGACGTGCTGGAATTTGCCCAGATGTAATGCACACACAATATTGGTGGCGTTGTCCGATGTCACAAATCCCCAGGAGAGTCCAATTAGTGTAAGCCATTCTGCGATGATGTTCCTCAGTTTCCGTAAGAGGTTGTCAGCTGTGTGCCTCTTCTGGAAAGCGGTGATACAAAGCGTAGCCTGCCTAGGAACGAGATGGCGCTTGCGAGATGCTGCTACTGGTGCCGCTGCTGCTGTTCTTGCTGCGGGAGGCAATACATCTACCCAGTGGGTTGTCACAGTCATGTAGTCCTGAGTCTGCCCTGCTCCACTTGTCCACATGTCCGTGGTTAAGTGGACATTGGGTACAACTGCATTTTTTAGGACACTGGTGACTCTTTTTCTGATGTCTGTGTTCATTTTCGGTATCGCCTGTGATAATGTCGGTATTATCTTAGACCGCAAAGCTATACCCCTTTGTACACTATTACCGTTGAGCCGCTATGGCCGCTAGACTACGTGCACGTGCTACGCACTTTGTACGCTATTTGCGTAGAGAGTCCTGCACGTGGTACGCACTTGGCGTACGCACGCTGCGCTGAGTGTACTGAGTACACACAGCGAGTGCTCACACAATGGATAACCTCTAAACCTTGTTAATGATACAATGTAATGATATGCTTATACTTTAAACCTTTGGCAGCAAAGTACTGCAACGATGTTATACCTTTAAACCTTAAATAGCGCTGGCGATACAAAGTATCCGCAGTGCGTACACCTTAACAATGCTTATATACCTTAAACAGATAAATCTTCTTTAAAACCCATGCAGGAAAGTGAAAACACAACACTGTTTGTAGTTTAAACCACAGGGTTCTAAGGCCTCCGTGGATTGATTCCAAAAAGGTAAAACAATACAGTTTATACACTACAGGCTAACAAGTAAATCTAAACAGAAATAATGGCTACAGAGAATGTATGTACGTGAGAATATTCGCAAGCGCAACCCGAACTCGGTCCTCCGCTGGTCACACAGATAGCGTTTAGAGTCTTCTGACCGGCCAGGCAACAATGGTCCTTATATACACAACATGCATACACAATACAATGGTCACTGTAATCACATTGTTCATTGGACACAGAGATATGTCTCCACAGTACAGCAAAGGTCATAGGTGGATTTGAAAAGGTGGGCACTGTCTTTCCCAACTGCTCTTGTGGGTGGTATCCTCTGGATTCCCGCCGCATATGTAATTTACAGTAAATACAGTTAATGTTCATAATCTACTTTTGTACATAACTATACGCAGGAACAAGCGATCTTTCTCTAACTAACACCGGAATGTTACCCTCAATATACCCTACAGCTGGATACTAGACACCACCTTCCAACCTTTATCTGACCCTTCCTATCATGCAAAGGCGAATCTCTCTGTCCAGGAACTGTATAAACTAATAATACTCGCTGACATGGTCTAGGGCAGGCCTGGCCAACCTGTGGCTCTCCAGCTGTTGTAAAACTACAAGTCCCATCATGCTTTGCCACAGTTTTGCTATTAAGGAATGCTAAAACCGTGGCAGGGCATGCTGGGATGTGTAGTTTCACAACATCTGGAGAGCCACAGGTTGGCCAGGCCTGGTCTAGGGGAACTATATCTACAATATACGCTATGTGGGTTAAATATGTAATGTTCTAATAACACGCTACACGCTCACAAACTCTACCGTAAATGCGCATACCACGCGCCAAGGCGCATGGCCGTGGAAGCTCCGTTGCGCAAAGTGCGGATATGCGCACGCACGGCAGAGCGAGTGCACGCGCAGCGGGCATGTGCATGGGGTTAGTACGAGGCATATGTATTACGATATTTTTCGACTTTGACACCTGCCTAGAGAAATGGAACCTAGATGGTATTTGTTACCGGGGACACAGTACCTCAATCAAGTCTTTAGTTCCCTGTGAATTAACGGTGGATACCGGAAACATGTTTCTCACCATCCAGGCTGCCAAGGCCTGAGTTATCCGCTTTGCAGCAGGATGACTGCTGTGATATTTCATCTTCCTCGCAAAGTACTGTTGGACAGTCAATTGCTTACTGGAAGTAGTAGAAGTGGTCTCCCGACTTCCCCTCTGGGATGACGATCGACTCCCAGCAGCAACAACAGCAGCGCCAGCAGCAGTAGGCGTTACACTCAAGGATGCATCGGAGGAATCCCAGGCAGGAGAGGACTCGTCAGACTTGACAGTGACATGGCCTGCAGGACTATTGGCTTTCCTGTGTAAGGAGGAAATTGACACTGAGGGAGTTGGTGGTGTGGTTTGCAGGAGCTTGGTTACAAGAGGAAGGGATTTAGTGGTCAGTGGACTGCTTCCGCTGTCATCCAAAGTTTTTGAACTTGTCACTGACTTCTGATGAATGCGGTCCAGGTGACGTATAAGGGAGGATGTTCCTAGGTGGTTTACGTCCTTACCCTTACTTATTACAGCTTGACATAGGCAACACACGGCTTGACACCAGTTGTCCGCATTTCTGTTGAAATAATTCCACACCGAAGAGCTGATTTTTTTTTGTATTTTGACCAGGCATGTCAATGGCCATATTCGTCCCACGGACAACAGGTGTCTCTCCGGGTGCCTGACTTAAACAAACCACCTCGCCATCAGAATCCTCCTTGTCAATTTCCTCCCCAGCGCCAGCAACACCCATATACTCATCTTGGTGTACTTCAACAGTGACATCTTCAATTTTACTATCAGGAACTGGACTGCGGGTGCTCCTTCCAGCACTTGCAGGGGGCGTGCAAATGTTGGAAGGCGCAACCTCTTCCCATCCAGTGTTGGGAAGGTCAGTCATCGCAACCGACACAATTGGACTCTCCTTGGGGATTTTTGATTTAGAAGAACGCACAGTTCTTTGCTGTGCTTTTGCCATCTTAACTCTTATAAGTTTTCTAGCAGGAGGATGAGTGCTTCCATCCTCAGGTGAAGCTGAACCACTAGCCTTGAACATAGGCCAGGGCCTCAGCCGTTCCTTGCCACTCCGTGTCGTAAATGGCACATTGGCAAGTTTACGCTTCTCCTCAGACGATTTTGATTTAGATTTTTGGGTCATTTTACTGAGCTTTATTTTTTTGGAAGACGACGTTGATGGCATTTCATCGTCTCGGCCATGACTAGTGGCAGCAGCTTCAGCACGAGGTGGAAGTGGATCTTGATCTTTCCTTATTTTACCCTCCACATTTTTGTTCTCCAATTTTTAATGTGAGGAATTATGTGCCAGTAATATATCAATAGCAATGGCCTACTACTATATATACTGCGCACAACTGAAATGCACCACAGGTATGGATGGATAGTATACTTGACGACACAGAGGTAGGTAGAGCAGTGGCCTTCTGTACCGTACTGCTATATAGTATATACTGGTGGTCAGCTAACTGTGCAAAACTGAAATGCACCACAGGTATGGATGGATAGTATACTTGACGACACAGAAGTAGGTAGAGCAGTGGCCTTCTGTACTGTACTGCTATATAGTATATACTGGTGGTCAGCAAACTGTGCAAAACTGAAATGCACCACAGGTATGGATGGATAGTATACTTGACGACACAGAGGTAGGAAGAGCAGTGGCCTTCTGTACCGTACTGCTATATAGTATATACTGGTGGTCAGCTAACTGTGCAAAACTGAAATGCACCACAGGTATGGATGGATAGTATACTTGATGAAACAGAGGTAGGTAGAGCAGTGGCCTTCTGTACCGTACTGCTATGTAGTATATACTGGTGGTCAGCTAACTGTGCAAAACTGAAATGCACCACAGGTATGGATGGATAGTATACTTGATGAAACAGAGGTAGGTAGAGCAGTGGCCTTCTGTACCGTACTGCTATGTAGTATATACTGGTGGTCAGCAAACTGTGCAAAACTGAAATGCACCACAGGTATGGATGGATAGTATACTTGACGACACAGAGGTAGGTAGAGCAGTGGCCTTCTGTACCGTACTGCTATATAGTATATACTGGTGGTCAGCAAACTGTGCAAAACTGAAATGCACCACAGGAATGGATGGATAGTATACTTGACGACACAGAGGTAGGTAGAGCAGTGGACTACTGTACCGTACTGCTATATATATATAGTTATACTGGTGGTCAGCAAAATTCTGCACTGTCCTACTATATACTACAATGCAGCACAGATATGGAGCGTTTTTCAGGCAGAGAACGTATAATACTGGTGGTCACTGGTCAGCAAAACTCTGCACTGTCCTCCTACTATATAATACTGCTGGTCCCCAGTCCCCACAATATAGCAATTAGCACGCTGAGCACAGATATTTGCAGCACACTGAGCACAGTCAGATATGGAGCGTTTTTCAGGCAGAGAACGAAGATATTTGCACTTGCAGCACACTGAGCACAGATATTTGCAGCACACTGAGCACAGATATTTGCAGCACAATTTGCAGCCCACTGAACATAGAAACTGAGAGGACACCAGCCACGTCCTCTCACGATCATCTCCAATGCACGAGTGAAAAATGGCGGTGACGCGCGGCTCCTTATATAGAATACGAATCTCGCGAGAATCCGACCGCGGGATGATGACGTTCGGGAGCGCTCGGGTTAACCGAGCAAGGCGGGAGGATCCGAGTTGCTCGGAGCCGTTTAAAAAAAGGGTGAAGTTCGGGCGGGTTCGGTTCCCGAGGATCCGAACCCGCTCATCACTAGTTAATATAGTGTATATCTTTATTAAGGAGCCTAGCGGAACAGCATGACTACCTCTCTTGCATGTGTGACACTTTTGTGGGTTAAAATGTTTGTATTACATACAGAGGTGTTAAGGTTATTAGACTCCACCAGTTTTTAAATTTTTATAGTTGTAAAGGCCACAAACTTACACTGTAATACTGTTTTGCAATGCAATGAGGTTTTTTATTTCATGTGTTACCTATGATTCTAGGTCCTACAGATGTGTCCTACTAGTGTTTTGCTGCATATAGCAGCATGCTGTAGCAGGATCACGATGTGTACGCATTGCGGCATGCCACCTGCATATGCAGCACTGCCGGCTCCCATTGAAAGCAATGGACGGCGGGTGGGTGCATGTGCATGCGACCGCCGGTCCCCATTGCAATGTATGCTTAGTGGGAGTGTGCGTGCACACGTGCCCCTCTGTACACATCACAGCAGCAACATAAGAGGAACATTTGTATGAAAAAAAAATTGTAGGGAGATGTTTTTGTTTTTTTATAGTGCCAGCCTTGATCATTTAGTGGCAGCCTTTCCTATCCAGGTAACAACCCAGCTGCAAAGCCAAATGAGAATTTCAGGGTAATTATAAAGAAAAGACTCAAGAAGAACACAACACCAACACTGTACTCATAGAATAACTTTCCCTAATATGTTATAATGATGAAGACATCAATAGAAACTGTGTAAACCTCATGTAAAGCATGGTAAACTGTATAAAAATGATAATAAGCATGACTTCGTTTTAGATTCCTTGTTTGGGACTTTTAATTTGCACAACTCTTTACTTAGGGCTTAATTCAGACCTGATCGCAGCAGCAAAATTGTTCTCTAATGGGAAAAACCCTGACAGTGCAGGTGGGGCAGATATAACATGTGCAGAAAGAGTTAGATTTGGGTTGGGTGTGTTCAAACTGAAATATAAATAGCATTATAAAAATAAAGCAGCCAGTATTTATCCTGCACAGAAATAATATAACCCACCCAAATCTAAATCTCAATGCACATGTTACATCTGCCCCACCTGTAGTGCAATATGGTTTTTGCCCATTAGAGAACAATTTTGCTGCTGCTATCAGGTCTAAAATAGGCCCATAGAAGTCTAGGACTAAGACTAGTGGTTTGTTTTTCTGCCAAAGAACTGCTTGAAGGTGTGAAATGCATCATATTAAAGCTATAGCTTAGAACAATGCTGTGTGTCTATGGCTACAACTGGGTCTCTAATATGTATTTCTCTTTATATCTTTGAAGTAATTATGTTCTGCAAAGATATTCTTTGTTTTTCCTCTTGGGTGATAAGCTCATTCTATTTCGGTGTTAAAAGTGTATTTAACAAGGCAAGCCCCAATCTGCCCTACTCTTCCAATAGCAAATACAAACCGTTACAGCCCTTCATTTAAATCCATGCAGACTTTTATTATATAATTTGTGTTGCATGTTTGTAAATGTAGTACACAGGAGGAAAATGGCATTGTCAGATTGTACCATTGGTGCATTATTAAAATCAAACCTTAAATTGGTTGCTATAGACAACATACAGTTTTAGTGTTAATTGGTTATCACAGGGGTCCCCAACCTGTGAAAAACAGTACGTCTCTTGTACTGCAGTGAAGGTGCTAAGTTTTAATGCTGTTATAACATCATATTTAGATGGCATTACCTATAACCGGAAACAGAGGGCCTGCTAAACTGAAATGGCTTTGGCTTGGTCATTGTTGAGTGAAACTACTATGCGCATGTGCATTTAACAGAGACCCATTGCCGGTAGTTATAAGCTGCCAGTGAAGTAGAGAAAGCTCTCGCAAAGGGCACTCTGTTTTCCCTATAAACTATTGGTGTGTGCACAGAGCCAGTGCAAGGCAAAACTTCAGCCTATTGCCCCCAACCACCATCAATACCCACTTCAGATGAACGTGTGACTTACAAGTTCCACAGCCACTACTTACATTAAGTACAACAAGGGTGTTTCTTCCTTAATTTTGTGATATACAGACTCAGTAGCACCCTCCCCCAGATCTTGTTGCCCCAGGGCAGCTGCCTAAAGATGCTTAATAGTAGAGCCGGCCCTGTGTGTGTGCACTATGGATATAGCGTGTGCAGTGAACATGGGACCATGATTTAGGAGGGCCTTGCTTGAAACCCTTGATTTCTGGGTTCATTTTCCAACTACAATTATTCTGGCATGGAGCAGAGAGCAGAGTATGTGCTCCCGAAACAACAAGGATCAGCCCTGATTGGAGTAGATACCTGTCAGAGTAGGGCACTGGACAAATCCACTGATGATCTGACTGCCTCCCTCCCTCATACCCTTCCCCTACTTTTCTGCTCCTTTTGTCCCTTTCTTCCTTTCTCACTGTGCTACTCCTGCCTTATGCTCCACCCCCACTTCCACCTGCTTAGGTCAGCCCCTACTTTCACTCTCCAACACATTTGTCTGTGCACTGCAGTTGTCTGCAGATCAGATACATTTGGGGGATGGTAATAATATAATGGGTGTGTGTATAATATAATCCATGGGTTATAATGTGTGTGTGTGATTATATTAGTATAATGTGCATGTTTTGGTGGGTCTGTTAATGTAAAGTAGGGGGTAAGGTTATACAGTGGTGCTATTAATGTAAAATGGGCTGATGGATGTTATTAATATAAAGAAGATGCTAATTAAGCAATATAGGGTAACTGTCAACAAATGTCATGTTGACATTCAACATGTCAACACAAAGTGATGACATGATCATAATATAGACTATCCATTTCTGAGGTATCACTAACGCTAAAGCTAATTTTGACATTTTCACTATGTTGACAAGTCATACAGTATGTCAACATTCTGTCCATGTCAACATTTTGTAGTTGTTGAAATGTTGGATGTTGACATTTTTACCATGTCGACATCATAACGGTCGTCATTCTGGTGCCGATACTGTGAATGTCTACACACTGACAGAATATCATCTACTCTGCTTACCAGGAGGTAATTAGTAACCATCACCATACGGAATAGCTACACTCCAGAGTCCACAAAAGGAGCAACATAACCTATGGATGGGTACATGCTTTCAAAGAAAAATAGAATTTGATGGCAGATAAGTACCACTTGGCCCATCTAGTTTTCCCTTTTTTTTTTAACCTTTGGTAACCTCAACCTTATGTTATCCTTAGTTCTTTGTAAGGATATCTTTATGCATATCCTAATTAGAGATGAGCGGGTTCAGATTTACTCGGTTCTTTACGCCAGAATTATCGCCATTTCTTATTTTCGGGATTTTTCTTATTGGCTAATCAAAACATGTGACGTCCGATAGCCAATAAGGAGATTTGGGTAAATCCGAGTAAAACCGAACCCGTTCATCTCTACTCCTAATTATGTTTACATTGCTCTACTGTTTTAGCCCCCACCACCTTTGATGGAAAGCTATTGCACTTAACCACTACCCTCTCTGTGAAGTAGTAATTTTCCTAGATGATGGATGAAGGTATGTTTTAAGAAAAAGGAGCTTTTGTAGTTACTTACTCATTCATCTACCCAAAATTAGAGTAGGGTACTGGACAGATGAACGTTAATAATATTTATGGTATTTGCATTAAGAAAAAAAGGACAAATAGGGGATTATCAAGACAGGAACAATTATATTGGAGACAATATCATTATTTATATCCCGCCAGAAATCTGCTAAATGGACATTTATCTCAGAGCTCTGCAGAGCATTATTACAGTGAGAAAATTGCAGAACATTTCATAGTAGAACCCAATCCATGTTAGAAACCTGCCAAGCAAAACAATATACAAGCAAAACATTATAAATGCAATTAACCTCTGTCAGGTCTCTGGGATTTTGTTGACCCGGGTCAGGAACCCAAGGACTGGTTTATGTATTAGGAAAGTAGTTGAAGCTAGGTAGCTTGATGAAACTTCTTCTCAAGCAGTTTGGTAATAATACGATTGGGAGGCAGAATGTGGAGTAAGCTGGAGCGCAGCCTTGCCGACTAGGGCAATTGAAACAAATTGAATCAGTCTCTGGAGTCTGAATTGGTACACAAAGCAGATAGAACAGGCTGGATCAGACCGGTGAATGTAGAAGACACCTGAACCACAGGAAATGGGTAGATGAGTCTTAGCAAGACTGGTTAATGGGGTCTTGCACACAGCCAGAAATGGATGATGAAATCTGTATTTTATTGATAGAGTTAGAAGAATATAGCACACCACATGGCACTGGTGAAATCCTTGATGGGAGCAGTGCACAACCTAAGTTCACAGAATATGGCAACCAGTCTGGAATTGTTATTGGAGTAAATTGTATATAGAACATATGGATGAGGACATCCAATATGACTGTGAAAGACACCGTTCACAGACATATCAGGTCGGCACTACTGCACAGCCGATGCAGATATTTCATGCAGATATATCTGGCTATATGTAAGTCCAACCACCCTACTGTACAATAAGTTGGTCACAGCAGCCACTGAAAATGAGGTCACAAGTGGGAGGAAATATTCAAATGATTCTGTTGCAAGATATATCGGACATAATGATTGTGCATACACTTTACCAATCAATAGTTCAGTTGATGGAATGTGGAATAACCTGGCAGCCAATTTGTCAGATAAGTGTCTACCCAGTCACCAACAGCAATAGATAATCTAAGATGCAGGAACAGTTAGACGAGCAGCTCTTAACCAGCTGTGCTGTCCAGTGGAGGAAAAGTCAGCGTTGCACTGTATAACAAAAAAATGTCTCACAGTGTTGTTCTGTGATGTAAGTAGAGTGTGAAGAGTGCTGGTGACATCATCAGTGGGAGCCATCTACTGTATGCTCTGTGCAGAGTTTCTTCTCTCATGGAACAAGTTAAAGTAGAAACCAGACTCCTTACTCAACAGACAATATAGTGAGTAGGAACAGGGGGTTGGATTGCATTGCCCACTGGGACAATGGTTGACGAGCTTATGTGACAAGGAGAAAGTGTGTCAGGTAGTATATATCACCGCCATTATACTCACTTTATCACATACTGTATGGGGGCACTTAACGTGAACACAGGCCCACTAAAATCACTAGCACATCTTCAGACCGCTTCACAAGCTATCTTTGCTGGCTTGGAAGAACTGCCACCTACTACCGTATGCCTCAGAACCTGACGTGACACTGGTAGAAAATGGATATTTACTCCTGAGAGTTAATTAGCTCTCAGTTATTGGGGGTGGTAAAGAATATTACAAGGCTCTTAATACTCCTTTTCCTAGCCAGTAGATTTAAACATCTGAGTCAGTTCTTTATTTATAGAATTAAAATGTATTCTATTATAGCTGACTTTATTAAATACAAGAAAAATCTATAAGTAGCACAAAAAACAACAACCTGATGCAGAACATTTTCGGCGTGTAATTAGTACGTTTTCTAGACAGTAAATAATATGCACATCATTTTTCCATCAGTTTAAACTTTTTCAAGAAGTATTCATCATATTAAACTAAAATGCAAAAGTGGAAAAAATTAATAAAAGATTGCTGGTCTGAGAGTGTTTTCTGGATTTCTGATATTTTTATTACACAAACTGACAAATGTTTGTATAACAGAAAATGATTTCAAATGTTTCCACATGGATTCTGTGTCTGAAGAGAAAGAACCGTCTGTGACCACTGATGCTCAAATTTAGATTTTTATATTTCACTGTCTAAAATGCAGAATGTAACAGCAAGAAAACCGTATAAATGGAACAGGTCATGCAATGTCTCTTTCCCATTGACCTTACTCTGCTATTATACTGCTGGGTTCCAGTATTAAGGAAAGGGCAACATCAGACTCTTCACACTCAATATGTTCCATCTGTCACAATTATTAGAAACGCACTGACCAGGATTGAGCTCAGAGAATTGTGTCTTACACTGAACATGCCATCTGAGCTTCCAACGTAGACCCCCTGAGGTTTTAACAGCCTTTAAGGAAGAGCTCAGAACATAAAGGGCAACACCTACCAGACACGCCACCATATGTGGTCCTGCTCCCTCTTCCTACTGCAGGCCATGGTGTTCCGTCTGCTTTAAGTCCCATCAGTCCTGAGACTGTATTAGTTGCTGTAACACCATCTGCACCACCTGTGAAACAGAACATGTTTTAACCCTTTTATATTACATTATAGAAAATCATATTTTTTTTCTTCCTGTTAAGACAAATCTCTTTTTGTACCGTTTATTTTTTACTTTTTTCATGTTATTGAAAGCTGTATTTGTATTTTGTGATCCTGTCAATGCACAGCACTGTATAATATGTTGGTGCTCAATAAATAAAGGATAATACAAATAAGAATAATACAACAAATGATGATAATAATATTATTAATAATAATAACAACAACAACAACACAAATATGGTTTTAGGTTTACTGTTACAGACTAAGGGGTCTATTTACTAAGCCTTGGAACGAGATAAAGTACCTAATTGCCATGTTACAGGCTGTGTTTGAAAAATGACAGGAGCTAGTTGCTTGGTACTTTATGTCTCTCCACTTTATCTCTCTCCATCAGGGTTGTAGAGAGATTGCCTGGGTCCCAGTAAAGTCAGGGGTGGGCTGGGGGGGGGGCAGACCTAATCATGGCGGTATGGCCACGCCCCCTTTAAAAAAGCAGAAAGAAACCAAAACATGAAAAGCATAGTGTTAATGCACCGTGGAGTGGCACCGACCTACACAGGTGGGTGCTATCTGCCCCTCAGCAAGGGGCAGATCAGGGGCAGGGGCATGGTCAGTGCAATGGCTAACCCCCATGCAGGCCAGACCCCGTTGTGACAGACTGTGGTGGCTAACCCAGAATAAAGGGGACATGTACCCAGGCCCCCGCTGGGCCTCTCCAACATTTCCAAGGCTTAGTAAACAGACCCCTAAATCCATCTACAGGAATACAGGAAGCAACCATTAAGTGTTTTGCGGAAAGGGAAATATATTTTTCTCTGCTTTGGCTTTACTGGGAATTACTTCTTAATTACTTCATCTACACAAAGCACAGTTTAAGTTTTTTTCCCCTGCACAATCAGAAGTTGTTTTGGTCACATTTTAAAATTGCTTTTTATTAAAAAAGAAAAAAAGAGAAAAATACGCTTTACCATAATTATTACAGTGATTACTTTTTATACTCAGAGCATCTATTTCTACTTTTTAATAAAGTTGCAAGGAGTCATCTGACTTGTTTCTATTTTGGTGCTACAGTACAGTATACTGCAGATCAATATTTAGAAATATAATTCTGAGGATGGCTGGATGGATTACATCTCTGTACAACACCAGTTCACCCAACAACAATTATTATCAACAAACTTTGGATAAAGAGATGGGGCCAGAAAACCAGTTATAGTATTAAAGTGCCCATACACTAGTACGATGTGGCCCTTTTTCACACAATTTCGATCCATAGGGCCGATAAATATGGTGAAAAGTGCCATATCGTATCTGTTTTACCTCCGATTCGATGTGTGGTCCTGTGCGCATTGTATCAAAGCCAGAGATCGCCATAGCTGCCACAAAGATTTGTCGGTTCCTGTGACAGTCAATGGCATCACATACCTTACATCATATGAAAAATGATGTATGTGATCCAGGCGGGTAGTTGCGGGGTATCGCATGCAAGGTTCACATGCGATACCTCGCAGTAGTGTATGGGGGCCTTTAGTCCTGTGATGTCTACAAACAACTTTCAAAGCTGAACACAGTTTTTGCAATGTAACATTTTGTACAAGGTACATCAGTAGGGTTCTCCTCCTGTTATAAACTGAATCAGCTATTATATAAAAAATATTGCCATACTGACTACCACTTATCCAAATTTTTAAGGAACTGTACGGATTTGAAGACCTTCTGCCAGGACAGCTTTGCACTGTGGGGTAAGAAAGTTAGGAGGTATCTCCGGTTCTCTGCTGATTTGCATTGCAGAGCAGTGGAGTGCAGTTCATACCTCTCACTGGTGCACATGTTAATAATAACAGGTTAGGGCTGAAATGCCGGTGGGCAGGATGCCAGCAGTCAGAATACCATCCACGGCTGTAGAATTCCGACAGCAGTCGGGAAGCATGCTACCCCTCACCTCCTTACTCCCTAACCCTCTCCTCCCCACAGCCTAAATCTGTAATCACTAGGCATTCCCCCATGTAAGCTCCAACTCCATTGCGAAATGAGACATAGCGACCCTCCCCCACTCCCCCACTCCCCCAACACACCCACCCTCCAAATCGGTGTCCAGCCTTCAATGTTGAAAGGTGAATTACTATTAGATTACTAAAACTTCTGTTGATGCTACTAATAGATTGAGTTTGCATTAGATCTTATTAGAGATGAGCGGGTTCGGTTCCTCGGAATCCGAACCCGCCCGAACTTCATGTTTTTTTTCACGGGTCCGAGCGACTCGGATCTTCCCGCCTTGCTCGGTTAACCCGAGCGCGCCCGAACGTCATCATGACGCTGTCGGATTCTCGCGAGGCTCGGATTCTATCGCGAGACTCGGATTCTATATAAGGAGCCGCGCGTCGCCGCCATTTTCACTCGTGCATTGAGATTGATAGGGAGAGGACGTGTCTGGCGTCCTCTCCATTAGAATAGAGATAGATTAGATAGAGAGAGAGAGATTGTGCAGAGTCGCAGACAGAGTTAGTTTACCACAGTCAGTGACCAGTGCAGTTGCTAGTTAACTTTTATTTAATATAATATATCCGTTCACTTCTCTCTGCTATATCCGTTCTCTGCCTGAAAAAAAAAACGATACACAGCACAGTCAGTCACACAGTGTGACTCAGTCTGTGTGCACTCAGCTCAGCCCAGTGTGCTGCACAGTCATCAATGTATAAATTAAAAGCTTATAATTAATTGTGGGGGAGACTGGGGAGCACTGCAGGTTGTTAGCAGGAGCCAGGAGTACAATTATATTAATTAACAGTGCACACTTTTGCTGCAGGAGTGGTGACCAGTGCCTGACCACCAGTATAGTATTGTTGTATACTACTAATATCTCTTTAAATATCAACCAGTCTATATTAGCAGCAGACACAGTACAGTGCGGTAGTTCACGGCTGTGGCTACCTCTGTGTCGGCACACGGCAGGCAGTCCGTCCGACCAGAATTGTATTATTTATTATTATATACCTACCACCTAACCGTGGTTTTTTTTTCATTCTTTATACCGTCATAGTGTCATCCTAATTGTTACGAGTATACTACTATCTCTTTATCAACCAGTGTACAGTGCGGTAGTTCACGGCTGTGGCTACCTCTGTGTCGGCACACGGCAGGCAGTCCGTCCGACCAGAATTGTATTATTTATTATTATATACCTACCACCTAACCGTGGTTTTTTTTTTCATTCTTTATACCGTCATAGTGTCATCCTAATTGTTACGAGTATACTACTATCTCTTTATCAACCAGTGTACAGTGCGGTAGTTCACGGCTGTGGCTACCTCTGTGTCGGCACACGGCAGGCAGTCCGTCCGACCAGAATTGTATTATTTATTATTATATACCTACCACCTAACCGTGGTTTTTTTTTTCATTCTTTATACCGTCATAGTGTCATCCTAATTGTTACGAGTATACTACTATCTCTTTATCAACCAGTGTACAGTGCGGTAGTTCACGGCTGTGGCTACCTCTGTGTCGGCACACGGCAGGCAGTCCGTCCGACCAGAATTGTATTATTTATTATTATATACCTACCACCTAACCGTGTTTTTTTTTTCATTCTTTATACCGTCATAGTGTCATCCTAATTGTTACGAGTATACTACTATCTCTTTATCAACCAGTGTACAGTGCGGTAGTTCACGGCTGTGGCTACCTCTGTGTCGGCACACGGCAGGCAGTCCGTCCGACCAGAATTGTATTATTTATTATTATATACCTACCACCTAACCGTGGTTTTTTTTTCATTCTTTATACCGTCATAGTGTCATCCTAATTGTTACGAGTATACTACTATCTCTTTATCAACCAGTGTACAGTGCGGTAGTTCACGGCTGTGGCTACCTCTGTGTCGGCACACGGCAGGCAGTCCGTCCGACCAGAATTGTATTATTTATTATTATATACCTACCACCTAACCGTGGTTTTTTTTTTCATTCTTTATACCGTCATAGTGTCATCCTAATTGTTACGAGTATACTACTATCTCTTTATCAACCAGTGTACAGTGCGGTAGTTCACGGCTGTGGCTACCTCTGTGTCGGCACACGGCAGGCAGTCCGTCCGACCAGAATTGTATTATTTATTATTATATACCTACCACCTAACCGTGGTTTTTTTTTTCATTCTTTATACCGTCATAGTGTCATCCTAATTGTTACGAGTATACTACTATCTCTTTATCAACCAGTGTACAGTGCGGTAGTTCACGGCTGTGGCTACCTCTGTGTCGGCACACGGCAGGCAGTCCGTCCGACCAGAATTGTATTATTTATTATTATATACCTACCACCTAACCGTGGTTTTTTTTTTCATTCTTTATACCGTCATAGTGTCATCCTAATTGTTACGAGTATACTACTATCTCTTTATCAACCAGTGTACAGTGCGGTAGTTCACGGCTGTGGCTACCTCTGTGTCGGCACACGGCAGGCAGTCCGTCCGACCAGAATTGTATTATTTATTATTATATACCTACCACCTAACCGTGGTTTTTTTTTCATTCTTTATACCGTCATAGTGTCATCCTAATTGTTACGAGTATACTACTATCTCTTTATCAACCAGTGTACAGTGCGGTAGTTCACGGCTGTGGCTACCTCTGTGTCGGCACACGGCAGGCAGTCCGTCCGACCAGAATTGTATTATTTATTATTATATACCTACCACCTAACCGTGGTTTTTTTTTCATTCTTTATACCGTCATAGTGTCATCCTAATTGTTACGAGTATACTACTATCTCTTTATCAACCAGTGTACAGTGCGGTAGTTCACGGCTGTGGCTACCTCTGTGTCGGCACACGGCAGGCAGTCCGTCCATCCATAATTGTATTATTATTATAATATATACCACCTAACCGTGGTTTTTTTTCCATTCTTTATACCGTCGTCATAGTGTCATACTAGTTGTTACGAGTATACTACTATCTCTTTATCAACCAGTGTACAGTGCGGTAGTTCACGGCTGTGGCTACCTCTGTGTCGGCAGTCGGCAGGCAGTCCGTCCATCCATAATTGTATTATTATTATAATATATACCACCTAACCGTGGTTTTTTTATACCACCTAACCGTGGCAGTCCGTCCATAATTGTATACTAGTATCCAATCCATCCATCTCCATTGTTTACCTGAGGTGCCTTTTAGTTCTGCCTATAAAATATGGAGAACAAAAAAGTTGAGGTTCCAAAATTAGGGAAAGATCAAGATCCACTTCCACCTCGTGCTGAAGCTGCTGCCACTAGTCATGGCCGAGACGATGAAATGCCAGCAACGTCGTCTGCCAAGGCCGATGCCCAATGTCATAGTACAGAGCATGTCAAATCCAAAACACCAAATATCAGAAAAAAAAGGACTCCAAAACCTAAAATAAAATTGTCGGAGGAGAAGCGTAAACTTGCCAATATGCCATTTACCACACGGAGTGGCAAGGAACGGCTGAGGCCCTGGCCTATGTTCATGGCTAGTGGTTCAGCTTCACATGAGGATGGAAGCACTCAGCCTCTCGCTAGAAAACTGAAAAGACTCAAGCTGGCAAAAGCACCGCAAAGAACTGTGCGTTCTTTGAAATCCCAAATCCACAAGGAGAGTCCAATTGTGTCGTTTGCGATGCCTGACCTTCCCAACACTGGACGTGAAGAGCATGCGCCTTCCACTATTTGCATGCCCCCTGCAAGTGCTGGAAGGAGCACCCGCAGTCCAGTTCCTGATAGTCAGATTGAAGATGTCAGTGTTGAAGTACACCAGGATGAGGAGGATATGGGTGTTGCTGGCGCTGGGGAGGAAATTGACCAGGAGGATTCTGATGGTGAGGTGGTTTGTTTAAGTCAGGCACCCGGGGAGACACCTGTTGTCCGTGGGAGGAATATGGCCGTTGACATGCCAGGTGAAAATACCAAAAAAATCAGCTCTTCGGTGTGGAGGTATTTCACCAGAAATGCGGACAACAGGTGTCAAGCCGTGTGTTCCCTTTGTCAAGCTGTAATAAGTAGGGGTAAGGACGTTAACCACCTCGGAACATCCTCCCTTATACGTCACCTGCAGCGCATTCATAATAAGTCAGTGACAAGTTCAAAAACTTTGGGTGACAGCGGAAGCAGTCCACTGACCAGTAAATCCCTTCCTCTTGTAACCAAGCTCACGCAAACCACCCCACCAACTCCCTCAGTGTCAATTTCCTCCTTCCCCAGGAATGCCAATAGTCCTGCAGGCCATGTCACTGGCAAGTCTGACGAGTCCTTTCCTGCCTGGGATTCCTCCGATGCATCCTTGCGTGTAACGCCTACTGCTGCTGGCGCTGCTGTTGTTGCCGCTGGGAGTCGATGGTCATCCCAGAGGGGAAGTCGTAAGCCCACTTGTACTACTTCCAGTAAGCAATTGACTGTTCAACAGTCCTTTGCGAGGAAGATGAAATATCACAGCAGTCATCCTACTGCAAAGCGGATAACTGAGTCCTTGACAACTATGTTGGTGTTAGACGTGCGTCCGGTATCCGCCGTTAGTTCACAGGGAACTAGACAATTTATTGAGGCAGTGTGCCCCCGTTACCAAATACCATCTAGGTTCCACTTCTCTAGGCAGGCGATACCGAGAATGTACACGGACGTCAGAAAAAGACTCACCAGTGTCCTAAAAAATGCAGTTGTACCCAATGTCCACTTAACCACGGACATGTGGACAAGTGGAGCAGGGCAGGGTCAGGACTATATGACTGTGACAGCCCACTGGGTAGATGTATGGACTCCCGCCGCAAGAACAGCAGCGGCGGCACCAGTAGCAGCATCTCGCAAACGCCAACTCTTTCCTAGGCAGGCTACGCTTTGTATCACCGCTTTCCAGAATACGCACACAGCTGAAAACCTCTTACGGCAACTGAGGAAGATCATCGCGGAATGGCTTACCCCAATTGGACTCTCCTGTGGATTTGTGGCATCGGACAACGCCAGCAATATTGTGTGTGCATTAAATATGGGCAAATTCCAGCACGTCCCATGTTTTGCACATACCTTGAATTTGGTGGTGCAGAATTTTTTAAAAAACGACAGGGGCGTGCAAGAGATGCTGTCGGTGGCCAGAAAAATTGCGGGACACTTTCGGCGTACAGGCACCACGTACAGAAGACTGGAGCACCACCAAAAACTACTGAACCTGCCCTGCCATCATCTGAAGCAAGAAGTGGTAACGAGGTGGAATTCAACCCTCTATATGCTTCAGAGGTTGGAGGAGCAGCAAAAGGCCATTCAAGCCTATACAATTGAGCACGATATAGGAGATGGAATGCACCTGTCTCAAGTGCAGTGGAGAATGATTTCAACGTTGTGCAAGGTTCTGATGCCCTTTGAACTTGCCACACGTGAAGTCAGTTCAGACACTGCCAGCCTGAGTCAGGTCATTCCCCTCATCAGGCTTTTGCAGAAGAAGCTGGAGGCATTGAAGAAGGAGCTAACACGGAGCGATTCCGCTAGGCATGTGGGACTTGTGGATGCAGCCCTTAATTCGCTTAACAAGGATTCACGGGTGGTCAATCTGTTGAAATCAGAGCACTACATTTTGGCCACCGTGCTCGATCCTAGATTTAAAGCCTACCTTGGATCTCTCTTTCCGGCAGACACAGGTCTGCTGGGGTTGAAAGACCTGCTGGTGACAAAATTGTCAAGTCAAGCGGAACGCGACCTGTCAACATCTCCTCCTTCACATTCTCCCGCAACTGGGGGTGCGAGGAAAAGGCTCAGAATTCCGAGCCCACCCGCTGGCGGTGATGCAGGGCAGTCTGGAGCGACTGCTGATGCTGACATCTGGTCCGGACTGAAGGACCTGACAACGATTACGGACATGTCGTCTACTGTCACTGCATATGATTCTCTCAACATTGATAGAATGGTGGAGGATTATATGAGTGACCGCATCCAAGTAGGCACGTCACACAGTCCGTACTTATACTGGCAGGAAAAAGAGGCAATTTGGAGGCCCTTGCACAAACTGGCTTTATTCTGCCTAAGTTGCCCTCCCACAAGTGTGTACTCCGAAAGAGTGTTTAGTGCCGCCGCTCACCTTGTCAGCAATCGGCGTACGAGGTTACATCCAGAAAATGTGGAGAAGATGATGTTCATTAAAATGAATTATAATCAATTCCTCCGCGGAGACATTGACCAGCAGCAATTGCCTCCACAAAGTACACAGGGAGCTGAGATGGTGGATTCCAGTGGGGACGAATTGATAATCTGTGAGGAGGGGGATGTACACGGTGATATATCGGAGGGTGAAGATGAGGTGGACATCTTGCCTCTGTAGAGCCAGTTTGTGCAAGGAGAGATTAATTGCTTCTTTTTTGGGGGGGGTCCAAACCAACCCGTCATATCAGTCACAGTCGTGTGGCAGACCCTGTCACTGAAATGATGGGTTGGTTAAAGTGTGCATGTCCTGTTTTGTTTATACAACATAAGGGTGGGTGGGAGGGCCCAAGGATAATTCCATCTTGCACCTCTTTTTTCTTTTCTTTTTCTTTGCATCATGTGCTGATTGGGGAGGGTTTTTTGGAAGGGACATCCTGCGTGACACTGCAGTGCCACTCCTAGATGGGCCCGGTGTTTGTGTCGGCCACTAGGGTCGCTAATCTTACTCACACAGTCAGCTACCTCATTGCGCCTCTTTTTTTCTTTGCGTCATGTGCTGTTTGGGGAGGGTTTTTTGGAAGGGACATCCTGCGTGACACTGCAGTGCCACTCCTAGATGTGCCCGGTGTTTGTGTCGGCCACTAGGGTCGCTAATCTTACTCACACAGTCAGCTACCTCATTGCGCCTCTTTTTTTCTTTGCGTCATGTGCTGTTTGGGGAGGGTTTTTTGGAAGGGCCATCCTGCGTGACACTGCAGTGCCACTCCTAGATGGGCCCGGTGTTTGTGTCGGCCACTAGGGTCGCTTATCTTACTCACACAGCGACCTCGGTGCAAATTTTAGGACTAAAAATAATATTGTGAGGTGTGATGTGTTCAGAATAGGCTGAAAATGAGTGTAAATTATGTTTTTTGAGGTTAATAATACTTTGGGATCAAAATTACCCCCAAATTCTATGATTTAAGCTGTTTTTTAGGGTTTTTTGAAAAAAACACCCGAATCCAAAACACACCCGAATCCGACAAAAAAAATTCGGTGAGGTTTTGCCAAAACGCGGTCGAACCCAAAACACGGCCGCGGAACCGAACCCAAAACCAAAACACAAAACCCGAAAAATTTCCGGCGCTCATCTCTAGATCTTATAGCATTACAAATACAGTAGATGAGTCTAAGTTGTCTATTAAAAAAGTGAACAATAAAAGTAAAAAAGAAACCCTGTGTCATCCAGTATAATCGGAATAGATAAGGTTCCTATGCAGAACAATCTATTGCGTCTTCTGCATTACTCTTTATTTTGTTTTTGAATTCAAACAGAATGGCAAAAGAACAGACAGAGGTTCTGCAAAGATCTTAGCCCCTGAACCAAACCTCAGTTCACCTCTTTGATAATCATTACTCCCTCCCTACAAATACTTATAAAAAACATTTTCATTTACCATGGCTATATTTATGTTACATTCATGCTACAGTTTAACTCAGTAGTTACCAAACTTTTTGAAGTCACGGTACCCTAGAGTATCAGAATTTTTTCATGCAACCATAGTCCAAAATTTTCAGTCTGAGAAATTCAATTTTACTGTATGTCATCCTTAGTTTCAGTTGTGTGGTGAGGGGCAGGGTTGCCCGTCTGCTTGTCCCCATGCTTTATGATTGGCAGCCACAAGCACTGGTTTTGCTTAATATATTGTCCATAAATAATTTCAATTGGTTATGGACCACCAACCTAGGCCACCCCTGCTAGTGCCCCATGGGAGCCCAAGGTTCACCAAGTTTGAGAAGCACTGGTTTAACTCATTCATGACTGCAGGATTTACCCCTTTTGCTTATATGCTAACTTTATCAGTTTTTCTCTTTCAGCAGAAGCTACATAATTGCTTTTGCTGTTTTTCTTGGGTGAAATAATTATTTCTTATTGCAACATATTGGAATATTTTTTTCTGTCTATTGTATAGGGAAAAATAAGAATTCGTAGCAGAGCCCTATCTGTGTGGGGCTAATCAGTCCTCTATATGTTTGTTGTTTGGTTAGTTATCCTATTGATATTCCACTTTCCATCCACAGTATGTCTGTGTGTGGTAGAGCACTTAAGCCTGATTCAGAGATGTATGCATTGTTGATGTTATACGCAGTGGGGCAATTTTGTGTTACTGAGCATACCTCTAAGTTGCACTGCTCATGTACCCCTATGGGCTTACAATGGGTTCAGTATGATTTGGCGATGGACGGGATGCCTGCTGTCAGTATCCCATCCATCAGAATCCAAACGGACCCTCATTAATCCCCTTAAACCTTTTCCCTACCCTAAATCTAACCCTCCCTTATGGGTGCCTAACCCTTCCCCTTCCCACTTGGTGCCTAACCCTAACCCTCCCCTTGTAAGTGCCTAAACCTAACCCTCCCTCCCCGGTCCCCAACCCTAACCCTCCCTTCCCCGTTGCCTAAACCTAGCCCTCCCCACTTGATGCCTAACCCTAACCTCCACTTCTAAGAGTCTAAACCTAACCTCCCTCTATGGTCCCTAACCCCGTTCTCCTGCATAACCACCCCCGCCTGCGCGTGGCAGGATGCCAGCATGTACTGTTGTGAGTATGATTGAGATGCTGGCTGCCGGTAATGTGATGCTGGCATCCCAACTGGCATCTATATGTAGACGCCGGAATTGCGTCGTCCCTCAGGATCCTGGTGTAGGTATATTGATCTCCAGGATCCCATATGTCGGGAAGCTAACTGTTTCCCCTTGCAATGACTGTTACAGGGAAAATTTATTTACACAGGTGATTGACAGCCAGCAAGCCTTTGTGGGTGGTAACTGGGGAGTGGTGACTCAAACACAGGGGTGTAAAAACCATTTTGCGGTGAAGGGGGGGGGGTAATAGCTTGCCACTGCAATCCCATATGCAGATAAAATGGCATCTTATTTCCGACAGCCATGCTGTGTTACCATGGAGTCACTCATAAGGTCAGTTATTGGCCGATGTGTGTCTAATGGTTACGTCTTCGTACACAAGGGCATATCTGAGAAGCCTCTAGTGGGCATCTCCATACATATCCCAGTGGCCACAACTTTTCTATATTTTGACATTTCTGCTGAGAACAGGATTACAGCTGTGATGGTATTTGCAGCCATCTCTGAAACAGGCCCTTAGTCTACAAATGGCTGATGTCAATACTTTCCGTACAACACTGCATAATACGGTGGCAATATATTCTAAAAAAAAATAATTATAAGGACTGACAGAGAAGATTCCATTTAAATTTAGGGGACTATTATATATAAATTATAAAAGGGATTTCAGTCACATAATAAACTATTCCATGTGTGTGTTTTACAGTAAGGTACTTATGTGGAACTACATGTTTCAGTGTCTATGTACAAGTCTACCTTACAGAGTAGGGATGAAAAGATCTTTCTCCAGCATAATCAATCATAAAAGTAGCCTATAGGTTGAAATGGGACAGTCACATGAAAGAAGATACAAAAGAGAATGTTGCTGATGAAAAGGTATCCCATTGGGTTTTTTCAGCAAAAAAAGCTTTGCAGGCCTCATGTCAAATATTTGGATTACTGCGGATATGCAAACTCCCAATATCCATGGTATCCAATTTAAAAAAATAGTTTGCAGGAATTTTGAGGCCAAATTCCATGGGAGAAGAAAAAAAACCTCACCTGTTCCAAATGCTCCTCTCTCTGCTGTGCCTAGTTGCTGCATGCTCCACCCTATGGACTTGCTGCTGCCATCCTTCTGAAGCAGCCCAGACTGAGGGAAGTGACTGCACACTGACAGTCAGGGAAAATCATACTTGCTCTGGGACTGTGAGAATAATGGTGCAGAGATTTCTAAAGAAATCAGCTCATTTATTCTCCTTTAATTGAATAGGAAAAACCAAGCAGCTGGGGGAAAATCCCCGTGCCACTGGGTTTTTAGAAAATACATGCACAATTGAATAGGCACCATAATGTGCAAGCAGAAGCCTAACTAAGGGGGGGAGGATCGAGCAGAGCACGTGTCCTGGGCACCTTGGCAGGCCCAGCAGAGGGGTTCACCACCTGTGGCCAGGGCATCATGCCCACTTGCCCCCGCTATTGCTCTGCCTGCCCCCGTGTCATCCCCCATCCCACTGCTATGTGAGGGGAGGAGAGCGCAGCACCTCTCCTGCCCCTCAATGTGCTGTGTCTGGTCTCCGTTTGGTTTGTTAGCCACTCAGAGCTCGCGGACCGGCTCCTGATTGGCTGCCAGTCCGCGAGCTCTGATTGGCTAATGAACCAGCACCAAGATATCCGCCGCTGGAGACCGGAGTCGGACGTCATAGAGCGGCAATAAGGGGCAGAAGAGGCGCTGCACTCTCCTGACTCCAGCACCCCACAGACACACCGCGGCAGCCAGCTCCCTCCTGACAGATCCAAAGACAGGGGTGGGGGGGGGGGGTTTGGCATGCGCACCCTTAGTTGATTTCGGGTTTTTCTGTTTTTTCTTTTTCTTTGGAGGAGGCGCGCCACTCTTCATCTTGCACTGGGCTCCGAAAACCGTAGTTACGCCTCTGTGTGCAAGTAGTGCAGCTGTGTTTGCAGGGAAACCCAACACTGATAGTTCCCTTGTTTCAGTAGTAACCAGCCCAGGCTATAGCATTGATATAGGTTACATCTTCTTTTATTATTGATTTACCTACAGTATTTTTAATTTAAAAGACAATTGTAAAAAATACTCGTCAATGTCATGTATCGTGACATCAGACCTTTGGAAACAGGAACAGAACTGACTTGTAGAAGGTATATATGTAGAAGCATCCTACTCGACCTTGGATGTCTCTCTATGTCATATGCTACAATTACAGTATTTATTGATGTCCCAACTATGAAAACCTAGGCAGCTGCTTAGAGCACCAGGGTGTTGGGGTTCCTAAATCACTGAGTGGATGACAAAAGGTCATCACCCAGTGCAACAATCCCAAGTAATATTTATTAATTTATTTATTACCAGTTATTTATATAGGGGGTCATTCCGAGTTGTTCGCTAGTTATTTTTTTGTCGCAACGGAGCGAATAGTCGCTAATGCGCATGCGCAATGTCCGCAGTGCGACTGCGCCAAGTAAATTTGCTATGCAGTTAGGAATTTTACTCACGGCATTACAAGGTTTTTTCTTCGTTCTGGTGATCGTAATGTGATTGACAGGAAGTGGGTGTTTCTGGGCGGAAACAGGCCGTTTTATGGGAGTGTGTGAAAAAACGGTACCGTTTCTGGGAAAAACGCGGGAGTGGCTGGAGAAACGGAGGAGTGTCTGGGCGAACGCTGGGTGTATTTGTGACGTCAAACCAGGAACGACAAGCACTGAACTGATCGCAGATGCCGAGTAAGTGTGGAGCTACTCAGAAACTGCTAAGAAGTGTCTATTCG
Source organism: Pseudophryne corroboree (assembly GCF_028390025.1). Classification (NCBI taxonomy): domain Eukaryota; kingdom Metazoa; phylum Chordata; class Amphibia; order Anura; family Myobatrachidae; genus Pseudophryne; species Pseudophryne corroboree. Next base: position 143,735,565 of record NC_086452.1, read on the forward strand.
CAATTCTGCTAATCTTTCGTTCGCAATTTTAATATGCTAAGATTCACTCCCAGTAGGCGGCGGCTTAGCGTGTGCAAAGCTACTAAAAGCAGCTTGCGAGCGAACAACTCGGAATGACCCCCATAGTGCATACATACAGTATTCCACAGCGATTTACAGAGAGAATATTTTGGCCATTCACATCAGTCTCTGCCCCAGTGGAGCTTACAGTCCATACTGTATATCCTGCCACATGTACACGCACACACATTCACACTAGGGTTAATTTTTGTTGGGCTCCAGTTAATCTACCAGTATATTTTTGGATTGTGGGAAGAAACCGGAGAACCTGGAGGAAACCCACGCAAGTATGGGGAGAATATACAAACTCCACACAGTCAGCCATGGTGGGAATCAAACCCATGACCTCAGTGCTGTGAGGCAGTAATGCTACCCAATACTCCATCCGTACTGCCCTTAATAATATGTTTAATAAAATGTACAAAGTAGACATTTACTAACAGATTATTTTTTTTTACATTGTTTTAAAAAAAAATTGAAAAAATGATCTGTCTTCCTTTATGGGAAATTATATGATTTATTTATTTTAATATATGCATTAACAGTTAAGTTTTATTTAAACTTTCCATCCATTTATCAGATACTGTACATGTTTGGTATCATACATATTTCTAGTCTATAAGGAGTGGCTTGTAGAGAAGAGTCCCTGTTTCTCTCAGCAGTCTGATGTGTTCCATTTTAAATACAGTATTATGCTTGGGATTTGGGGTAGGTCTTCCCTTATGGCAGCAGAATGATAATAAAACCAGTGAATGGGAAATCCCCGGGCTCCTGGTCTAACTATTATAGTGTAAATCAGCCCAGGCTTTGTAATATGGGGGCTGGTTGATTATTTGGGAAATGAGTTGATGTTGACTTTATGTTTTCATTATTAAATGATTCTTCAACTAGTTTAGGGACCCAGAACATCCCAGACCCCCTTTTTCACCTCTGTGACTGCTGCTCATCCCTCCACTTCCTCTCCTTATTCTGTCCCATCAACCACCCACCCCTCTTTACTCTATCTAATATCTCCTACCCACCACACTACCTAATTTTGGAGGCCAGCCATATCCTGCAGTGCTACGTCTGTCCCATCTCCCTCTAAGTGGGAGTTGTTGGGTCGGCTCCCACTGCATGAAACGGGACAGACTAAAGGAAATCATAATATAGATAATATAGATATATTGCACTATTCACAGAAATGGTTTTATCTCATTAAAGTATAGTAAGAGACCTGATCTACAAGCTCTGAGCTGTAGGAAAATGTACGTCCTGTGTGGAAGGTGAATTAAAATGTCCCCTGTCCATCCCTTTATCTTATTACAATTGCTAAGGTCCCTGCTAGAGACACCTTCATTCAACCCATCCCTAACCACCCTCTACCTTGCTCTTCTTGAAGTAATATTGCTCTGAAAATATTTGCCCCTTTGGGCAAATCTAGGTGCATGGCCACAAAGTGAGAGGCACAGTAGGCACAAAGCTATATTTTGCAGAGTGTCCATCTTTCACTTTCATAATGTGTATTGGCAGCCCTACACTGTGGCATAATGTGACCTAGGGTGATACTATGGTTCATAAAATAATCTAAGGCACTCTTATGGGGCATAAAATTGACAATTGTTGCGGAGAGGTGTCTCTCTAAAGCATTAGGACAGGGGCCCCTTCAAAATGTTGTTATGGGGCCCTCAAAGTACTGGCTAATGCCCTGTTGTCACCTTTCTGCCATTGTTTCTACCAATATTATTTACAGACCTTTATACATATATAATCATCACTTTGCATTATACCCATATCACTATGCCTTTGTAACCATTTATTATGTCTAGAAATATTTTTCATTTACTTCGCAAGAAACTTATAAGCTTATAAGAATATTATGATTATTTCTACATTTATTATTACTATTAAAATGATTCTGCTTGGTCGTCCAATTTGTGTTTGAAAAAATGTAAATTGCAAAATAAAATATATCTGTATTATATTTTTGCTGAACATTCTCATCACCAGACTGTCTTGGACCTGCTATTTGACATAGCCTCTACATAGTGTCACAATTTATTACTTACCTTCTTGTGCAGCCATTGCAATCTGCACAACATCTGTGACATTTGGGGTCAGCTTGGCAAAGAAAGGAATTTTGACAGCTTGTCTAACCCAGCGGCAGATGTTGCGCACCAGTTCTGGATCCTGTTCAAATAGGTCAGATATGAAAAAGAAAAATTAGTAATTTGTCTAATCTAATGAAAATACCAAGCAAATAATGGGGAAAAAAAATAAACAACAGAGCTATTCTTGTAACCCAGTTAAATCAATAATTTAACTAGACCCTGTGAAATAAACAGCGCAGATGCATTGTTGAAATGTAATGTAATATAGTTCTTAAAGAATATCAGAATGAATACAAAAGTAATTAACACAGGGGGAGTAAATCAGGCAAAATGCATAAACATAAAGCAAGATTTACTATAAATGATTTGTTATATACTGTACATTTCAGACTTTCACAGTATTTAAGCGGTCTGTCTGACTACACACTATATATAGTGGATTGAATTAAACAAAATAAAAAGATAGACAAATTATTATTTGAAAAGAATTAGTAAAATTTCTGAAAAATAAAAAAACTGTTACAATTGGTGTTATTTATTTTTCAATTAAATGTTACAATTGTAATATTATAATTTACAGTATCTAGTGACAAATGATTTTGTAGAAGTGTTATTTAAAAAAAACAAATAATGTTTCAAACAAGTTTATATGATATTGTTAAGAGAAGGTCACATCACACCTATATAATTATGTTTAAATAAGATCCTTTAAAAAAAGCAAAAAAGCAGTTATTGTGGAAGGAAGCACATTATCTGTCAACAGTTTCACAAGTGCATTTCATAAATATGATAGTAATTTGGCAATGCCCACTTTTACATTTTGTAAACTGTCTTTCTTCTTAGCAAAATATATTCCAGTTATTTGTGCACTATTTTCTTCTAGAAAAATAAAAAGAACCACACGTAATATGTTAAGGAGAAGATGAAGTAAGAGAAGACAAAGAAGGAGAAGACGAAGATGACTAAGAAAAAGAATTGTTCTATAATAGAAATAATAATAACAACAACAACAACAACAACAACAACAACAACAGTGACAAATGCACTCTTGCATTTGATTCTCTCAACAAATCAATAAAGCAAACAATATATCAGCTCACAATCATACTTTATTAATACAACAAAAACAAAAGTGGTCAAGTAAACAATAAATAATAATGCTCAAATTTCACCAAATTCCTAAAATAGTATATTGCACAAAAAGGTGACTACTGCTAGAGGACTGTAATCACAGAAAGGTGAACCCCAAGAAGAGAGTTCCTGACTGACACCCTTCTTCCCAAAGAAATGGCCTTAAGGAAAAATACAGATGTAGCCATGCTCATCTTACTGCGATACAGGCATGTAATTCCTTTAGGAATTAATTAAGATATTGCCAGCTGCGAACAGTCGCAGCCTGGCACAACTGTGCAGCAAGCCTTGCTGCAGCATGCTTCTTCGCGCATGGCTACATCTGTACAGTATCTTCCAAGTAGGAAACCTCAAATCTACCTCCCTCTTCCAGTGCCTCAAAAGATGTATGTTGCAAAGCTCTGAGATCCACCTGAAGATCCAAGGACAATACCAGATAATTGTATGTAGGTTGAATATGTATTCGTCCTTGAAGTATAGTTTAGACTCGTGAATATCTGCTAGTCTACTTTGGAAAAAACTGATAATGCAGATATCTGCTATCTTAAAGATCCTAGGTATAACCTTGTTTCAAGCTCTTCTTGTAGGCAGAACAGAAACCACACTATCCAAAAAAAAAATTTTGCCCTTTAAGATTGTTGATTTAATATCCATACTGTAAAGCCAGAGTAAAATGCCATGGAGAAGCTAACAGCATGTTCAAAATATTCAATTATCATGATCTCCTGAGCCAATCTGAGGCCAAAAATAAGAACAGATCTGTCTCTTTTATTTTCTGAGCACTCTTGTAACAGTTTTTTCAGAGAAAACACATAGCTAGAGGGGTGTCCACAGTCACAATATCAACATCCAATATGTAGACACCGATGACATGTTAACATTTTAGAATGTAAACACATAGTCCCAGATACCTCAGTGGTGACTTACATGATCCTGATAACTGTAGTGACCTTATCATGGCTTCTGTGTCCTGATGGTCATGTAACCATCACCTCCGGTGCAGACCTCTTATCCTCCAGCATTCCATTACACCTTCTTCCCCTATCCCTAACCCCTACTCATAACTCTCTGCTGTAGTGCCTAACCCTCATATCTTGTAGCCAAACCCGCAAAGTTGACATTCTGAGATCGTTGACTTGTCATCTGCAGGATTTGTAAGGGGGGGTTTCCATCAGAAGCAATGTCAGACAAATCACACTGAGATTTTAGGACTTTCTACAGGATAGATATATATATATATATATATATATATATTATACAGAGTATACATATATATATATATATATATACATATGTATATAATACACAGTATATATAAATATATATATACACACACACACACACACACACACACACAATAGTAATTGCGCAAACATCCTGTTGAAGGTATTATAGTCCATTTCCAATAATAATTTAAATGTACTTGCAGCCACCTCTGATTCACCCCAACCACGGGCTCATACCCTCCAAATGTACCTTTTTAGCAGGTACAGTACCTTTTTTTTATGGTCTGTACCGATTTTTTTCTCTCCAAACTTCCATTGAAAGTATAGGAACCTTTTCAAATTTGTACCGATTTTTATGTGTAAAATGTTGGAGGGTATGCTAGCTCAAAGTTGCTACATGTAAAAGAAACACATGTGGGGCACACAGTCCTTTGTTGACGAAAATAGTTGGGCGTGGTTTGGACGATGCTGGACATAGTGACATCATCATTCATGTTCCAGGCACGTGAGATCCGAGTCTTCTACCCGCTGCAATTGCTGTGACTTTCTGGCCCTGTTGCTTTCCAGAGGCACGGAAGCCAAACTGCGAGGCTGAGCATTATTTTCTTTGAATGTATGTGAGCTTATATTTTCTTTAGTAAAAATAAGTATGCTTTTACTCACTGTGGGGGTCATTCCAACCCGATCGCTTGCTGCAGTTTATCACAGTGCAGCGATCGGGTCGGAACTGCGCATGCCGGACGGCCGAAGGCCGCCGCTCCGTAGCGATCGCCTCTGCCTGATTGACAGGCAGAGGCAGTCACTGGGCGGGAGGGGGCGGCACGGCAGCATTTGGCCACCGTTTTTGGGGCACGGTCCAGCCAATGCAGGCATGGCCAGACCATGGGGGGGGCGTGACGCAGCCGCTGCGTGTCATCACACGCAGCCGCTGCAACCAGGGGCAGCGACGAGTAACTCCCGGCCAGCCACAGGAGCTGCGCTGGCTGAGAGTTACTCCTCAAATGCAAAAGCATCACTGCTGTGCAATGCTTTTGCACTTCTGCGGGGGGCCCGGCACTGACATGCAGGGCGGACTGAGTGCCTGATCATAGCTGTGCTAAATTTAGCACAGCTACGATTAACTCGGAATGACCCCCTGTGTGTACTTAAAAGTTATATTTTATATGTAGTTATGTGCACCGCTTTAAGGCAACTCTTCTGTTTCTTTGTATATATAATCTGTCCCACTGTATACAGCTGAACAAGGGAGCCCAGAAGGGACTCATAATGCTAATCGATACGGTATCACATATTGGAGACACTTTTACACCAACAATATCAAAGACACATAATACATACTATCTATCACACATATCAAATCTGAGTGATACATTTTATGAGAATTTTTTTTTTCTACACACATTGTACTTCTCAAAAAAATCAAAAAAGTATAAAGAGAGGGAGAAGGTAAATTTTCATGAGACCAAGGAAGGGGATCCGGATCCTGTATATATACCCGTTTATACTTCCTAAATAAAGATGTTAAATGGATTATTCTCATTAAGACCACATGGGGCAACAGTGTCCAGTCTGTTGATCTATCTTTAGTCAAGCTTTCTAAGGGTTAGGATCCTATCCCCACCTCTCGGTGGTTTCGGTACATGATCAATGATCATGCAGAGAGAAAACTGCCACCAATCTTGTATCACCACAGCCCCGCCCTTATCCGCGGGGCTTATGGTGATATTTTTATTATCTTTTAATGATTTCAAAGCATGTCTTTGGTTGGCAGTAAGAGTATAGTATTTAGTCTTAGTCTTAATCATAGACTGAGTCAGACTGAGTCAGATAAGAAATCTATGATTAAGACTAAGCCTAAGTTTGTGATGGATCCTCCTTAAGTACCACATTATATCGTAAAGAAATGGATCAAAATACAATTCTTCAAGCGAACAGTCAGCATCCACCTATGCTCAAGGAAAGCCTCCCTATATCCCACTTCCTAAGGGTACTCCGGATTAACTCCTCGTATGAACAAGCTGAGATACAGATCAATGAAATGAAATTGAGTTTTCTCCAGAGAGGGTACTCACCAGTTACCTTACAGAGATGCATTGACAAAGCATATCATCGCTTTAAACATCCAGTAGACAAAACCGCGAAAGTGAAAAAGGATGATCCAATGGTGCATGTCAGCACGTATGATCATACCGCACAGCCGACTAAGAAAATTTATAATCAACATTGGTCACTCCTTTCTACTGACTCTAATTTGGCCCTACGGGGCATAAAGCCACCAATGCATGCCTACAGGAGGGGTCCAAATCTATGCCAACTGCTGATGCATCCCACTATGCAGCCTCCACAGACAACTACACACTGGCTGAGATCAGTGAGAACTGGGTGCTTCAAATGTAAAGGATGCACCACGTGTAATTCCATGTTGAGTGGGAAGGAATTACATCATCCACACAGTGGTGCTAAGATTCCAATCAGGCACAATTTCACTTGCACGAGTGGTTTTGTCATATAGATCGCCATCTGTCCATGTGGACTATAGTACATCGGTATGACAACGAGGCCCTTTAGGGACAGAATGGCGAATCACCGATGTGCTACTGACACTGGAGAAACCGATAAACCGGTGGCTAAGCACTTCCTCCAGTTGGGTCATCAAGTTTTCTCTCTACACTGTATGATCATTGATCATGTACCGAAACCACAGAGAGGTGGGGATAGGGTCCTAACCCTTAGAAAGCTTGAATAAAGATAGATCAACAGACTGGACACTGTTGCCCCATGTGGACTTAACGAGAATAATCCATTTAACATCTTTATTTAGGAAGGATAATGGGGTATATATACAGGATCCGGATACCCTTCCTTGGTCTCATGAAAATTTACCTTTTCCCTCTCTTTATACTTTTTGAGAAGTACCATGTGTGTAAAAAAAAAAAAAAAATTATCTTTCAGATTTGATATGTGTGATAGATAGTATGTATTATGTGTCTTTGATATTGTTGGTGTAAAAGTGTCTGCAATATGTGATACCGTATCGATTAGCATTAGGAGTCCCTTCTGGGCTCCCTTGTTCAGCTGTATACAGTGGGACAGACATTGACTGATAGTATTAGGGAATTGTATATATATGTACCATTCTTTACGCTGTACTTATTGGTCATAAGATATATATAAGCATGAAATAACCAATTTAGCTCTCCTATTATATCTTATATAGGTTGCACGATGCTTATTGTACCTGTACGACGCGCCTGCGCATTGTGGTGCATACGCATGCGCAGAAATGCCAATTTTTAGCCTGATCGCTGCACTGCGAACAACGGCAGCTAGCGATCAACTCGGAATGATCCTCATTGTGCGCTGAGGCCGTTACATAGTGGTACCGAGAGGTGCTGTGGATGTGTCATGTGACACCTATGAACGAGGTTACTGCAGTTTCCTTAATGTGGTGGAACGCATACTTCCTATTTCTGGGTAGACCCACTGACACGTTTCCGGCTGGTGGCCAGCGCTATTTGTGTACACTACACACTTTGGTTTTACACCTGTGCTTTGTTAAGATACAGGTGAGCTAATTAATGTGGTACCTAGTAATAAGTAATTATGTGATGAGAGATACAGCGTTACTTATATACAATATTTTGGTGGATTGATTTGTGTGCTATTAGACATCAAGTGCCTGTCCTACTGTTATTTGATTAGGTAATAATTTTTTTGTGTTGTTATTTAAAGATTTTGTGTTAATATTATTCCTTTCAATTGAATCAATTAAACAATTGATGTATGCTTTATAAGGGAGCCTGGGAGGCTCTGTTAGTATGCCTACAACCTGCATGCTGAGAGGATGTCTCGTGTGGTTGTCTTGAAAATGACCCGGTAGGGTCGAAACGTTTGACACCTATTTCCTGATGCTGATGTCTCAATAAAAACTTTACAGTTTACTGTATGGTAAATGCCCTCTGTCAAGTCTTTGGGCTTTACTACTGTATCTATAGTATTCGGTAAAGCCACCTGCAGTACCTTGTGGAGCACCCCTATGATGACTGATTGGATGAGAGTGCGGACATCTACATGGATATATATATATATATATATATATATATAAAAATAGAAGAGAATAATGCGCCACTTGAGTACAACAATAGTTAATAAAATAATAGAAGGTATAAATCTACCTAAAATTAAATGACACTCCCTAAAGGCTTATGCAGGGCGTCAGCTGTCCCCCAAAAAACAGGGATGGTAGTTCCCTGTAGTGAACTTAATAACACACAGGAGGGGGGGGGGATATAGTGACCAGTGGTGTCTAAAAGAGATGCAGTAAAAATACTTGGATGAAAAATATCTAATATAATATTTGTGTTTAAAAGAATAATCAGAAAGGGTAGAACTATATAAAACAATATAAAATTTATTGAGTACAATTTTAAAACATAAAAGGTCTGAATCACCCCCTTAGTCGCTTATACCACCCTGTGCATTGTTGCATTCACATACAGTTTGTGTTTAGTTGCTAATACCATCATGTATTGTTGTCACTCACATACATTCTGATACTAATCTCAGCTTGTGAATTGGGTGGCTTAATGAAGTTTGTATCCAGTGAGCTTCTCTCTGCACTTGAATTTTACTCTTGCCCAGTCTCCTATAGTCGCATTGTCCATCCATAAGTCCTGGGGGCCTAGCATTGTAGGAAGCAAAAAGACTGCTGGGGAATTGTAATCTTGTGAGCGTTACCTTGTACTACCTGGTGGCCTTCGTAATAGTGGCAGTAGTCTTTTGTATTGGGATGCCAGAAGTTGATTGAATTTGTTCTACTACAATTAACTCTATCTGGAACATTCAATAATGGAATTGCCTAAACTGAACTACCAGTTGCTTGATGTCCTGCAACATTTCTAGAAACAACCCTTGCAATTATATCAATCTGGACTAAATGCAGCTAATGATCCACCCATGAGATTCCAAAATTGCCTCTGTCTCATATGATCTCGCAAAATCTCCAGTCTATTTCATGAGAAGATCGTCCAGATAGTTGGATCCCCCGAGGATCTTATGGGAGCAGTCAAAACCACCAGTGGCATAACTATGGAGGGTGCAGGGGATGCAACTGCTACAGGGCCCGCCCGCTTGGGGGTTCCAGAGGGCCCAGCAAACATCCACAGTACACCATTTTGATATATATATTTTTTCATCAGTAGTGCATCAGATCCTGGTGAGGGAAGGTTGTTTAGAAACTGTGAGAAGCAAACCAGCAGCTGAAAACAGGAAAATTGTTATCAGTCGGGAGTAATGTGTCCCCGCCCCCCACCTTAGTACCTTACTTCTCCCCTTCCATCACTGTCACTGATCCCTCCCCCTAACATTGTCATCATTACTGATGCTGTATGTAGTGTCGGGGGGGTAGGCACCCAGGAACCCAGGTTAACAGGCAGCTGGCTGCATAGCAAGAAGAGTGGTGAGGCAGCAGTGGGCATGATTTGGGTGGTGCCGAGAGAGGTCATCCCTAACACTCCTTCTACCTCCCCTCAGCCTGGGCTACTACTGCCAGGTCCCACTACTGCCTGTCCCCGGCAGTAACAGGGAGAAGCCTTCGCCTCTAGTGTCTCCAGCTTTCCCATGTCATGCAGGCTGGGTGCCGGGCAGCACAGACTACTTAGGGAAGCTCCACCTCACTCCATGCCCGGCACTCGCTCTCCCTGCTGGAAACTTCAGGTGCCAAGTGAGCCAGAACAGGCATCTTCTCCTCCTGCCTCCAAATCCACCCCTAGGTGAGGGTGAGACATCACAGAGTAGTAATGAAGGCTGCAGGAAGACCATAGATCAAGAATAGAATGGGCAGAGAGGGTGACGCTGCAGAGGATGAAGACTGCTGCACCTATATCAAAAGTGAGAGTGATCTGCTGTGCAGTTCCATGTGTGGGCTGGGGGCCAGGATAGAGCTCCGCTGCGGGCACATACAGTAACACACCTGACCCTTGGTGATGTGCGTGGGGTGTCACCACTCCTGCCGCTGGTCACATCCACCAGGCCTCCCCTATTTTAAATAAGGGTTCCTGCAGGACTAGGAGCAGACTCAGCGCACTGCCTTAGAGAGAGTCAGTGCAGTAGTCTCTTCTCTCTTGTTCATATGTCTCCACCCCGGGAGTCCACAATCTCCCTCCTTCCTCGGCTTCCTTGCTGGCAATGAGGGGACTTTTGTCAGGCACACATGACCCAGAAAAAATGCAGACGACCCAGAAAAAATGCAGATACAGCACAATAAGTTGTACAAGGATCTTCTCCCTGTGTCTGCTTCTCACTATCCCCTACCTATCACCCTGCATCCCTCTGTCCCCTCCCAACTGTCCTGCATCTCTATAGTCCCTCCCTACCTCTCTCTGTTCCTTTCCTCACTCCCTGCAACTCTCTATCCCTTCCCTACTGACCTGCTTCTTTCTGTCCTCTCCCTACCACTTTGCCTTTCTATATTACTTCCCTACCACCATTTATCTCTGTCCCCTCCCTACCTCCCTGCGTCTCCCTATCCCGTTCCTACTGCCCTGCATCTCTGTCCCCTCCCTACCACCCTGCATCTCTATATTCTATCCCTATTTTCATGTGTCTCTCTGTTCCCTCCCAAAAACCCTGCATCTCTCTATCCCTTCACTACCGTCCTGCGTCTATCTATACCTTCCCTACCGCCCTGCATCTCTCTGTTCCCTCCCAACCACCATGTGTCTCTCTATCCCTTCACTACCTCCCTGCATCTCTCTATCCCTTCCCTACCGTCCTGTATCTCTCTATCCCTTCACTACCTCCCTGCATCTCTCTATCCCTTCCCTACCGTCCTGCATCTCTCTATCCCTTCACTACCTCCCTGCATCTCTCTATCCCTTTCCTACCGTCCTGCATCTCTCTATCCCTTCACTACCTCCCTGCATCTCTCTCTATCCCTTCCCTACTGCCCTGCATCTCTCTGTCTCCTCCCTACCGCCCTGCATCTCTCTGTCCGTTCCCTACCACCCTGAATCTCTCTGTTCCCACCCTTCCACCCTGCATCTCTTTATTGCATCCCTACCTCCCTGCATCTCTATGTCCCCTTCCAATCACCTTGCATGTCTCGATCCCTTCACTACCACCCTGCATCTCTCTATCCCTTCCCTACCACCCTGCATCTCTCTGTTTCTTCCTTACTGCCCTGTGTCTCTATATTCCCTCCCTACCGCCCTGCGTCTCTGTCCCCTCTCTATTGCCCTGTGTCTCTATATTTCCTCCACACCATCCTACCTCTCTCTATGCCCTCCCTATCCCCTCCCTACCACTCTGCATCTCTCTATGGCCTGTGGGGTTCTGAGAGGTTGAGCCGGCAGTGCTCGCTATGTTTATTTTCTTCAAGTGGAGGCCAGTGTGTTTTTCTTTTATGGATGGGGGGCTTTCAAGATTTTGCTATGGGGCACACAAAGTTTTAGTTATGCCCCTGATAACCACCACCACCTTTGTGAATACCCTTGGCAATAAACGGACTTTAACTCTGAAATATGCAAATCTTAGGAGGTACTTATGTAGAGATGAGCGGGTTCGGTTCCTCTGAATCCGAACCCGCCCGAACTTCATGTTTTTTTACACGGGTCCGAGCGACTCGGATCTTCCCGGCTTGCTCGGTTAACCCGAGCGCGCCCGAACGTCATCATCACGCTGTCGGATTCTCGCGAGGCTCGGATTCTATCGCGAGACTCGGATTCTATATAAGGAGCCGCGCGTCGCCGCCATTTTCACACGTGCATTGAGATTGATAGGGAGAGGACGTGGCTGGCGTCCTCTCCGTTTAGAAATAGATAGGAGAGTGAGAGTGAGACACTTCATTTACTGGAGCTTAGGAGGAGTACTCAGAGAGTGCAGAATTTTGCTGATAGTAGTTAGTTAGTTATACTAGTGACTGACCAGTGAGACCACCAGTGCAGTTTTATTATTATTTAATATAATCCGTTCTCTGCCTGAAAAAAACGATACACAGTGACTCAGTCACATACCATATCTGTGCTCAGCCAAGTGTGCTGCATCATCTATGTATAATATCTGACTGTGCTCACACAGCTTGATTGTGGGGGAGACTGGGGAGCAGTTATAGGTTATAGCAGGAGCCAGGAGTACATATTAAACAGTGCACACTTTTGCTGCCAGAGTGCCACTGCCAGTGTGACTGACCAGTGACCTGACCACACTGACCACCAGTATATTGTGATTGTCTGCCTGAAAAAGTTAAACACTCGTCGTGTGACTTGTGTGGTGTTTTTTTATTCTATAAAAAACTCATTCTGCTGACAGACAGTGTCCAGCAGGTCCGTCATTATATAATATATACCTGTCCGGCTGCAGTAGTGATATATATATATTTTTTATATCATTATTTATCATCCAGTCTATACTAGCAGCAGACACAGTATGGTAGTTCATGGCTGTAGCTACCTCTGTGTCGGCACTCGGCAGTCCATCCATAATTGTATACCACCTACCCGTGGTTTTTTTTTTCTTTCTTCTTTATACATACTACATCTCATTATCATCCAGTCTATATTAGCAGCAGACACAGTACAGTGCGGTTGTCCACGGCTGTAGCTATCTCTGTGTCGGCACTCGGCAGTCCATCCATAATTGTATACCACCACCTACCCGTGGTTTTTTTTTCTTTCTTCTTTATACATACTACATCTCATTATCATCCAGTTTATATTAGCAGCAGACACAGTACGGTAGTCCACGGCTGTAGCTACCTCTGTGTCGGCACTCGGCAGTCCATCCATAATTGTATACCACCTACCCGTGGTTTTTTTTTTTCTTTCATCTTTATACATACTACATCTCATTATCAACCAGTCTATATTAGCAGCAGACACAGTACGGTAGTCCACGGCTGTAGCTACCTCTGTGTCGGCACTCGGCAGTCCATCCATAATTGTATACCACCTACCCGTGGTTTTTTTTTTCTTTCTTCTTTATACATACTACATCTCATTATCATCCAGTCTATATTAGCAGCAGACACAGTACGGTAGTCCACGGCTGTAGCTACCTCTGTGTCGGCACTCGGCAGTCCATCCATAATTGTATACCACCTACCCGTGGTTTTTTTTTCTTTCTTCTTTATACATACTACATCTCATTATCATCCAGTCTATATTAGCAGCAGACACAGTACGGTAGTCCACGGCTGTAGCTACCTCTGTGTCGGCACTCGGCAGTCCATCCATAATTGTATACCACCTACCCGTGGTTTTTTTTTCTTTCTTCTTTATACATACTACATCTCATTATCATCCAGTCTATATTAGCAGCAGACACAGTACGGTAGTCCACGGCTGTAGCTACCTCTGTGTCGGCACTCGGCAGTCCATCCATAATTGTATACCACCTACCCGTGGTTTTTTTTTCTTTCTTCTTTATACATACTACATCTCATTATCAACCAGTCTATATTAGCAGCAGACACAGTACGGTAGTCCACGGCTGTAGCTACCTCTGTGTCGGCACTCGGCAGTCCATCCATAATTGTATACCACCTACCCGTGGTTTTTTTTTCTTTCTTCTTTATACATACTACATCTCATTATCATCCAGTCTATATTAGCAGCAGACACAGTACGGTAGTCCACGGCTGTAGCTACCTCTGTGTCGGCACTCGGCAGTCCATCCATAATTGTATACCACCTACCCGTGGTTTTTTTTTCTTTCTTCTTTATACATACTACATCGCATTATCATCCAGTCTATATTAGCAGCAGACACAGTACGGTAGTCCACGGCTGTAGCTACCTCTGTGTCGGCACTCGGCAGTCCATCCATAATTGTATACCACCTACCCGTGGTTTTTTTTTCTTTCTTCTTTATACATACTACATCTCATTATCATCCAGTCTATATTAGCAGCAGACACAGTACGGTAGTCCACAGCTGTAGCTACCTCTGTGTCGGCACTCGGCAGTCCATCCATAATTGTATACCACCTACCCGTGGTTTTTTTTTTCTTTCTTCTTTATACATACTACATCTCATTATCAACCACTCTATATTAGCAGCAGACACAGTACGGTAGTCCACGGCTGTAGCTACCTCTGTGTCGGCACTCGGCAGTCCATCCATAATTGTATACCACCTACCCGTGGTTTTTTTTTTCTTTCTTCTTTTTACATACTACATCTCATTATCAACCAGTCTATATTAGCAGCAGACACAGTACGGTAGTCCACGGCTGTAGCTACCTCTGTGTCGGCACTCGGCAGTCCATCCATAATTGTATACCACCTACCCGTGGTTTTTTTTTTCTTTCTTCTTTATACATACTACATCTCATTATCAACCAGTCTATATTAGCAGCAGACACAGTACGGTAGTCCACGGCTGTAGCTACCTCTGTGTCGGCACTCGGCAGTCCATCCATAATTGTATACCACCTACCCGTGGTTTTTTTTTCTTTCTTCTTTATACATACTACATCTCATTATCAACCAGTCTATATTAGCAGCAGACACAGTACGGTAGTCCACGGCTGTAGCTACCTCTGTGTCGGCACTCGGCAGTCCATCCATAATTGTATACTAGTATCCATCCATCTCCATTGTTTACCTGAGGTGCCTTTTAGTTGTGCCTATTAAAATATGGAGAACAAAAATGTTGAGGTTCCAAAATTAGGGAAAGATCAAGATCCACTTCGACCTCGTGCTGAAGCTGCTGCCACTAGTCATGGCCGAGACGATGAAATGCCAGCAACGTCGTCTGCCAAGGCCGATGCCCAATGTCATAGTACAGAGCATGTCAAATCCAAAACACCAAATATCAGTAAAAAAAGGACTCCAAAACCTAAAATAAAATTGTCGGAGGAGAAGCGTAAACTTGCCAATATGCCATTTACCACACGGAGTGGCAAGGAACGGCTGAGGCCCTGGCCTATGTTCATGGCTAGTGGTTCAGCTTCACATGAGGATGGAAGCACTCAGCCTCTCGCTAGAAAAATGAAAAGACTCAAGCTGGCAAAAGCAGTAGCACCGCAAAGAACTGTGCGTTCTTTGAAATCCCAAATCCACAAGGAGAGTCCAATTGTGTCGGTTGCGATGCCTGACCTTCCCAACACTGGACGTGAAGAGCATGCGCCTTCCACCATTTGCACGCCCCCTGCAAGTACTGGAAGGAGCACCCGCAGTCCAGTTCCTGATAGTCAGATTGAAGATGTCAGTGTTGAAGTACACCAGGATGAGGAGGATATGGGTGTTGCTGGCGCTGGGGAGGAAATTGACCAGGAGGATTCTGATGGTGAGGTGGTTTGTTTAAGTCAGGCACCCGGGGAGACACCTGTTGTCCGTGGGAGGAATATGGCCACTGACATGCCTGGTGAAAATACCAAAAAAATCAGCTCTTCGGTGTGGAAGTATTTCAACAGAAATGCGGACAACAGGTGTCAAGCCGTGTGTTGCCTTTGTCAAGCTGTAATAAGTAGGGGTAAGGACGTTAACCACCTCGGAACATCCTCCCTTATACGTCACCTGCAGCGCATTCATAATAAGTCAGTGACAAGTTCAAAAACTTTGGGCGACAGCGGAAGCAGTCCACTGACCAGTAAATCCCTTCCTCTTGTAACCAAGCTCACGCAAACCACCCCACCAACTCCCTCAGTGTCAATTTCCTCCTTCCCCAGGAATGCCAATAGTCCTGCAGGCCATGTTACTGGCAATTCTGATGATTCCTCTCCTGCCTGGGATTCCTCCGATGCATCCTTGCGTGTAACGCCTACTGCTGCTGGCGCTGCTGTTGTTGCTGCTGGGAGTCGATGGTCATCCCAGAGGGGAAGTCGTAAGCCCACTTGTACTACTTCCAGTAAGCAATTGACTGTTCAACAGTCCTTTGCGAGGAAGATGAAATATCACAGCAGTCATCCTGCTGCAAAGCGGATAACTGAGGCCTTGACAACTATGTTGGTGTTAGACGTGCGTCCGGTATCCGCCGTTAGTTCACAGGGAACTAGACAATTTATTGAGGCAGTGTGCCCCCGTTACCAAATACCATCTAGGTTCCACTTCTCTAGGCAGGCGATACCGAGAATGTACACGGACGTCAGAAAAAGACTCACCAGTGTCCTAAAAAATGCAGTTGTACCCAATGTCCACTTAACCACGGACATGTGGACAAGTGGAACACGGCAGGGTCAGGACTATATGACTGTGACAGCCCACTGGGTAGATGTATGGACTCCCGCCGCAAGAACAGCAGCGGCGGCACCAGTAGCAGCATCTCGCAAACGCCAACTCTTTCCTAGGCAGGCTACGCTTTGTATCACCGGTTTCCAGAATACGCACACAGCTGAAAACCTCTTACGGCAACTGAGGAAGATCATCGCGGAATGGCTTACCCCAATTGGACTCTCCTGTGGATTTGTGGCATCGGACAACGCCAGCAATATTGTGTGTGCATTAAATATGGGCAAATTCCAGCACGTCCCATGTTTTGCACATACCTTGAATTTGGTGGTGCAGAATTTTTAAAAAAACGACAGGGGCGTGCAAGAGATGCTGTTGGTGGCCAGAAGAATTGCGGGACACTTTCGGCGTACAGGCACCACGTACAGAAGACTGGAGCACCACCAAAAACTACTGAACCTGCCCTGCCATCATCTGAAGCAAGAAGTGGTAACGAGGTGGAATTCAACCCTCTATATGCTTCAGAGGTTGGAGGAGCAGCAAAAGGCCATTCAAGCCTATACAATTGAGCACGATATAGGAGGTGGAATGCACCTGTCTCAAGCGCAGTGGAGAATGATTTCAACGTTGTGCAAGGTTCTGATGCCCTTTGAACTTGCCACACGTGAAGTCAGTTCAGACACTGCCAGCCTGAGTCAGGTCATTCCCCTCATCAGGCTTTTGCAGAAGAAGCTGGAGACATTGAAGGAGGAGCTAACACGGAGCGATTCCGCTAGGCATGTGGGACTTGTGGATGGAGCCCTTAATTCGCTTAACAAGGATTCACGGGTGGTCAATCTGTTGAAATCAGAGCACTACATTTTGGCCACCGTGCTCGATCCTAGATTTAAAGCCTACCTTGGATCTCTCTTTCCGGCAGACACAAGTCTGCTGGGGTTGAAAGACCTGCTGGTGAGAAAATTGTCAAGTCAAGCGGAACGCGACCTGTCAACATCTCCTCCTTCACATTCTCCCGCAACTGGGGGTGCGAGGAAAAGGCTCAGAATTCCGAGCCCACCCGCTGGCGGTGATGCAGGGCAGTCTGGAGCGACTGCTGATGCTGACATCTGGTCCAGACTGAAGGACCTGACAACGATTACGGACATGTCGTCTACTGTCACTGCATATGATTCTCTCAACATTGAAAGAATGGTGGAGGATTATATGAGTGACCGCATCCAAGTAGGCACGTCACACAGTCCGTACTTATACTGGCAGGAAAAAGAGGCAATTTGGAGGCCCTTGCACAAACTGGCTTTATTCTACCTAAGTTGCCCTCCCACAAGTGTGTACTCCGAAAGAGTGTTTAGTGCCGCCGCTCACCTTGTCAGCAATCGGCGTACAAGGTTACATCCAGAAAATGTGGAGAAGATGATGTTCATTAAAATGAATTATAATCAATTCCTCCGCGGAGACATTGACCAGCAGCAATTGCCTCCACAAAGTACACAGGGAGCTGAGATGGTGGATTCCAGTGGGGACGAATTGATAATCTGTGAGGAGGGGGATGTACACGGTGATATATCGGAGGATGATGATGAGGTGGACATCTTGCCTCTGTAGAGCCAGTTTGTGCAAGGAGAGATTAATTGCTTCTTTTTTGGTGGGGGTCCAAACCAACCCGTCATATCAGTCACAGTCGTGTGGCAGACCCTGTCACTGAAATGATGGGTTGGTTAAAGTGTGCATGTCCTGTTTATACAACATAAGGGTGGGTGGGAGGGCCCAAGGACAATTCCATCTTGCACCTCTTTTTTCTTTAATTTTTCTTTGCGTCATGTGCTGTTTGGGGAGTGTTTTTTGGAAGGGCCATCCTGCGTGACACTGCAGTGCCACTCCTAGATGGGCCCGGTGTTTGTGTCGGCCACTAGGGTCGCTTATCTTACTCACACAGCTACCTCATTGCGCCTCTTTTTTTCTTTGCGTCATGTGCTGTTTGCGGAGGGTTTTTTGGAAGGGACATCCTGCGTGACACTGCAGTGCCACTCCTAGATGGGCCCGGTGTTTGTGTCGGCCACTAGGGTCGCTAATCTTACTCACACAGCTACCTCATTGCGCCTCTTTTTTTCTTTGCGTCATGTGCTGTTTGGGGAGGGTTTTTTGGAAGGGACATCCTGCGTGACACTGCAGTGCCACTCCTAGATGGGCCCGGTGTTTGTGTCGGCCACTAGGGTCGCTTATCTTACTCACACAGCTACCTCATTGCGCCTCTTTTTTTCTTTGCGTCATGTGCTGTTTGGGGAGGGTTTTTTGGAAGGGATATCCTGCGTGACACTGCAGTGCCACTCCTAGATGGGCCCGGTGTCATGTGCTGTTTGCGGAGGGTTTTTTGGAAGGGACATCCTGCGTGACACTGCACTGAGGGTTTTTTGGAAGGGACATCCTGCGTGACACTGCAGTGCCACTCCTAGATGGGCCCGGTGTTTGTGTCGGCCACTAGGGTCGCTAATCTTACTCACACAGCTACCTCATTGCGCCTCTTTTTTTCTTTGCGTCATGTGCTGTTTGGGGAGGGTTTTTTGGAAGGGACATCCTGCGTGACACTGCAGTGCCACTCCTAGATGGGCCCGGTGTTTGTGTCGGCCACTAGGGTCGCTTATCTTACTCACACAGCTACCTCATTGCGCCTCTTTTTTTCTTTGCGTCATGTGCTGTTTGGGGAGGGTTTTTTGGAAGGGACATCCTGCGTGACACTGCAGTGCCACTCCTAGATGGGCCAGGTGTTTGTGTCGGCCACTAGGGTCGCTTAGCTTAGTCATCCAGCGACCTCGGTGCAAATTTTAGGACTAAAAATAATATTGTGAGGTGTGAGGTATTCAGAATAGACTGAAAATTAGTGGAAATTATGGTTTTTGAGGTTAATAATACTTTGGGATCAAAATGACCCCCAAATTCTATGATTTAAGCTGTTTTTTAGGTTTTTTGGAAAAAAACACCCGAATCCAAAACACACCCGAATCCGACAAAAAAAATTCGGTTAGGTTTTGCCAAAACGCGGTCGAACCCAAAACACGGCCGCGGAACCGAACCCAAAACCAAAACACAAAACCCGAAAAATTTCCGGCGCTCATCTCTATACTTATGTCCTTCTCATATAGGAACATTCTTCTTAGATATCTATGGATGACATACAGTAAATCCCCTTTTTTCCATTCTATTGATGACAGTCCTTATTGTTTTCTTCTTGAAGTTGTCCACCCAGAGGGGGATGTTCAAAGCTTTTAAATTGAGAATGGATACTTAATATTCTTCTCTGGACTGTTACATAGCCATATGTGACTACCTTTGGGCCCTAGAAGTTGAAGCTGTATGCAATGTCTTTTGAGTAGTGGAAGATGCATGAACTAAAGGGGGGTACACACGGAGAGATGTGTGTTGAGCGATCTAGAACAGACTGCTCAGCGCACATCTCTCCCCCCGGTCAGCACAGAGGGGCTAATTCAGACCTGATTGCTCACTAGTGTTTTTTGCAGCGCTGCGATCAGGTCAGAACTGCGCATGCGTATGCACCGCAATGCGCAGGTGCGTCACACAGGTACAAAGTAGATCACCGTTTAGCTATGGGTTTGTGCGAAGAATCCATTCGCACAGGCAATCACAAGGAGATTGACAGGAAGAAGCAGTTTGTGAGTGTCAACTGACCGTATTCTGGGAGTGGTTGGAAAAATTCAGGCGTGTCCAAGCGTTTGCAGGGAGCGTTCCAGACTTCATTTCCGGTCCCGGACAGGCTGATGTGATCGCAGCGGCTCAGTAAGTCCTGGGCTGCACAGAGACTGCACAAGATCTGTTTGTACAGCTCTGCTACACAAGCGTTCGCACACTTGTAAAGTGAAAATACACTCTCCTATGGGCGGCTACTATCTGTTCGCAGCAGTGCGAAAAACCCCTAGCGAGCGATCAGGTCTGAATTAGGCTTACAGTGCGATGTGTGCTGAGCGAGGGGGGGAGGGGATGCCCACTTCACCCAGCAGTAAAGTGAGAAATCTAACTAGAATACAATACCCCCGCCTTTATCGGCAGGGCATATGATGAGAGGGGTGTTATTCGATAAAGTGCGTAATGCTTGGCGTTCCAATGGTGACAAGTTCGGATGAACCTTTAACTCGTCCTTCACCTTATTCTTTACCTCATGATCTAGAGATCTGATAAATGTTTTAATCAATGCATTTGAGGATACTGGATCAAACGTAGATTTCTACCGACTTGATTACAGGAGTTGCCACCCACGGAGCCTTAAGTTAGTTTTGCCATACTCTCAAATGCTCCAGGTGCATAGATTAAACAGCAATATTGATAAAACTGTCTGTCAATTAGATACAATGATAGAAAAATTTTCTTCGAGAGACTATAATCAAAAACATCTGCTAGACACCAAGGAACGCGTGTTAGCTATTGATAGATGTGAATTACTCAAACGTAAACCTAGGGATAAAATGAATAAGAAATTGGCATGGGTACCCCAATATACTACGGCTTCACCAACAGTCCGTACAATTTCAAACAAACTATGGCCACTAATTACATCAGATCCGGAGATCGGACTTAATGATAGTTCATTGATGCCCTGCTACTCTAGAGGTAGAAATGTAAAAGATATTCTTGTTAAAACTAATTATAATTCAAAAGCTCTACTGGGTAGAAGTCATTTCTTAATGAACAAGAGCCCGGTTGCTTTAGATGTGGCTTTGTGACTTGTGGGTTTATGATAGCTGGAGATACTTTTAATCACCCACACACGGGCAAACCGATTAAAATTAAATATCATCTCACATGTAACAGTAAATTTGTGGTATACCAACTTATATGCCCTTGTGGACTATCATATATTGGTAAAACAAGAAAGGATGGCGAACCATCGTCATACAATACGCCAGGCACTAACGAGTGGGTCTAGCGACCAACCGGTCGCAAGACACTTCGTTGAAATGAAACGTTAAAGTCCTTGAAATATAGGATGATTGACCAGGTCCCCTCTAATAGTTGAGGGGGTGACAGCAATAAAACACTTTTACATAGGGAAACGTTTTGGATTTCCAAATTAGATGTCATTCACCCTAAGGGTCTTAATGAATCAATTTAATTTATGTGTTTTTTTATAGATTGGGAACATAATGCTGCAGTATTGTTTGATTATTGCATTAATGCCACCCGCAGACTAGAAGTCTCTCAGATGCGTATGGTTCTGTTGCAATTTAGATCTGCTCGTTCTAGATCATCAGAGGCATTTACTTAGTGTAATCTGTTTTGCAGAATTGAGTTTGCATTACTAGGTTGATTACCTGTATTTAATACTGTACAAAATGACAAGGATGTTATAATAGGATGCTTCTTTATCCAGATTGTCTATAACAGATTGTTGTGTAAATGGTTGCTGGGCAACAGATGCTGTGGTGATGGTTATGTGGTATGTGGTGCATGACGTCACCTGACGCGACGGAGGCGTGGTGACATCATTGGTCCGGGACGGGACCGGAGCATCGCAGCTGAAACAATTCACTTGGTGATGGTGTTGGGTATATTTAGGTGAGTTATTTTATGCTTGTATATCTTGAAAACAGTTGATAAAACTGAATTGTTTACTCATGACTTGCTGCTGATTATTGATTCCGTATATGTATCCCGAGTGCCGCATCCTGGTTGAATCTCTCTAATACTATTATGCGGTCACCGGATCAAGCTACAATGGTTCTGTGAGTGCCGGACCCTTCCTATAGTATAGTATATATATAGAGATTTAACTTTTATAACAGAGCACCCCTAGATTGGCAGAAGACTCCTTTATGTACCACAAAGCATGGACCATCTACAATGTCACAATACGTGTATGATTACGCACTGCAGTCTGCAGAGGGATGACCTGGGTCACAATCAGCCAGAATCAATATTAGACAGGTGACTGTCAGCTCTGCCTCCCCTTCAAGCTGGATCTTTCAGTGCCCCCCCCCCGCCTCATGGTTATACTGAGCCGCAATCATCTCCGCCTCCTTTCCCCCCAAAACCAGAGCTTATAGTGTAAGTGCAGCAGCACCGCGGAAAGCTATGAGTAGTTCCCGCCCACCCCCTCTGCCTCGCGATTATCTCCGCCTCCTCTTCTCCCCAAGCCGGAGCTTGCAGTGTAAGTGCAGCAGTGCGGAAAGCTGCGAGTAATGCCCTCCCTCCCGTCTCTTTGTAATGGTGGACCGCGCGATCATCTCCGCCTTATCTCCCCCCCAAGTCGGAGCTTATAGAGCAGCAATGCGGAAAGCTGAGTGTAATTCCCACCCCCCGCCTCATGGTAACACTGAGCCCCCCCACCCGCAGGAGCTTACAGCAGCGCCGGGTGACTCTATGCTGAATGGATGATCTGTGCTGCAGTGCCCGTGGAAGTTGAGATCCACCTCCTCCCCCAGCTCCTGTTCAGGACATAAGGTAACTGTATCATCAGCATAAACAATAAGCATGGGAGAGGGGGAAGGGTGGGCAGGCACAGGGGCAAACACAGGATATTTCAGGGGGAGAGTGGGTTATACATAAACCGTAATGTGTGAAAGGGAGCGCTGTCCGCCATAATGTGTAACAGGGGACTCTGCTGCCGTAATGTGTAAAAGGGGGCTGTCTACCTGCTGTCCTGTTTAAAATTGGGCTCTAACAGCTTTAATGTGTCAAAGAGGAGTCTACCTGCAGTAATGTGTAAATTTGGACTCTGCTGCCATAATGTGTCAAAGGGGATTCTGCCTGCCGTAATGTGTAAAAGGGGACTCTACCTGCCGTAACATGTAAAAGGGGACTTTACCTGCCGTAATGTGTAAAAGGGGATCTACTGTACCTGACATAATGTGTAAAAGGGGCTCTACCTGGTGTAATGTGTGTAAGTGGCACTACTGTTCTGCGTAATTTGATTAATGGAGACTACTGTGCAGCGTAATATGAATTGGTATTATTTTTGGCCACACCCCTTCTCCATTAAACCACACCCCAATATTTTTGTTGCGCACCTACGCAGCGCACTGGCCCTGTTTTAAATATGGGGGGGTGCCGATGCTGTTTCTTGTACACAGCGCTAAAATGTCTAGTTACGGCACTGGCGGTCTGACCAGCAGTTTCACAGGAAAATAATAGTATAGTACATTAGGGTTTAGCACCTAAATATATATATATATATATATATATATATATATATATATATACAGATGGAGCCGCGCTCATCTGAAGTGGCTCTATCGCAAACGAGCACTCCCGGCATGACTGGGCGATCTGTCTGCCTAGTCATGCTGGGAGTGCACAGAGACACTCCAATTCAGAGCGTCTCCGTCCAGGCAAACGGAAATGCTCTCCATTCAAGTGAATGGGGCACATTTCCGCAGCGGGGGCGCACGCGCCCAGGTGGATGGGGCGCTCTCGGCGCTAGGCGCGCCTAGTCACAGATGTAGCCACGACTAGCGTGGCTCCATCTGTATATATATACATATATATATATATATATATATATATATATATATATATATGCACAACACTCCGGCACTCTTGGCCTCCCCAGATGGGTGTACCTTGCTCCGGTGCCCTCCTCAGGGTAAAACCTTTGTATAGACACAAATGAGATATAAGAGGCGGCACTCAGCAGACTTGTGAAAAAATTCAATGCAGTGTAATCAGTACGGCCAACGTTTCGGGGACCACCTCCCCGTCTTCAGGACAAGTGTACAGTGTCAAACAAACAAATTTATAACAATAAACTTACCCCCCCTGATCAGTTTCCCCGCCAGCGTAATTCACGGCCGCGTCTCCAGCGCTCTCAGCCCGGCGTCCACAGCGCATCACATGATGCAGACCACATGATGCGGAAGTGACGTCACGGCGCCCGGCCAGGCCGCGTTACCATGGTGACCCTGGAAACAACAAACAACAAACACAAGCAAGGTTATCAGGCTCGATCATACAGTGTTCTAGTGCATCAGGTCCACTAGGGACATCGTTATATTAAAAAATATACATATTATAATGGGCTAAAACCCATACAGTGACAAAGTGAACCATATAATTGATACGATCCCAAACAAACAGGGAACTACATACATACAGATAAATGAACGATCAGGACTGATAACCCCTGCATCTTGCAGATCAATACACATTAAAAAAGATCACAAAAGTGCATCATGACAGTGCAACCCAAATTAAGAAATAAACTCTCAGGCAGCCTATGTTGTTCTCCCAGGCCATCATCAACTCCACCACAATTAGATCTTTATATGTTTTTTTAAAAAACTGACTAAAATTGTCATTACTAGAACTTATCCATCGTTATTTTATGATACATATAAGAAACCCATAACTCACTATTGTCTTCTTTACATTCATAAAAAATTAATCAGACCAAGGCTTTCATTTAGCCCCCCTGGTTTTAAAGTATTTAACCTATGGATCCACATAGATTCCAGCTGTAGGAGCTGTTTACCCCTATTGCCACCTCGCTGTGATGCTGGAACATGGTCTATGATTCTATGCTTGAACGTGGCCATCCCATGCTTAAATTCCAAAAAGTGGCGTGCCACAGGCTGCTCCCCACTACCTGATGCCAGGGCGTTCCTAATGGCTTGCCTGTGTTGCACCATCCTGACTTTAAACTGGCATTCAGTCTTGCCAATGTAGTAACGCCCACAGGAGCAGATTATGGCATATACTACGAATTTCGAGCTACACGTTAACGGCCATTTTATCTGAAATTTTTTACCACTAAAGGGATGGGGGATGTTATCCCCTGGGGACATATGTGAACAGGTTGTACATCCTGTACATTTAAAACAACCATTTTTTTGTGTCAAAAAGTTAGTGGCGGTGTTCTTTAACTTTGACAAATCTGTCTTCACCACTATGTCCCTAATACTTCTACCTCTCGTGTAACTTGGCATTAGCCGTTTATCGTGAAATACTTTCAATTCTGGGTCAGTAGACACAAGGGGCCAAAGGGTCTTTACTTTCTTATTAACGAGATCACTTCTCACATTATATTCATTCACCCATGGAATAACCCCAGGTTTTTCCTTTGGACCATGAACCTGCAACAGTGTTTCTCTGTTTTGTTCCTGTGCTTTTTTTCTAGCCACAGTCAAAAGCTTCATAGGATAACCTCTTTGTCGGAACCTCTGTTCCATCTCATCCAGTTGTTTTACTCTTTCGGATTCCTCATTATTAACTCTACAGACTCGCAAAAATTGCGAGTATGGAAGGCCCTTAATCATGGCAGGGGGATGGAAGCTGTCATACCTTAAAATGGTGTTACGGTCTGTAGGTTTTTTATATAAACCAGTCATGATCTTACCACCCTGAATCCTAATCCTGATGTCCAAAAAACAAATCTCAGAATTGTGACATACCAACGTCAGCTTGATGGGACTACTCATGGAATTATGGGAAGACACTAAATCGCTGAGCTCCTGAGCCTCTCCTCTCCAAAAGAGGAGCAAATCATCAATATAGCGAAAATAAATAAATAACCGCTCAGCTACTAGAGGATCAGCAAAAAATAATGTCTTTTCCACATCCCACATATACGCATTTGCGAATGAGGGTGCCACAGGAGATCCCATGGCACACCCCGTTCGCTGTCTGAAATATCTATCATCAAAGATAAAGAAGTTATGTGTAAGCGTAAACTCAAGCAAAATCATAAAAAAATCAATATCTGGCCCCTCATATCTCGAATTCCCTGTAATAAGTTGCCTCACAGCCTGTAACCCCCAGAGGTTATTCTGGCTACTGTTGATGTCACTAGCCTCTATACCTGTATACCCCATGCACAGGGGTTACAGGCTGTGAGGCAACTTATTACAGGGAATTCGAGATATGAGGGGCCAGATATTGATTTTTTTATGATTTTGCTTGAGTTTACGCTTACACATAACTTCTTTATCTTTGATGATAGATATTTCAGACAGCGAACGGGGTGTGCCATGGGATCTCCTGTGGCACCCTCGTTCGCAAATGCGTATATGTGGGATGTGGAAAAGACATTATTTTTTGCTGATCCTCTAGTAGCTGAGCGGTTATTTATTTATTTTTGCTATATTGATGATTTGCTCCTCTTTTGGAGAGGAGAGGCTCAGGAGCTCAGCGATTTAGTGTCTTCCCATAATTCCACGAGTAGTCCCATCAAGCTGACGTTGGTATGTCAAAATTCTGAGATTTGTTTTTTGGACATCAGGATTAGGATTCAGGGTGGTAAGATCATGACTGGTTTATATAAAAAACCTACAGACCATAACACCATTTTAAGGTATGACAGCTTCCATCCCCCTGCCATGATTAAGGGCCTTCCATACTCGCAATTTTTGAGAGTCTGTAGAGTTAATAATGAGGAATCCGAAAGAGTAAAACAACTGGATGAGATGGAACAGAGGTTCCGACAAAGAGGTTATCCTATGAAGCTTTTCACTGTGGCTAGAAAAAAAGCACAGGAACAAAACAGAGAAACACTGTTGCAGGTTCATGGTCCAAAGGAAAAACCTGGGGTTATTCCATGGGTGAATGAATATAATGTGAAAAGTGATCTCGTTAATAAGAAAGTAAAGACCCTTTGGCCCCTTGTGTCTACTGACCCAGAATTGAAAGTATTTCACGATAAACGGCTAATGCAAAGTTACACGAGAGGTAGAAGTATTAGGGACGTAGTGGTGAAGACAGATTTGTCAAAGTTAAAGAACACCCCAATTAATTTTTTGACATGAAAAAATGGTTGTTTTAAATGTACAGGATGTACAACCTGTTCACATATGTCCCCAGGGGATAACATCCCCCATCCCTTTAGTGGTAAAAAATTTCAGATAAAATGGCCGTTAATGTGTAGCTCGAAATTCGTAGTATATGCCATAATCTGCTCCTGTGGGCGTTACTACATTGGCAAGACTGAATGCCAGTTTAAAGTCAGGATGGTGCAACACAGGCAAGCCATTAGGAACGCCCTGGCATCAGGTAGTGGGGAGCAGCCTGTGGCACGCCACTTTTTGGAATTTAAGCATGGGATGGCCACGTTCAAGCATAGAATCATAGACCATGTTCCAGCATCACAGCGAGGTGGCAATAGGGGTAAACAGCTCCTACAGCTGGAATCTATGTGGATCCATAGGTTAAATACTTTAAAACCAGGGGGGCTAAATGAAAGCCTTGGTCTGATTAATTTTTTATGAATGTAAAGAAGACAATAGTGAGCTATGGGTTTCTTATATGTATCATAAAATAACGATGAATAAGTTCTAGTAATGACAATTTTAGTCAGTTTTTTAAAAAAACATATAAAGATCTAATTGTGGTGGAGTTGATGATGGCCTGGGAGAACAACATAGGCTGCCTGAGAGTTTATTTCTTAATTTGGGTTGCACTGTCATGATGCACTTTTGTGATCTTTTTTAATGTGTATTGATCTGCAAGATGCAGGGGTTACCAGTCCTGATCGTTCATTTATCTGTATGTATGTAGTTCCCTGTTTGTTTGGGATCGTATGAATTATATGGTTCACTTTGTCACTGTATGGGTTTTAGCCCGTTATAATATGTATATTTTTTAATATAACAATGTCCCTAGTGGACCTGATGCACTAGAACACTGTATGATCGAGCCTGATAACCTTGCTTGTGTTTGTTGTTTGTTGTTTCCAGGGTCACCATGGTAACGCGGCCTGGCCGGGCGCCGTGACGTCACTTCCGCATCATGTGGTCTGCATCATGTGATGCGCTGTGGACGCCGGGCTGAGAGCGCGGGAGACGCGGCCGTGAATGACGCTGGCGGGGAAACTGATCAGGGGGGGTAAGTTTATTGTTATAAATTTATTTGTTTGACACTGTACACTTGTCCTGAAGACGGGGAGGTGGTCCCCGAAACGTTGGCCGTACTGATTACACTGCATTGAATTTTTTCACAAGTCTGCTGAGTGCCGCCTCTTATTTCTCATTTGTGCATATATATATATATATATATATATATATATATAGACACTCACTTTTTCCCAAAAGAAAAAAGACCAGCATTCACATTATTGATGAAAACAAAAAAATGGGTTTATTCCTTACAAGCCATCCATCTGGATATGATCCTGGTGCTACATCCTGACAGCAGTTTCAACTCACAATGGTTTTCATCAGGGGCTGATGCAAACCATTGTGAGTTGAAACAGCTGTCGGGCCACCAGGATCATATCCAGATGGATGGCTTGTAAGGAATAAACCCCTTTTTTTCTTTTCATCAATAATGTGAGTGCTGGTCTTTTTTATTTTTTTATTTCGGGAATAAGTGAGTGTCTATAACAATTAAAACAATTGCCAGGACCCTGCACCACCATTTCATCTATATACTGTATATTTTTGTTACTGAGTGCTGTCATTTTGCTATGTCTTGTATATATATATATATATATATATCTATATGTATAAATAATCATATATTTAACATAGAAACATAGAATTTGACAGCAGATACGGACCACTAGGTACATCTAGATCCTTCTGTTATCCTATGCATGTTTAAATTGCTCTACTGTCTTAGCCTTTACCACCTATGATGGAAGGGCATTCCACTTGTCCAATACCCTTTCTGTGAAGTAATTTTTCCTCAAATTTCCCCTGAACCTGCCTTCCTCCAGTCTCAGTGCATGTCCTAATGTTCTAATACTTCTCTTCATTTGGAGAATGTTTCCCTCCTGGACTTTGTTAAAACTCTTAATATATTTGAAAGTTTATATTATGTCCCCCCTTTCCCTTCTCTGCTCCAAACTATACATACTGTATTGAGATTTTTTTTAGTCTTTCTGGGTATGTTTCATGATGTAGGCCATTCACTATTTATACCCCTTTCAGATTGACAATAGCTGGGTCGCACCCGAGAATGTGTACACGGGTGCTTCCCAGGTGCGACCCGGCTCAAGACCCCTTCAGACTTGCGGCTCAACCCGGCATATTGCTGGTTTGGTGACGTCGCCGCTGCCGCTGCTGGAGGCGGTGCTTGAAGATAGTAATCTCCAAGCACCGCCTCCTCCCATGCAGAGTATGGGTGCCAGGTTGCCTTGACCCGGCATGCATGCATCCCGGGTCGATTCTGGCTTCAACCCAGGTCGAGACCTGGGACGAAATGCCGGGACGCTTGACCCGGGATATTCTTTCAGGACCCTTTCACACTGAGCAAATTCCCAGGTTGATGTGCGTTCATGTGCAATAACCCGGGAAATATTTGTCAGTGTGAAAGGGGTATGAGTTGCCCTTCTTTGAACAGTCTCTAATGTAACAGTGGCATTATTACTTTTTTCTTTATGCTACTAATTCCTCTCCTTTTGCAACCAAGCATCTGACAAACCATCCTCATTGCTTTGTTATATTGCTTATCTGCCTTTCAGTTACCTGAAATAGTGACTCCTACAGTAGATTCCTTTCCTCCTCAGTAGTTTCCAGTATAGTGCCATTAATATTATATTTTTACTTTGGATTTTTGAGACCCAAGTGCACGATTTAGCATTTTTTTTTGCCATTAAAGTGTAATTGCCATGCTCTTGACCATTCCTCTAGTTGGGTTGGGGTTGGGATGTAGGGGTCATTATTGTGACCGGTGGTCTCCTAACCACCGGTCAACATAACTACATCCCCTTTAGTCTACTTATATCCTCAATCATTTAGCTTTATTTAGCTTTTATATCTGGTGCAGAGCACCCTAGATTGGCAGAGGAACCCTTTATGTACAACAAAGCACAGACCACCTACAATGTCACTCACAATATGTGTATGATTATACTTACACTGTATGATAAAACAGCATCCCCTTTATGGACGAAGAGAGTACCCCTAGAGGTCACAGTAGCCCCAGCTCCTAGATGAAACACATCACCCCTGGAGGACACAGGAACCCCTTTGGCAGCCCCATCACTTGATGGACAAAACTGGACAACAGAGTACCCCTGGACGGACACTGCACGGACACGTCCGTTTAGTACAAGTCCACAGCCGGAGTAAAATGACACGATCACGAGGGCCTTATATAAAATACAAAATCCGCGAGAATCAGTCAGCAGGACGATAATGTTTTCCCTCGATTTGGGATCTAAGGCAGATGGAAAAACCTGAGCCGTACTCTGGTCCCAGCATGGCTCACATTGTTCGGATGAGTCCGGTTCGTAGAGAACAAGACCCACTCATCTCTAATAATGAAATGGTAAAATTTGGCTGTAATTATTATTATTTTTTTAGTTTTTTTACAAACAGTACATCATTAAAAAATGTAGAACAACTGCGTTGTATAAATATGTAACAAAAGCTGCTCAGTATGTTAGAAAATCTCTTATAGTTAAAAATTGAGAGCTATGTAAAATTTAGAGATGTGTGGCGGACACTTTTCGGGTTTTGTGTTTCGGTTTTGGATCTGGATCCCCACTCGTGTTTTGGATCTGGATTGGTTTTGCCAAAACCACCCTTACACCTTTTGGTTTTGGATCTGGATGATTTTTGAAAAGAAAAATATGAAAACAGCTAAAATCACACAATTTTCGTGTAATTTTGATTCTACTGTATTATTAACCTCAATAACATTCTTTTCCAGTCATTTCCAGTCTATTCTGGACACCTCACACCTCACAATATTGTTTTGAGACCAAAAAGTTGCACCAAGATCACTGGATGACTAAGCTAAGCGACACAAGTGTGTGGCACAAACACCTGGCCCATCTAGGAGTGGCACTGCAGTGGCAGACAGGATGGCAGTTTTAAAAACTAGGCCCCAAAGAGCACATACTGTAATGAAAAATTAAGTGGTGAAAGACGAAATTGTTTTTGGGCTCTCCCACACACCCTTATGTTGTTTAAACAGGACATGCACAGTTTAATAAACCCATAATTTCAGCAACAGGTGGTTCCCCTGGAAAAGGCTTGCCAAGGTTTCCGAATCATGGCTAGCTACAAACATACCACCTCCATATTTGATGACTTTTCACATTATGAGATGAGGCAAGAGGAAGAGGACAGTGTCAAGGTGGTGATTAAAATTTAAAGAGGCACATGCAATCAGGAACAACACACAGGCTTTCACCTCCACTCCTATATTGGTGTGGAACAAGAAAGGACTTAAACCAAGCAACTATTTAATTATTAATTACCACATTGCTTGACAAAATGAAAAACTAGGGGCCAAAGCCTCCTTCTCCATTTTCAGGGATAAAGATAATCTCGGATTTAATGCTGGAATGCAAATAAACTTGTGTATAACACAGGATCAAGATTGGATATTTTACCCTCCACGGAGTCTTGAGACTTATTTTGTGAGAATCTTGTGGGTTTCTTTTTTTTCCATTTTTTTATTGCATTTTTATCTATATATTTTGTGGCAGATGCTTTATTTATGTTTTTCACAACTCCCAGTATTAACTATTAAGCACGAGCGTGCAGTAAATTGTTTTGTTATTGAGCCGCTGCCCTAGTGGAGCTTATCACTCTACAGTCCAAACTCATTTCATGCTATAAGTAGGACTGTGGGAGGAAGCAAAGCTAACCTCCGTGCCAACAGCATGCCTCAGCCTGGCAAGCCAGACATCTTCCTGGCATTAAGCAACCATGAGACTCCATACTGGACCTTATTCAGTAACTGTTTGTGCCTCATAGGAGCTCCTGGCCCATCTAGTGCTGCAGTGCAATGGAAAGCTGATGCAATGCAAGATCAGTAAAACTTCTAACACCACGAGGGCTTGCGATAACCCTACATAGCCCTTAGGAAAATAAGATCCCTGTACAACAAATGTGCATCTTCTAAATAAATAAACCCAAAATGTGGAACATCAATAATAAATCAAAATTAAGGTTGACTAATTGGAGCCATTCATTTGAGTGAGTCCCTAACATGAAATAATTGAGAAGAACCTATCTCTAATGCTCTGGCAGAAAACATCATGTTTACCTTTCCAGCAGTTGCGCTGGATTATGATTCAGTCTCTTCTGAGTCACACTGACTTTGACCACTAATGTGGTCTCTCCCCACTTTATTTAAAAACACTTTCCATTTCCACCTTTGCGGCTAGTTTTGACAAATCTGTTTGTGATGTTGAAGCTTGTTTCATATCCACCCTAGGCATTAATTTAAACTTAGGATCAAGTACAGCTGCACCCCGGACTTATACAGCATATACAGGACCCCTGGAGAATTACACAACACAGCATACAGGCAACAGCACCCCTGGACTTAAACGGCAGTGGGGCAGCACCCCTGTACTAATGGTGCAAAGGGGCAGCACCCCATATAGGGCAGCACCCCTGGAATGATGTGGCAGACAAAGTAAAGACGTGCAAGATGGAATTGTCCTTGGGCCCTCCCACCAACTCTTATGTTGTATAAACAGGTCATGCACACTTTAACAAACCAATTATTTCAGCAACATGGTCTGCCACATGACTGTGGCTGAAATTATTAGTTTATTTGTGACCCCACTAAAAAAGTAGCAACTAATCTCTACTTGCATAAACTGGCTGTACAGTGGCAAGATGTCGTCCTCATCCTCAGATCCCCACCACTTTAGTGTTTACATCCTCATAAAAAAATAATATTCAAACAAACAAAACCACATAATTTAGGTGTCAGTGGACTGCTTATGCAATTACCCAAAGTTTCTGAACTTGACAATGACATTGTCACTGACCTAGGTTGGGGATGTTGTGGACTCGGGGGTTCTTCCGATGGTCGGGAATAGGAACCACAGGTGGGTCGGAGCAGGGATGGTCGGATATAGGATTTCCTCTTACAAGACTCTATTAGTTAGGTTTGGTAAAAGAATGCTGAGGAACTTTATTAAAGAAAGGGAGCAATACAGCGGCACATGAAAGAACGTGAACTTGTAGGCAATGTCAATAAGTTACTGAAGAATTCATGAGCAATGATGAAGGACACTGAAGAATTTGTGAGCGATGTTTAAAGACACTGATGAATGAAGAACTTGTGAGCGATGGTAAATGACACTGAAGAATTGGTCAACGATGTTTTAAAGACACTGATGAATGAAGAACTTGTGAGCGATGGTAAATGACATTGAAGAATTGGTGAGCGGTATTTAAAGACACTGATGAATGAAGAACTTGTGAGCGATGGTAAATGACACTGAAGAATTGGTGAGCGGTGTTTAAAGACACTGATGAATGAAGAACTTGTGAGCGATGGTAAATAACACTGAAGAATTGGTGAGCGGTGTTTAAGGACACTGATGAATGAAGAACTTGTGAGCGATGGTAAATAACACTGAAGAACTGGTGAGCGGTGTTTAAGGACACTGATGAATGCTGGAAGCACTAAGGTTGGTTCGGCCTGCAGGCCTTGCTGAATCCAGGGAGCGCTGGCAACTGCACTGCAGAGGAGCACACTAGTTGCTCGGATCACTGGAGACTGTGCTGCAGGAAGGCACCCTGAATGCTAGGTGCAAAAGAAGTATAGCTGCTGGTAGACACACTGCGTACGGGAGCTCTGGCATCCACTTCAGAAAAGAGACGATACTCAGGCACCGAGGCTCTGCCCGGCATCTGACTTTGAATCTCCCACCTGCGCTGGATTGGCGGAACTGTCTGATCACGTCACCTGCTCCCTGCCTATATGATACCGGGTGTCATGGCAGCGCCCCTGCCCCGGAGAACCGCCGGGAGCCGCGCCAGCCAGACGCCGGAGCCCGTGGACCACCGAAGGCGGAGGCCGCAACACAGACCAGCAAGCACGCAGGGGTAAGCGCGGCGAACGCAGCCTCTGGCGTGTGACAGTACCCCCTCCTCCAGGAGTGGCCCCCGGACACTTCCCAGGTTTTGTTGGATGTCTGGAATGGAAGATCCGCACCAGTCGGGGAGCCATAACTTCCGAAGCCTTGACCCAGTTCCTCTGCTCGGGGCCAAAACCTTTCCACTCCACCAAATACTGTAGATTCTTGTGAAGATAACGAGAGTCAAGAATAGCTTTGATTTCAAAGTCCATTCCAGCTTCAGTCTCTGCAGAGGTTGGCCTCGGGGATTTTGAATGGAACTGGTTTAAAATAAGGGGGCGAAGGAGAGACACATGGAAGGAATTTGGTATCCGGAGGTGGGAAGGCAAACCCAATTTGCAGACAACCGGGTTCAGGACTTGTAACACGGGATAAGGACCAATAAACCTTGGAGCGAACTTCATAGTGGGCACCCTTAACCGAAGATTGCGGGTAGAGAGCCATATTCTGTCACCAACCTTATATTGGGGGGCTGCTCGTCGCTTCCTATCCGCAAAGAACTTATAACGGCTGGAGACTCTCTTGAGGTTAGCATGGACTCGACTCCAAATTTGACTGAAGTGCCGGAGAGTAGAGGCTGCAGCAGGAACATCCTCCGGAGGACAAATGGGTAATTCTGGAACTTGGGGATGAAAACCATAATTAATGAAAAATGGGGACTCACCGGTCTAAGAGTGGTACAGATGATTATGGGCAAACTCGGCCCATGGCAACAGTTCCACCCAATCATCTTGCGAGGGAGAGAGGTAAACACGGAGAAAAGTCTCTAAATCTTGATTGACGCGTTCAGTTTGCCCATTGGTTTGTGGATGGTAAGCGGATGAAAACTTGAGTTTTATTTGTAAGACTGTACAGAGGGCTTTCCAGAATCTTGCAGTGAACTGTATCCCCTGATCAGAGACGATTTCCAGAGGTAACCCGTGCAGGCGGAAATGTTCCCGGATAAATAACAAAGCCAACTTGGGAGCTGATGGTAACCCGGTCAAAGGTACAAAATGTGCCATCTTAGAGAAACGGTCAATAATTACCCAGATGGTATTGTGACCCTTGGAGAGGGGCAATTCAGTGACAAAGTCCAAAGAGATATGGGTCCAAGGCCTCTTAGGAATGGACAGTGGATGCAACAACCCCGCAGGAGGCAAATGAAGAATTTTGTGCTGAGCACACTGAGGACATGAGTTGACATAACTTTGTATATCCTTCTTCATAGTGTCCCACCAGTAAGATCTTCGTAGAAACTCCCACATCTTTTGAACTCCAGGATGACCGGAAAACTTGGAAACATGAGCCCACTGCAACAACCTTGGTCGGAATTTAACTTGCACAGACATTATCCCAGGAGGAGGACCCAGAGCGGTGGGAGCTGCAAAATTAGAAAGTGGACTGAGAATCAAAGCCTTTCCAACGGGGTTCTCCTCATGTGAAGCCGTCAAGGAGCGAGATAAAGCATCAGCTTTGGTGTTAAGCATCCCGGACCGGTACTTAATGACAAATGAGAAACGAGTGAAGAAGAGCGCCCATCTAGCTTGACGGGGATTCAAGCACTGGGCTGTCTTGAGATACAGCAAGTTCTTGTGATCGGTATAAATCGTAATTAGGTGTTTAGCACCTTCCAATAGATATCTCCATTCTTCCAGGGCAGATTTTATTGCCAAGAGTTCCTGATCTCCGATGGTGTAGTTTCGTTCAGCAGGAGAGAACTTGCGAGAGTGGAAACCACATGGATGCAATTTCCCGTCAGAGGAGTACTGTGAGAGCACGGCACCAATGCCGACCGAGGAAGCATCGACCTCCAAGAAGAATGGTCTTGAAAAATTTGGTTGCTGGAGTACCGGAGCGCACATAAAGGCTGCTTTCAACTGAGCAAACGCTACTACAGCTTCAGAAGACCAGTGACTTGGGTCAGACCCCTTTTTGGTTAGAGCAGTAATAGGTGCCACAATGGTAGAGAATCCCTTTATGAATTTCCGATAGTAATTCGCAAAACCCAGAAACCTTTGTACCGCTTTCAAAGAAAGAGGCTGAGTCCAGTCCCGAATAGCAGTGAGTTTTCCCGGATCCATGCGAAGCTCCGTACCTGAGATGACGTAACCAAGAAATGGAATTGAAGGAGCCTCAAAGGTACATTTGGAGATCTTACCGTAGAGATGATTCCTTCGTAGACAAATAAGTACCTCCTTGACCTGAATTCTATGCTCCGTGAGATTCTTAGAAAATATCAGAATGTCATCCAAGAATACCACTACACTTAGGTATAACATATCTCGGAAGATTTCATTCACAAAACCTTGGAAGACGGCAGGGGCATTACTGAGACCAAACGGCATTACCAGATATTCGTAATGCCCATCCCTGGTATTAAATGCCGTCTTCCATTCGTCCCCCTGTCGAATACGAATCAAATTATAAGCTCCCCTTAAGTTGAGCTTCGTGAAGACATGGGCTCCGCGAACCCTATCAAATAGTTCCGTGATGAGCGGCAAAGGATATTTGTTCTTAATGGTGATCTCAATGCATGGCCTCAACCCTCCGTCCTTCTTCTTCACAAAGAAGAAGACTGCTCCCGCCGGGGAAGTAGAGGGGCGAATGAATCCTTTGTGCAGATTAGACTTGATATAGTCCGACATGGCTTGGGTCTCAGGCAATGACAAAGGATAAATGTGCCCCCGGGGTGGCATCTTCCCTGGAATTAGCTCAATGGGACTGTCCCAGAGTCTATGGGGTGGTAACTGATCGGCCGCCTGTTCCGAAAACACGTCTGCAAACTCCCGATAGGCCTCCGGAATGAGCTCCTCATCCGACTTGGAAGATACACAGAGTGGATAAACAGGAGTGAGACAATTAGAATGACAGAATGAACTCCAAGATACTATTTGTGACGACTTCCAGTCGACGTGAGGGTTGTGTACTTTAAGCCAAGGAAGACCAAGAACCAGATCATGTGGCATTTCCCGAATCACTAGGAACTCCAGATGTTCTTGATGTAGAACTCCAACCTGCAGTTTGATTGGCACTGTGCGACTTGAAATAAGACCATTAGAAATTTGGGTACCATTGATGGCAGTCAACGTAATAGGTCGTTCGACTGGTTGTAACTGTAAACCCAGTTTTTGAACGCAAGAAAGAGAAATAAAATTCCCTGCGGCCCCGGAGTCCAGCAGGGCCTTAACAGGTATGGCTAAAGACCCAGAAAACAAGGACACGGAGAGTAAATAGTCCACTGTCGGAGAAGGTTTAGATGTAACCCCTAACTCGACTCCTCCAGAACAAGCTAGGACTGCCCATTTCCCGAATGGGACTTACAAAACTTGAGAAAGTGATCCGCAGCTCCACAGTAGAGACAGAGTCTACCCTCACGACGGCACTGTAGTTCTTCCGGGGACAGTCGAGATCGATTAATTTGCATAGGTTCGTTTGGACTTGGAGTGATCGTTTGCTTAGTCGGGAGAGACCGGACTCTGGATCGTTCAGTCCGACTAAGTTCACCACCTCGTTCCTGCATACGAAGATCCACCTTTACACAGAGTGAGATCAACTCTTCTAAGGAATCTGGCAAGTCCCTAGTGATCAGTTCGTCCTTTAGATGATCAGAGAGCCCATTCCAGAAAGCGGCCCGGAGAGCATCATTATTCCAGCGCAGTTCCGAAGCTATGGTTTGGAAATTAATCACATACTGTCCCACTGAACGGGAGCCTTGTCGGACTCGGAGCAAATCCGAAGAAGCAGCGGTCGTTCTGCCGGGCTCATCGAAGATCCTACGGAATGACGTGATAAAGTTGGTGTAACTGGACACCAACGGGTCAGCACGCTCCCATAACGGAGACACCCAATCCAACGCTGAACCTTCAAGCAAGGAAATAATGTATGCCACCTTGGACCGATCTGTGGGGAAGTTGTGTGAGAGAAGTTCAAAATGTACCTCGCATTGGTTGAGAAAACCACGGCAATTCTTTGGATTCCCATTATAGCGAGAGGGAGTGGGGAGCTGAAGGCGTGACCTGGTTCCGGGCAAGGATTGAACATTACCAGGGACAACTACTGGAGCGGGTACTGGAGCTGGAGTCGGGACTACTGAAGCCAGAGAAGCCTGAATTTGATCCAACCGACCAGATAACTCCTGGAGATACTGCATCACTTGGCTTTGTGCCGTCTCCTGACTTTGAACTCGGGAAACCAGATCCTGGATGGCGCTTGCCCCTGGGTTCCGATCCCCCGGGTCCATGTGGCCTGAGTATACTGTCACTGACCTAGGTTGGGGATGTTGTGGACTCGGGGGTTCTTCCGATGGTCGGGAATAGGAACCACAGGTGGGTCGGAGCAGGGATGGTCGGATATAGGATTTCCTCATACAAGACTCTATTAGTTAGGTTTGGTAAAAGAATGCTCAGGAACTTTATTAAAGAAAGGGAGCAAT
Source organism: Pseudophryne corroboree (assembly GCF_028390025.1). Taxonomy (NCBI): domain Eukaryota; kingdom Metazoa; phylum Chordata; class Amphibia; order Anura; family Myobatrachidae; genus Pseudophryne; species Pseudophryne corroboree. The sequence continues at coordinate 143,774,423 of NC_086452.1, forward strand.
ACAGCGGCACATGAAAGAACGTGAATTTGTAGGCAATGTCAAAAAGTTACTGAAGAATTCATGAGCAATGATGAAGGACACTGAAGAATTTGTGAGCGATGTTTAAAGACACTGATGAATGAAGAACTTGTGAGCGATGGTAAATGACACTGAAGAATTGGTGAACAATGTTTTAAAGACACTGATGAATGAAGAACTTGTGAGCGATGGTAAATAACACTGAAGAATTGGTGAGCGGTGTTTAAGGACACTGACGAATGAAGAACTTGTGAGCGATGGTTAATAACACTGAAGAATTGGTGAGCGGTGTTTAAGGACACTGATAAATGAAGAAATTGTGAGCGATGGTAAATAACACTGAAGAACTGGTGAGCGGTGTTTAAGGACACTGATGAATGCTGGAAGCACTAAGGTTGGTTCGGCCCGCATGCCTTGCTGAATCCAGGGAGCGCTGGCAACTGCACTGCAGAGGAACACACTAGTTGCTCGGATCACTGGAGACTGTGCTGCAGGAAGGCACCCTGAATGCTAGGTGCAAAAGGAGTATAGCTGCTGGGAGACACACTGCGTACGGGAGCTCTGGCATCCATTTCAGAAAAGAGACGATACTCAAGCGCCGAGGCTCTGCCCGGCGTCTGACTTTGAATCTACCGCTGCGCTGGATTGACGGAACTGTCTGATGACGTCACCTGCTCCCCGTCCACGTGATACCGGCTGTCATGGCGGCGCCCCTGCCCCGGAGAACCGCCGGGAGCCGCGCCAGCCAGATGCCGGAGCCCGTGGACCACCGAAGGCGGAGATCACAACACAGACCAGAAAGCATGCAGGTGTAAGCGCGGTGAACGCCGCCTCTGGCGTGTGACAGACATGATGAATGCGCTGCAGGTGACGTATAAGGGAGGATGTTCCAAGGTGGTTAACAGCCTTACCCCTACTTATTATGGATTGACAAAGGCAACAGATTTCTTGACACCTGTTGTCCGGATTTGTGGAGAAATAATTCCACACCAAAGAGGTGGCTTTTTTGGTATTTTGCCCAGGCATGACAATGGGCTTTTTCATCCCATGGCCAACAACTATCTCCACTGGTGCCTTATTCAAACAACCCACATCACCATCAGAATCCTCATTGTCAACTTCCTCCACAGCGCCAGCTACAGCCATGTCTTCCTCATCCTGGTGTACTTCTACAGTGACATCCTCAATCTCAATATCAGCAACTGGACTGGCGGTGCTCCTACCAGCACTTGCAGGGAACATGCAAATGATGGTGTTGTGAAGGTCAATCCTAGACTTCGCAACAGCAAACAGTGCCAGCACCCCTGTATATTCACAACACCTCTGTAATTTTACAGCATACATGACAGAGACAATGTACACTGATTTTCACTGCACCCTAGAATTATGACAGCATACAAGACAGGGCCAGTGTACATTTATTTTACTGTACCTCAGAATGTTTCCAGCATACAAGATAGGGCCAGTGTACATTTATTTTACTGCACCCTAGAATTATTACAGCATACAAGACAAGGCCAGTGTACATTTATTTGACTGCACCCCAGAATAATTACAGCATACAAGACAGGGCCAGTGTACATTGATTTTTACTGCACCCTAGAATTATGACAGCATACAAGACAGGGCCAGTGTACATTTGTTTTACTGCACCCCTGAATTATTACAGCATACAAAGCAGGGCCAGTGTACATTTGTTTTACTGCACCCTAGAAGTATTAGATCATACAAGACAGGGCCAGTGTACATTGATTTTCACTGCACCCTAGAATTATTACAGCATACAAAACAGGGCCAGTGTACATTGATTTTCTCTGCACCCCTGAATGTTTATAGCATACAGGGCCAGTGTAATGTTATTTGAACAGCAACACCCCAATATTTTACAGTATACAGCAGTGTGCTTTTAATTTTTAAAAACTGCACACCTGAATTTTGACAACATACAGGGCCAGTTTAATGTTATTTGAACAGCAACACCCCTATATTTTACAGCATACAGCAGTGTGCTTTTAATTTTTAACAACTGCACCCCTGAATTTTTACAACATACAGGGCCAGCACCCCCCCCCCAATATTTTACAGCATACAAGAGCAGTATGCCTTTAGTTTTTAACTGCACCCCTGAATCTTTAAAGCATACAAGGGCCAGTGTAATGTTATTTGAACAGCAACACCCCAATATTTTACAGCATACATCAGTGTGCTTTTAATTTTTAACTGCACCCCTGAATTTTTACAACATACAGGACCAGCTGCACCCCAATATTGTACAGTATACAGGAGCAGTGTGCTTTTAATTTTTAACAACTGCACTGCTGAATTTTTAAAACATACTGGGTCAGCAGCACCCCTATATTTTCTAGCATACAGGAGGACAGTACCCATGCACCCTGTACAACACAGTGACAGCCAGTATAGCAATCCAAGGATATGCTGCAACACCCATGTAGAGCTGCAGCACATGAAACACCAGTGACAGCCAGGACAGCACCCCTAACACAGCACAGGTCATTTTCTTTATCCTTCTCTTACATAAACCATCTTCAACGGCACCAAATCCCGTGGTTTTCGGCCACCTTGATACTTACTGTATGTAAGTGTTGTCTGCTGCTGTAGCTATGTTAATTTATCCTGTACTTGTACTATATTGTCTTCAACTCTAAGTCACTATTTTTCTATTTTGATTATTCATTTATGTAATCTGTAATTGGGTGTTCTGGATCCCTTGTAGCGCCATATAAATAAAGGCTAATAATAATAATAATAATATTATTATTAGTAGTAGTAGTAGTAGTAGTAGTAGTAGTAGTAGTAGTAGTAGTAGTAATAGTAGTAGCAGTAGTATTGTTAGTATTAGTATTAATTTATTTTTTCATAGAGTAATATGTAGGTTTCGAAATTTATTGGAACATCACTGGCATTCAGTGTGTGTAAATGTGACACCAACCCAATGCTACCCTTATTATTTGATGTTTTCTCAGTGAGTATAACAAACTGTTACACAAAATGATAGCTCATTACTTTTAATAGGTTTACAGGGCCTTCAAAAAAAACAATTTAATTGCAACAGCTGTGCAGAACTTTTAAAATGCTTTAAAACATTGTTATAAATGGTTTCTCTCTTTTTTGTAAAAAATTGCCTTGTTTAGATGCTAAATCAAAAACGTGACATCACACTTTTAAAACAGATTTTATTTTAACTAAGCGAAACCTCGGGGGGGAAATCTGGCACAATCCACCAATTTTTCCTCACACTGAGATATATATATATCAATGCAGGAAGAGTGGATGAGATTTTGTGAACATTGTTAATATTCTCAGTAATCAGTGAGGAGCAGTGGGATGGTATGCAGACGGACAATGATGCATCAGTATCCAGAGGTTGCTTAGATAAAATCTTAAAAGTTGTACAGTCGGGCATGCATGAAACTTGTCAAATAATTAACAAAAAGACGATCTTCCACAGAGATGAGTTAAATGCAATTCGAGAACCTGGCATTTGAATTTTGCAGCTGTCAAACATATCCCATGTGTGGCCAGCTGGTGTTGGCAGTAATGCTGGTATATACAAAAGATTAGAGCACAGGGGACAGTGAAGATTGGCAGTTACATGAAAGCAACATGATGAAGGAAGCGTTTTAATTCATTAGTTTTGTGACCATCTAGTTTTTTTTAAATATTTAATGTGTCCACAAATGACACTTTTTTTTCTTTTTTATATTGAACACTTTGCAAAGGATTCCCACAAGTAAGCTCCGAATACATAAGATTATGTACAGTCTGAAGGTCAATGCAGTGACAGAAAAATGTGTATGGTCAGCAACCGCACATACTAAATCCATACCTTCCAACATATGTGGGTTGGAAGGTATGGCAGTCTGACAGGGACAATCTGACAATCCGGAGAAAGGGGCGGATCCAAGAGGGGGAAATGCCAGTCTGTTCAACATCTGGTGCTTTTATCATAAGTACATCAGCACTCTTGTCTGTGTTGTCTCAGTGCAGTAATGTTGACATTGAAGTGGCTGGGGGTGCTGTAATGTGGACATTGAAGGGACTGGGGGGAGAGTGCTGTAATGTGGACACTGAAGGGTCTAGGGGGGGAGAGTGCTATAATGTAGACATTGAAGGGACTAGGGGGGAGAGTGCTGTAATGTGGGCACTGAAGGGACTAGGGGGGAGAGTGCTATAATGTAGACATTGAAGGGACTAGGGGGTGAGAGTGCTATAATGTGGACACTGAAGGGACTAGGGGGGAGAGTGCTGTAATGTGGACACTGAAGGGACTAGGGGGGAGAGTGCTGTAATGTGGACACTGAAGGGACTAGAGGGGAGAGTGCTGTAATGTGGACACTGAGGGGACTAGGGGGGAGAGTGCTGTAATGTGGACACTGAAGGGACTAGGGGGGAGAGTGCTGTAATGTGGACACTGAAGTGACTAGGAGGTGAGAGTGCTATAATGTAGACATTGAAGGGACTAGGGGGGAGAGTGCTGTAATGTGGACATTGAAGGGACTAGGGGGCAGAGTGCTATAATGTAGACAATGAAGGGGCAGTGAAGTGGCCAGTGATGGAAAAGATCGTTGTGAGGTGCTCAGTAAAGGGGTGGAGTATTGTAAGGTATACATTTGGACGGGTGGGGAAAAATGTTTTGTGAAGTGGTTATTAAATAGGAAAGACTGTTCTCTACAACCGGCGTCCTATGTACATGGACACAACCCAGGCACTCAGAACTCTGCTACAGCTACTGGGGCTACTAATCTTCTCTATATCACAACCGCTTAAGTGCACTAGCACCCACAGCCTTCACAGTACGTGTAGAGCCTTATTGTGCTATCTGCACCAGTCTCACTACAATGACTTAGAACCCTTGTATGCTACAGGCTGCCATACTGTATTACCACTGCTCTTGTAACAACTGCAATGCCATTGTGTGCATTAACTGCATTGACCTTGTACATACTGTTACCAATAAACCTCTCCAAGAAGAATGGTCTTGAAAAATTTGGTTGCTGGAGTACCGGAGCGCACATAAAGGCTGCTTTCAACTGAGCAAATGCTGCTACAGCTTCAGAAGACCAGTGACTTGGGTCAGACCCCTTTTTGGTTAGAGCAGTAATAGGTGCCACAATGGTAGAGAATCCCTTTATGAATTTCCGATAGTAATTCGCAAAACCCAGAAACCTTTGTACCGCTTTCAAAGAAAGAGGCTGATTCCAGTCCCAAATAGCAGTGAGTTTTCCCGGATCCATGCAAAGCTCCGTACCTGAGATGACGTAACCAAGAAATGGAATTGAAGGAACCTCAAAGGTACATTTGGAGATCTTACCGTAGAGATGATTCCTTCGTAGACAAATAAGTACCTCCTTGACCTGAATTCTATGCTCCGTGAGATTCTTAGAAAATATCAGAATGTCATCCAAGAATACCACTACACTTAGGTATAACATATCTCGGAAGATTTCATTCACAAAACCTTGGAAGACGGCAGGGGCATTACTGAGACCAAACGGCATTACCAGATATTCGTAATGCCCATCCCTGGTATTGAATGCCGTCTTCCATTCGTCCCCCTGTCGAATACAAATCAAATTATAAGCTCCCCTTAAGTCGAGCTTCGTGAAGACATGGGCTCCGCGAACCCTATCAAATAGTTCCGTGATGAGCGGCAAAGGATATTTGTTCTTAATGGTGATCTCATTTAAGCCGCGGTAGTCAATGCATGGCCTCAACCCTCCGTCCTTCTTCTTCACAAAGAAGAAGCCTGCTCCCGCCGGGGAAGTAGAGGGGCGAATGAATCCTTTCTGCAGATTAGACTTGATATAGTCCGACATGGCTTGGGTCTCGGGCAATGACAAAGGATAAATGTGCCCCCGGGGTGGCATCTTCCCTGGAATGAGCTCAATGGGACAGTCCCAGGGTCTATGGGGTGGTAACTGATCGGCCGCCTGTTCCGAAAACAATTCTGCGAACTCCCGATAGAGCTCCGGAATGAGCTCCTCATCCGACTTGGACGATACACAGAGCGGATAATCAGGAGTGAGACAATTAGAATGACAGAATGAACTCCAAGATACTATTTGTGACGACTTCCAGTCGACGTGAGGGTTGTGTACTGTAAGCCAAGGAAGACCAAGAACCAGATCATGTGGCATTTCCCGAATCACTAGGAACTCCAGATGTTCTTGATGTAGAACTCCAACCTGCAGTTTGATTGGCACTGTGCGACTTGAAATAAGACCATTAGAAATGTGGGTACCATTGATGGCAGTCAACGTAATAGGTCGTTCGACTGGTTGTAACTGTAAACCCAGTTTTTTACACTGCTCTTGTAACAACTGCAATGCCATTGTGTGCATTAACTGCATTGACCTTGTACATACTGTTACCAATAAACCAAATACGCTGGTTAGGGACTTTCTGTGGGGTGTAACCAGGGCTGCCATCAGGAATTCTGGGGCCTGGGACTGACAAAATAGGCATGCCAACCTCCAGGAAACGAAATAGACTGTAGTGCCCCTCATCCTCTCTCCCCTGACAGTGCAGCTGGGGGAGGTAAAGGAGTTGGTAATGTGCCAGTAAACCTGCCAGTTGAGAAAATTCTCCAGGCACTTCCCTCCAGTTTTCTTCACCCCCCCATTTTATGCACCTCCAGCTGCGCAGTGTCCCCCCAGCTCCAGCCAGCACCACTTCTGTCTCTCCAACCAGTCACCCTCTTCTGTCTCTCTAACCAGTCCACCCTTCTATCCCTCCAATCAATCACCCCCCTCTGTCCCTCTAGCCAGTCCACACTTCTGTCTCTACAGACAGCATCCCCTTCTGTATCTCCAGGCATCCCCCCATCTGTCACTCTAGCCAGCCCCCCTCTGTGTATCCAGCAGGCCCCTGCAGCCCCATGGATAATTAACTTCTCTGGTGTCTCTCCTGGCTGCATCTGGCCGGCTCCTCTGTGTGACAGTTGTGAGGTGTGCGTGACATCATGATGTTACATGTGCCTTGTCTCGATAAGTAAAAAAACAAATGAATGAAACTATACCAGGCAGCCACAGACAAGTGTCAGCGGCTTTCTGCCCTGGAAACCATACCATCTATCAACACTGGGAAGGATCCAGGGTGGGTACCCCTCACTGATCAGGTCTGGGACTGCAGTCCTAACCTTGCTCTCCTGATGGCTGCCCTGGATGTGACAGTCACTTTCACATCTGCTGTGCACCTATTGTCATCACCATCCCAAAAGGCTACAAATATATCAACAGTTTTGGCAGGACCCATCATCGCAATCCCAGTGTAGGTGGCCTATACACATGCATAAGCCACTTTTGTACCAATGTATTCCCATTGACTGACTAGACGTACATGTAACTAACTTGTGTCCCTATGGTATATATATCTGTGTGACTTTACTTGCCCCCCCCCCCACCTGCTCATCTGTTACCTACTTGGCTGTTGTATAGCAAACCGAAGACAAATTCCTAGTATATGCAAGTATACCTGGCCAATAAAGCTGATTCTGATCACTTTATATCTACACTGTCCCAGCTTTATTTTAACGGCTGCCTGTTTATCTCATGCTTCAGCCTTGGCACACAGACTGGAGCCAGCCAGTAGGGGTCAGGTGAGAAATGTTTTTGGGGGAGTCCGCAACTGAAAGAGGCTTCATCATCCACAATATGGATGCCCCTTATTAATTGAAGCCAGGTTTGGGGAGATTATACCCCATCCCTGGTCTCTATTATTTTACTGTAGTGTCCCATTAAATAACTAGTTTGAAGGAGGGTACTCCCATCTTTCAAATAAAGGTGTCCCATTATACTAGCTGCTATAGTGTGAGGTTATATATCTGTAGAGGTAACAAACACATAGCAGGATAACATCATCTCCAGAATACATTATCCTATAGTAGCCTCTGGGTTACTATTTAGTAAAAATCACCGGTAAAGGGTTTCTTTGGAACCCTCCTCAGAAGTGACCGCCATAAGTGCATGGTCTGCTGACCATGCATGCAAAGAACAATCACAGATTGTGATGGTATCCGGAATCCAGGTCGACACCAATTGGTCGACACACCTTAGGTCGACACCATAAATAGCTAGTCACGGACAAAAGGTCGACATGTAAAAAGGTTGACATGAGTTTTTTCATGTCAACCTTTACGATCCACGTGGACTACAATTGGGAACGGTAACACGGTGCACTAATTGGGGTTCCCCGTTACTTTACGAAGAAGACGACACAAAAAATAGTTAAAATAAAGAATGTCAAACTTTTTACATGTCGACCTTGTCATGTCGACCTATTTCTGGTGTTGACCAATTGATATAAATTTTTGTACTTTTGTACTATTTTAGTACTTTTGGGGGAAAGTTCATTTCTGATTGCCGTGAATAGCGGTGATAAGAAATTCATATTACTGTACAGTAATTACATTGCTGAAGATGAATTTAACAAATACAAGTGCTAAAATAAATCTTTTTTCCATACTAAAAAGTAATATTTTTCTTCAGCTATTTTGTGTTTTATTTTATTTTTAAAAAAAGGAGAAACAGTTTTATTCTTTGGCCACTATATATATATATATATATATTTTTTTTTTTTTTTTTTACAAGACCACAAAAGTGATGATGTTGTCATGAACTGTAAAAAATGGTATGTACCATGATTAAACAATACTTCAAGTCTTTAGGTCATGCTGAGGTTATTGCTAAAGGGCAAAAGGGTTTGATTGGGTTTTTGTCGTACATAAAGAAATTTAAACCGGAGCAAATAACTTTTCTAATATATGAGCAGAGCAGTTACAGATGGCTTATTTTAGAAGTCACGTGGGGAAACGGCTGGACCCATTACTGTAATAAATAGATACACACTAACAGGTAAGAAATCATACTTGCCCACAAGCAATTGCAATTTAAAAACACTAAAGTCTCCTTATTGTCTACTATTTCACGTCATGTTTTCAATAGCTATTCTATAGCAAATACACTTACAATACAATATAATGCTTTCATTAAAAAAAATTGAAAAAATGTTCCTGCGTTTTCAAGGGTTTAAAAAAAACCCATTTAAAATGTATTTGAAATGCAGGGCATTTAGTAATGTTGTATTAAGAAAAGTAGGAAAAATATCCAGAAACATTTCTTGTTCAAAGCAAAAAAAAGTGTAATTGTAATACAATTATGCAAATAGATACTTAGAGGCTTGTGCAAAGTGGAAAATGGGCATAAATTACTCAAAAATTAAGCACATAAAAAAATAGGGCATTTCTACCCAGCTGCAGAGCTATGCTAATTTTGAGGCATACCGTAGATCCCTGTTTAAGGGGTAGATGTATTGAGCCTTGTAGAGAGAGATAAAGTACTAACCAAACGCAGCCAAACGCTAGCATGGCAGTTACAGTAGGAGATGTTTGGTTGGTACTTTATCTCTCGCCAATGTTTTATATATCTCCTCATAAGAGGTATCTATGTATGTTTATGCAGGTATGCAAGAACCACATGTGTGTAAGATGTCTGTAAAGTACACAGTCAGAATTTATACACAGCCCTCCCCTCCTCCAATATGTCTCTCCAGTCATAAAGATTTGGGTAAGTGCCACTAACATTCTCAGATACTTGTTTCTGAGTCTGCGACACATGCAAAGTGGCTGTAGTTGGGGGCAGCTTCAGAATCCTGGCTTACTACCACTCATTTATATTGTGCCAGCTACTGCAACCGTTATTATTAAAAACAGCAGCTGCATCAGCCCCATGCTATGTGAAAGGGATCTTTCAGAAACAGACTACCCTTCCCCATACACATCACTCAGAATTGCATAGAGCTTATGACACACATATTACACTCCATGATACCTCCACAAGTCAGGTCAGTTACGTTCAATCACATTGTCGCTGCACAGTTCCGCCCCAAAACTCCCAGTTTTAGGGAAGGACAGATCCGGCCAAGTTCTGCATGACTCAGAAGAGGACAGACATATACAATGATGTGTATATTACCATCTGCACATGCACTGTATGCATCACCATTTGCATCCATGGAGATCTGTCTGGCTCAGAATCAATATGCAGTAATATTTACAGTTTTAGAAAATTATGCGTTTGTTAAAAATCTGGAACTAGAAATTCCGGGCAGAATTATAACTACATGCCAATGGTGAATCTATGCAACGTGCCAAGTGCCCCATTGCTGCCCAGTTACACCCATTTACAGATAGGTCCACGGTTATCTTGGCTAGTTTGCTGCGCCTAGGCTCAACATGGTTTATTAACATAAACCCTTCATCTATTGTTCTCAGCTGCAATACAATACAGAGAACAATACAGCAGGGAATTAAGTCATTACAGCAGGGGATTAAGTCCGACTGCCCAGTCTCAGTTAATCCTATTAAAGGTCAAGATAAACATGGACCCATCTGTAGCTGCAAGAGCTGACTTCTTTACTACTCTGAATAGCCCTCTATTATAGTCTCTTAGAGATGCAAATACTTCCATCATGCGGCTGTGTGAGCATAAACAGAGCAATGGAAACACAGATGCAGCCCGTGGCTCCAGGGCCGCCATCAAGGGGGTGCCCTGTGTACAGTTGTCCCGGGCCCGGCTACTCTGACAGAGTGGAGGGGCCGGGCTGCTCAAACAGCCAGCCACGGATATTCCCGGCAGCCGCCGCCGGTGACACTGGCCGACTGCTAGTGCTACCAGTTACACTGTCACTGCCCTTCATATCCCGGCTCCTGTCATTTAGACAGCCGCCGCTCCCCTTCTGGTGGGGGTAGGGGACTGCCTATTTTTTCAGTCCCGGGCCCCACAATTTGGCTCTGGCCTTCAGGGTTTGTTGGCATTATTCCATAAAGTACATCAGTTTCAAACCATATATTACATTTTTAATGATGTATAGTTTCTCCTAACATTATATTTAGGTGTTACATTTAATTGGTCAAGACTTGTTTTACAGGGCACCCTACTACAAGTCATAACCAGAAAGACATAGGCAAGAACTGCTCTGAAGTTATTTGACTCTGTGGGAGATGTACTAAACCTTCGGGAGCGATAAAGTGGAGAGATAAAAAATACCAGCCAATCAGCTCCTAACTACCATGTTATAGGCTTTGCTTGAAAAATGATAGGAGCTGATTGGTTAGTAGTTTCTCTCTCTCCAAGCCATAGTCCAGCTGCCCCTATGAGAAAAACCACTGCTGCATTTGCACCAGAGACAAGCATAGGGGTAAATTTACTAAGATGGGAGTTGCATTTAAGATTGGGTGTTGCCCATAGCAACCAATCAGATTCCAGGTATTAGCTTCTAGAAGGTGCTAGATAAATGAGAAGCAGAATCTGATTGGTTGCTATGGACAACATACCGTCTTAAACTTCCATCTTCGTAAATTTACCCCATAGAATAATAAAGGAGGCTATTGCACTTGTTCCTTTCATCTAAATCTTCATATTCCGTAGGAGTTTTATTAAGCCTCCTAAAGAGGAGTGTAAATTGATGTTCTTAAACCAGCATATTCACTGAGGGGATTATATGGCATTGTGATATCCGGATGTTACTGTGTCAGCTGAAGTCCATCTCTGTTCCCCAATTTGGGTATGACTGGTCGTTTGTTTGGTTTTAAAAAATAATAAAAGGGGTTTGCTTTGCCCTAATTGGCTTCCCGTATTTTAATTTCGCATATGATTCCATGAGTGACATCTATCCACATCACATGGTCTAAGGAGGAGAGAATAAAACATCATCTCCAGTAAAAGAAACCTTTATGTGTTTTCTACCATATTTATAGAAGTAAGCATACACGTAAGAATTTGCGTTCAAGTCCTCATCACTTTGGGTGATCCCATAAGAAGGTGGACGTCGGATCTTTTCTGGGACTGTCTTTTATCACCTTAGTTTCCCTCCACACAGGGGAAAGAACTTCTATCTCATATACAGTATTACACTATTTTGTGTTATATCTCTTTGTTTCATGTAACAATGTCATCAGTGTGAGGACTACTCAAGTGAAGGAGCATTTTGAGCGCAGAAAGTGAGATTGTACCATTTTTTTCTATTTGTCGTTTTCATAGGTTTGGTGACCTAGTGGGTACTATCTATTTGTTGCTCCCATTTGCAGCGCCTTAGGAGGAAGTTTTTTCTTGTTAATAATGTAGATGTTGAACTATTCTCTTTGTTAAACTGTAGACACTACAAGACAGACTGTATGCTGAATAGCACTACTGCTCCAGAAAAAAAAAATCTATCTTGACATGCATTTAATATGGACATAATTGCATTGGAAATGTCAGCTACTGCTGACCTCTATTGTTTCAGCATTTTCATTCTTTTCTTTTCCTTCTCCCTTGAATGGGCTATTTCTTAAAATGAGTGCCCTGTGTTGAACCAATTATTAGCACTTGTCTCAAGAACTTCTGCTATTTTTTTCTAAATTCAGTGCAGAATACTGCAGAATTAGAAGTGAAGTTATTTTAGCATTTATCATAAATGATTAGCGCAGACTTAGCCAAATAGATATGTAATATTGAGGGATGGTCAGGAGAATTCTTACAATATGACAATTACAAAATGGATTAGAATTTGTCCTTGTATTGTAATATAAACTTGTTGAGAACCTCAATCTGTGCTCATTTTTCAAAATGGATTTCAGATAACAATTGCCGATAATCTAAGAAATTATCATGGCTGGTTAGCTACCAAGGCAATCTCTGAGGAGCACAAATTACTGTGTAGGTGATCACATGGTGGCACTGCACATATCCTGCGGGGAAGAAAGGCCTGATAGCTTAGTTCTAATTGGCTCCCTGCTTTAAATAGCAGGAAGGCAAAGCAGTTACTTAACCGATGGCCAGGATACCAAACAAGGACACCATCCCAGCATCAACATACCATTGCTGGCATCACAATACCGGCAGCCGGCATCCCGAACATCCTGACAGCGGGATGTGCTGACATCCTGTAGCAGGAGTAGGGGGAGTGTTTAGGTTTAGACAGAAGAAGGGGGATTAGGGTTAGGGGGAAGCACAGGGAAGGTTAGGGTTAGGGACTGGGGAGGGAGGGTTAGGGTTCGACACATGGAAGGGAAGTTATGGTTAGGCATCAAGCGGGGAGGGTTAGGTTTAGGCAGAGGGGAAGGGAGGGTTAGGCACCAAACAGGGAGGGTTAAGGTTAGGCACCACTGGGAAGGGTTAGGTTTAGGCACCCACTTGGGATGGTTAGGGTAGTGAAAGGGTGAGGGTTAGGGGGCTTACTGGAGGACTGTCGGGATTATGATGGATGGGATGCCAGTGTTGGTATACTGACCACGGGCATCCCTTCCATCAGTCATTCATACTGATCCCGCAGGAAGGTCTGCCTTTATGGGTGATAGTTATTATCATGTAATAAATCTCTGTAGTAAGAGACATCGTGTATCGCCACTTATCACAGTGATGCAGGATGACTTAGAACAGCAATGTATTAAAAAGTGAGTCACTGGGTTAATGTAAACTCACCCCTCTGGTTAACTTTGTCCCATCTGTATGACACCAATCTAGTGATGAAACAATACAGAAATGTCCCTGGGAGACCTCACTTCACGTGGTCTTGAAAAACATTGCAATAAGCCATGGATGCACAAAGATGTAAGTAACCATAGCCCATTCTCAGATGAGCTACATGTAACTAGGCAAGCAATGAAAAGTTCAGTTTTTTTCGCCACTTAGCAAGTGACCTTCATGTTTCATCAACATAGCTGGCTATGGTGGCATCATTATTAAGGGAAGCCAAGCTTCCCACTGTATAAATCTTTGTTTTCTTCATGGTCGGCCCTTTGATACATTTTGGAGAAGCAATAATTAACCCTTTTGGTCAGTGTTATGAATGGCCGGCCTATTCTCCAGATTCTGTACATCAATCTGATAATCGCCACCAGTAATTTATGGGTTATTTCTGACATGGTAATTGCCACCATCAATAGGAATTCAACGTTCTGACACTAGGTAGCCTTCATTTCTGCCTGCATACACAAATATTAATATTTCACAAACCCAATAATATGAGCTCCATAGGGCGTAGGTCTAAGAACACAGACAATTAGAACTAAAAATTAGGGTTTAATTTCAAGAATAACTTCAGAGCTTACAGTTACAAAAAAAGTTACTATATATATATATATATATATATATATATATATAATTCTTACAAACAAACACACATGTTGTACACAATTTCCAAAAATAAAAATAAAAAAACAGAGCTCAGAGATTGCCTTTGAATGAGCAAAGTCCTGGGGGTAAGGTCTCCTCTGATAAGAGGAGGGCAACTTAGTCAAAGTGACTTCCTTAGGCAAATGACCCTGGACCAGCTACATTTTTATCCTTCTACCAAACTACTCCTTGACACAAACCCCCATTCTTGAGATTTTTTACCCTTTCAAAAACAGAATTGATTGTTTTTACTTAGGTATCTGAAGGTCCTTTCTGTGCCCATAACCACTGAGGCTTCCCTGCCAGACTAACAGGGGCATTTAATTAATTGCTTCATTCTGTTTGAAGCATAAGATCTGGAATCTTCCAATATACAGTGATGGGCAGGTTTTAAGGACTTAATCAGAAAGGACTGACCAAATGCCTTTCTTTAGAATTCAAGACCTCTGTGGAAAGCCAGGAGACAGTACCAGTTACACATGCCTCCCTGCTGGTTAGAGTACACAGACATCTCTGTTAACAATTCAAATACACCCAGATTCAGTTCCATTACCTTGAGATAATTGCAGAATGGCACTTTGCATACAGTTTTACTAATTACAGTTTCCATATACAATATACCTTGATACAACATGCAATTTGAAAAAAAAAAAAAAAAAAAATTGGCATCAGATCCATGATGGATCATGACAGTCAGTACCTCTAAATGACCAAATTATTGATAGATAAAATCCAATAAAAATTAGCATTAAATTGTACAAATTCTGTGTTCATTTGAAGCTGCAAATTCTAAAATGAATACTAGATGTTATACGGCAACACAGCTGCAGTGTAGTCTTTACTAGTAAAGCAATGTTTTTAATATAGATAGTTTTTAATATATATAATATATAGGGTGAAACAATTGCACACTAAGGGAATGTTTTCAGTTACCCACAAGTTTCCTCTTGGGGTGACGCAGTACCTCTCTATAGACCAGCCATCTGATCAATAAAGAAGAATCATAGGCTGGGAAAGCCTATGAAGTTTTTAAGTGTTTAACTATATTCAAACTTCATATAAAAACAAATAGTTTTTTTCTTAAATACTATGGGGAGGGGGGGGGGGGTTTGATAATTTGTGTATTTCACACTTTTTAGATATAATGGTCAGAGGTCATATTTTACCCTTGGTCATTATACATGATCCAAAGGATTAGCAAAGTTTTTAACCCTGGAATTAACATAATTTATCCTGTCATCTTGTTCAGTCTTGAAGACTCCCAATTCTACAGAGCATCCTAAAACTATTCACAGCGATGACCTTTTTCTACATTTTGTTATGTTACAGCCTTATTCCAAAATGGAATAAATTAATTTTTTCCCTCAAAATTCTACACACAATACCCCATAATGACAACATAAAAAAGTTATTTTTACAGTTTTGAAAATTTATTAAAAATAAAAAACTAAGAAATCACATGTACATAAGTATTCACAGCCTTTGCTTAATACTTTGTTGATGCACTCTTGGCAGCAATTACAGTCTCAAGTCTTTTTGAAAATGATGCCACAAGCTTGGCACACCTATCTTTGGACAGTTTCACACATTCCTCTTTGCAGCACCTCTTAAGCTCCATCAGTTTGGATGGGAAGCGTCGGTGCACAGCCATTTTCAGATCTCAATCGGATTCAAGTCTGGGTTCTAGCTGGGCCACTCAAGGACATTCAGGGAGTTGTCCTGAAGCCACTCCTTTGATATCTTGGCTGCGTGCTTAGGGTCGTTGTCCTGGTGAAAGATGAATGGTCACCCCAGTCTAAGGTCAAGAGTGCTCTGGAGCAGGTTTTCTTCCAGGATGTCTCTGTACATTGCTGCATTCATCTTTACCTCTATCCTGACTAGTCTCCCAGTTCCTGCCGCTGAAAAACAGCCCCACAGCATGATGCTGCCACCACCATGCTTCACTATAGGGATGGTATTGGCATGGAAATGAGCGGTTCATGGTTTCCTCCAAACATGACACCTGGCATTTACATCAAAGTGTTCAGTCTTTGTCTCATCAGACCAGATAATTTTGTTTTGCATGGTCTGAGAGTCCTTCAGATGCATTTTGGCAAACTCCAGGTGGGCTGCCATGTGCTTTTTACCAAAGGAGTGGCTTCCGTCTGGCCACTCTACCATACAGGCCTGATTGGTTGATTGCTGCAGAGATGGTTGTCTGTCCTTCTGGAAGGTTCTCCTCTCTCCACAGATGAATGCTGTAGCTCTGTCAGAGTGACCATTGGGTTCTTTGTCACCTCCCTTACTAGGGCCCTTCTCCCCCGATTGCTTGGTTTAGATGGCCGGCCAGCTCTAGGAAGAGTTCTGTTGGTTCCGAACTTCATCCATTTATGGATGATGGAGGCCACTGTGCTCATTGGAACCTTCAAAGCAGCAGATATTTTTCTGTACCATTCCCCAGATTTGTGCCTCGAGACAATCCTGTCTCGGAGGTCTACAGATTATTATTTTGACTTCATGCTTGGTTTGTGCTCAGACATGCACTGTCAACATTGTCAAGTGTGGGACCTTATATAGACAGGTGTGTGCCTTTCCAAATCATATCCAATCAACTGAATTTACCACAGGTGGACTCCAATTAAGCTGTAGGAACATCTCAAGGATGATCAGTGGAAACAGGATGAACCGGAGCTCAATTTTTAGCTTCATGGCAAAGGCTGTAAATACTTGAAGTGAAGCACTGTGAATACTTTCTGGATGCACTGTATATAGCTCAAGACTGTTTATCTCTGGGATGGATGTAGGAATTCTAATATTTGTATAATTCCACCCATTTTATGGGCTGTGTTTTTTTGTTTGTATTTTTGCTATTGCATGAGGACACTATACTCTTCTACCTTCAAGAGGGCTTCCTAATGTCTACAGATATTAATACAGGGCCAATCCTGGGGTGGTAGCCATATAAGTGTTAGCTAACATATTTATCTTTGTTTGCAATTTCCAATGATATTATGATGCTCATTTAACAACAGATTTTTTTCCAGAATCTTTTATCATGGCCAATGTAGGTAAAATAAAAGTAGGCAAAAAGATTTGTTGATAACTATCTGATTTTGTCTACCAGTTTTTAATAAATGAACTCATAGATCTACATTTCAGGATTATTTTATATATATATATATATATATATATATATATATATATATATATAGCAAGCAAGGTGTTCCTGTTAGAGGTGGTGAAGTATCAATCCAATCCCTCAATTACAAGAACAGGCGGCACTCCTGGGTCTTGGTGAAATAAATTCAAATGTATTTGAAAAATCAATAAGAAAGATGGCACATTACGCCAACGTTTCAGCGCCGCGCAGGGCGCTTTTTTCAAGGCTGTGTGCTATTGCTGCAAACAAAAAACAGAATGATGTGTTTGTCTTACCTTTTAAACCCTGTAGTGAGAGAAACCGTCAGCCGGTTTCTCTCACTACAGGGTTTAAAAGGTAAGACAAACACATCATTCTGTTTTTTGTTTGCAGCAATAGCACACAGCCTTGAAAAAAGCGCCCTGCGCGGCGCTGAAACGTTGGCGTAATGTGCCATCTTTCTTATTGATTTTTCAAATACATTTGAATTTATTTCACCAAGACCCAGGAGTGCCGCCTGTTCTTGTAATTGAGGGATTGGATTGATACTTCACCACCTCTAACAGGAACACCTTGCTTGCTACACATTGTTTTTGTGGAAGGCACCAGGGCAGATGTGGATCCTATTGAGTGCCTACTAAATCAATTTCATATATATATATATATATATATATATATATATATATATTTATATATATATATATATATATATATATATTACCCATTTTTTGGTCTTGCAAACATAACACATTCATTTAATTTATAAACAAAATCATTTTCAGGGCAACTGCTGCAAATTTATGTTTACATTCATTATAACAGAACTTTTTTATAATGTTTATAATGTTCTTTCTTTTAAACAAGATCAGATTGCTTTGTAAGCAGCTGCATATTCTTATTTACCAATTCAGCCATTATTTCAATGTGTAGGGTCAACATTTTTCAATTGCTTAAAAATCAAATTAATATAGATCTCCACACTACTGTTTGTAGGGAATCTTTGGAAACAATACAGCACATATAAAAATATTCATGTAATCTTTTTGCTTCTTTGAACCTCAGCTACAGTGACTTGTGTAGCTATAGACTTTAGAATGCAAACTAAACTATCTTTAAAATTGACTAGTGCATAGACAAAGTCGGTCACTCTACTTGATCAGTGAATTAAATATTTGGTTAATAGTTTTTGTGAAGTAAATAATAAGATATAACATGTATGTGATATTTCAGTAACGAAACAAGCTAGAGCTTAGAGAATTATTAAATTGACTGCTCCCATAGCAAAATCATAAGGAGGCTATGTGGATCTAAAAAACATATAACTTAAAATAAAACCCTCAATTACTGTAGTAGCAACTCCATTCCAAACACTAAAAAACCCATGACTTGTAATTTCCACTTACTGCATGAATACATTAATATACAGATTAATACATGAAATGTGCAAACATTTCATTTCTTTGAATTTAGAAGGTTGTGAGCTGTTGGCACCTACAATAGTTGCTATATCTATACAGCATATATATGTATGTAATCTATGCCCTTGACTGATACCCCAATGTTCAACATTAAGAAGATGCTGGTTAACAGTGAAAACCTCCACAGTACAGTGCACAGAACAAAATATGTTTGACATGCCCCAATACAATTTCAATGCTTCAGGATTCGAGTATTAATTGGAATAATAAATGGAATGCACAAATAGAATGATACAATAAGTTCCTGATTACATTTAAAAGGGACAAGCACCTCAGGTCTAGCAGGATTATGACCAGAATCATGTTTATCCTTTGCTGAGTTCACCAAAGCCTCAAGGTGTCTATAAACTATTCAGGAGGAATTGTGAAACACAATCCCAATTCACTGATTACAACGGATCCAGTACATCTATGAGTGTCACCGAGACGCAATTATCTGGCTCTGATCGCATTCACCCTTTAGGGGTAAATACAAGAGCTACTGCACTCACAAAAAGCCTCCCATAGAAGGACAAGGAGAGGCAATCAACATAAGAGGCAGAACATGCAAAAACAAAAAAACAATGCACCATTAGAAGAACTAATATGTAACCTATCACAAAACTCCTTTAACCAAATTGGAAAATCAGGTCTTATCTAAAGGACTTTCTTTAATTCTAATAGCTAAACATGATCCATTTTAGTGTAAGGTGGTACCTTTAAATTGAATTGGTCATTATGTCTTAAGGAACACTTTTGCAAAACGACATTGCATAAGGAGTTGTGTAGTAATGATGAAATACCTGAACAACTTTACAGAGCAAGTTTAAATTTGACCCTACTTCAACCAGTGCATCAATTAAGACACTTTTGCATGTAATAGAACAAGTAGGTAATGATTTTTCTACCAAGGGGTATCAGCATCACAATCTTACCCGAGAGGAACAACATGTACCATGACCTACAAAACCGGACTGATATAATTATAAGAAGTGCAGATAAAGGAGGAGCAGTGGTAATTCAGGACTTAACAAATTATGTCATGGAGTATAATAGACAGCTACAAGATACCCAAATGTACGTGCTATTACCACAAGATCGGACAGCAACTTATAAAGAGGCACTCCATAATATATTATTACAAGCAGAAATAAATTCATGGATTACTCAGGATTAGAGAAAAGCATTGAATACTGATTTTCCTATTACAGATGTAGCCATGCCAATATTTGCTGCAGTGCAGCATGCTGCAAAATGGCTTTCTGTATGGCGCACCAGGCTGTGACTACTTGCAGCCGGCGATCGCTCCTTTAATTCCTAATGGAATTAAAGGAGCTAATGGAGTTATTGTCGGCTGGCAATAGCCAAAGGCTGGCACATCATACACAAAGCCGTCTTGCAGCATGCTGCGCTGTAGCAAAGGTGTGCATGGCTACATCTGTATACCTATCTTTTACAAGGTGCCAAAAATTCCCAAAAACATGAGGTGTACCCCTGGCAAGTCAATACTTTCTGCCATGGGGTCACTTTATCAGCCCATTTCTACATATTTAGATGCTTTCCTTAACCCATGTATACAAAAAATATTATCCTATTTAAAAGACACAACAGCTCTGTTACAACATTTGCAGACTTTTGGCTCATTATCTGTGCACACTATTATATGTAGTGCAGATATAACAAGCCTATACACATGCATTCCACACTTAGCATGCATAGAGGCTGTTGAAAATTTAATTCAACATAATCAAATATAAAAATGACCATCAAAATCCTTTTTAAACATTTTTTTAGAGAACTGCTTACCCTGATTCCTACCAGACATTATTTTCTTTTTGATGGTAGGTTTTACCTACAAAAGCTTGGCTGTGTGATGGGGTCCAGTGTGGCCCCAATGTTCGTCAATGCTTTTATGCGTCAATTGGACTATTCTCTACTCCCTGATGACAGGCTGTCACCCAAAACCCAGAAACATATGTTGGATGGAATAAAATGTGAACAGCTTAGCTAAGTTTCCTGATATATATATATATATATATATATAGTCCTTTTCAAAACATCCGACACTCATAAAACTCACAATGCAGCTGCTCTGGTGCCTTCCCTAGAGACAGGTGTCCATACAGATGAGCAAATACGGGCGGCACTCAGGAGACTTAGTTGCAGATACTTTTATTGGAGACAGATCATTCAACAATTGTTTCGGGCGTCAGCCCGTCGTCAGGGATGTCCCACACATAAAACACAAAACGAATATATACACTTATGCACAGAGAAACCCTCCCCCCACAGTCAATTACCCTAACTTTCCTCACCTGCGAGCTAGCCTTCAGCCGCGTCCACCCCACAAACCGCGGTTATCCATTACTGGAGACCGCTCGGTACAGCGGGTGACGTCATCTGGAGGCGCCAACAGGGAGAAGACGGCGCAGCTCATTTGACTGTTACCTAAGAAACCGATCCAAACAAAACACATTAAACAAAGTGATACAATAATGCAATAGTAACACTACAAAAACATTAATATACATAAAACACAACAAGACATATACAAATGTTTTAAAAAAACATGGGAATTTGTATAAAGAAGTAATATATAAATCAATCCCATAATACAATGACTGCTATGCAGCTCGTCTACCTCCTGTAATGTAGTTATTTTTAGAGGTATAAATTCTCAAAGAGCATAAGAAATAACCATTTGGAAATGTGGGGAATTGAGCAAAGTAACATTACAGAAATATTAAAGGAAACAATGTAAGCCACTCTGTTCATTCAGTCCCCTTGGTGCCAGCGTATCTAGCTTAAATATCCAACGACACTCCAATTGGAGTAGCCTCTTCCCACGGTTACCACCACGGATCGAAGCTGGAACATGATCAATCAATTTGCTTCTGATACTGGCAATACTATGTGACCTTTGTGCACAATGTCGTGCCATAGGCTGGTCACTGGTGCCAGTCTCTAAAGCTGCTCTTATTGCGGATCTGTGATTAGCCATTCTTTCTTTGAACTGGCATTCTGTCTTGCCCACGTAGTGAAGTCCACATGGGCAAGACAGAAGATAGATCACAAAACGTGAGGTACAAGTTAATGGGAAATTGATGGTAAATTTCTTGCCAGACCTAGAATGGCTAATGGTGTCACCCACTAACAAAGATCTGCATGTAACACACCCGATACAACGGAAACAGCCTGGTTTTCTAGACAAAAAATGTTGTGCCGGTTTGGATTTAGTTAGATCTGTGACATCCAGTTTGACAAGCATGTCCCTTAAGTTTTTACCTAAATCCAAACCGGCACAAATTTTTTTTGTCTTGAAAACCGGGCTGTTTCCATTTTATCGGGTGTGTTACATGCAGATCTATGTTAGTGGGTTACACCATTAGCCATTCTAGGTCTGGCAAGAAATTTACCATCAATTTCCCATTAACTTGTACCTCACGTTTTGTGATCTATCTTCTGTCTTGCCCATGTGGACTTCACTACATGGACAAGACAGAATGCCAGTTCAAAGAAAGAATGGCTAATCTCAGATCCGCAATAAGAGCAGCTTTAGAGACTGGCACCAGTGACCAGCCTATGGCACAACATTGTGCACAAAGGTCACATAGTATTGCCAGTATCAGAAGCAAATTGATTGATCATGTTCCAGCTTCGATCCGTGGTGGTAACCGTGGGAAGAGGCTACTCCAATTGGAGTGTCGTTGGATATTTAAGCTAGATACGCTGGCACCAAGGGGACTGAATGAACAGAGTGGCTTACATTGTTTCCTTTAATATTTCTGTAATGTTACTTTGCTCAATTCCCCACATTTCCAAATGGTTATTTCTTATGCTCTTTGAGAATTTATACCTCTAAAAAGAACTACATTACAGGAGGTAGACGAGCTGCATAGCAGTCATTGTATTATGGGATTGATTTATATATTACTTCTTTATACAAATTCCCATGTTTTTTAAAACATTTGTATATGTCTTGTTGTGTTTTATGCATGTTAATGTTTTTGTAGTGTTACTATTGTATTATTGTATCACTATGTTTAATGTGTTTTGTTTGGATCGGTTTCTTAGGTAACAGTCAAATGAGCTGCGCCGTCTTCTCCCTGTTGGCGCCTCCAGATGACGTCACCCGCTGTACCGAGCGGTCTCCAGTAATGGATAACCGCGGTTTGTGGGGTGGACGCGGCTGAAGGCTAGCTCGCAGGTGAGGAAAGTTAGGGTAATTGACTGTGGGGGGAGGGTTTCTCTGTGCATAAGTGTATATATTCGTTTTGGGTTTTATGTGTGGGACATCCCTGACGACGGGCTGACGCCCGAAACAATTGTTGGATGATCTGTCTCCAATAAAAGTATCTGCAACTAAGTCTCCTGAGTGCCGCCCGTATTTGCTCATCTATATATATATATATATATATATATATATATATATGTAGATATATATATATGTAGATATATATATACACACACACACACACACACACACATTCGTATAGCCGGCACTCCCACTTCTGTAGACTCACGCCGCAATGCTCATTAGAAATCATGCAGTCAATCCAAAATATGGCACTCAGTGGTCTTGTTGATAAATGAATCAAAACATCAGCAAAGCTTCTAGCAACGTTTCAGCTTTATTGGCTGTTTTCAAGCAGCCTAATCATATATATATATATATATATATATATATATACATACATACACACACGGGTGGTATTCAGTATGCCGGTTGTTGGGATCCTGGTGCACAGTATACCAGCAGCGGAATCCCGACAACTGGCATACTGACACCTTTTCTCCCTCTTGGGGGTCCACGACACCCCTGGAGGGAGAATAGATAGCGTGGCGCGCTATATATACACATACATACATACATACATTTACACACAGGGGGGATGGGGTTATAATGACATCATGATGGGATACAACTTATTCATAAGGAAGTCTGGTGGACTCGCAAAATGCTACGGTATGTTACAGTGTCAGTGTGGAAAACTGTAGCATTTCATATACAGATACAGCTGCAGTCATACACAGATTATGCTATTGCATCTTTTTAACATTTACAGGCTTTTGAGTAACAGAGAGTTAGACCTTACAAAAATATGGTTGGGGCTAGGATTGAGGATTTCACTCAGTGCATGTCATGCAAGATGTACGCACACCTGGAGCAACTGTCCCAGTGTGAGTACATCTGCACGAGGTGTGTGTGAATGGTTGCCCTGGAAGCCCAGGTAACTGATCTAGAGCAAACCGTTACGCGACTGAGGGACATTCACAATCTCAAGCGAAGTTTAGCTAGAACGGTGGAGGAGTTGAGGGAGAGGGTCACTGGTAGATGAGGATGACCAGGCAGTTAGCTGGGTCACAGTTAGAAGGAAGAAAAAGAGGGGGAGGCACGACATCTCTGAACTATCAAACCCGAATAAATTTGCACGACTGGACAAGGAATCGGAGGATGATAGTGAATAAATGACGGTGCCGGAGGAGACTGTTCCATCTAGCAACCAGAGGAGCTGTCCCTCTGGCGCAGTTGGGATAAAAATTAGTAAGGAACCTAGTCAGACTGTGATGGTAGGGGATTCCATTATTAGGAAGACAGATAGGGCAATCTGCTACCGGGACCGTGATCGTCGTACGGTCTGTTGTCTCCCGGGTGCTCGGGTGCGGCACATCGCGGACCGGGTAGATAGATTGTTGGGAGGGGCTGGGAAGGATCCAGCAGTCTTGGTGCATGTTGGCACCAACAACAAAGTTAGTGGAAGGTGGGATGTCCTTAAGAAAGACTATAGGGAATTAGGCAGGAAACTTAAGGCAAGGACATCTAACGTAATATTCTCCAAATTATTACCTGTGCCACGCACTAGCCCAGGGAGACAGAGGGAGATTAGGGAGGTAAATGTGTGGCTTAGGGATTGGTGCAGGAAAGAAAGGTTTGTGTTCCCAGAACACTAGGCGGACTTCTCATTCAGGCGCCATCCTTTTTGTCGTGATGGATTGCACCTGAATGAGGAGGGGGCAGCGGTGCTGGGGGGAAGGATGGTTAGAAGGTTGGAGGAGATTTTAAACTAGGTGCCTGGGGGAGGGTTTAGCAAGAAATTACGGGTCATTCAGTAAGAATAGCAGGGGTGGCGTTAGTTAACAAAACAGGGGAGGAGTAGGAGGGAGGAATAAAGCAGACTGCAAGGGTAGTAACATGGGAACTAAAAAGGGTTTTAAAATAACAGTAACCAATGACGATTATGGGTCATTTTTGCTGCATAAGAATTATGATGTCCCTACCATAAGGGGAAAGACATATCTCAATTGTATGTATGTAAATGCTAGAAGCCTTACAGGTAAAAAGGGGGAACTAGAAATCCTCTCAGCAAGCAAAGAATATGATATTATAGGCATTACTGAAACGTGGTGGGATGGATCTCACAATTGGACAGTCAATCTAGAGGGTTACACGCTGTACAGGAGAGACAGACTAAATAAACGGGATGGAGGGGTATGTCTTTACGTAAAGTCATTTCTAAAACCTGTTATACGGTATGATATTCAAGAAGGGACTGTAAATAAAATTGAGACGTTATGGGTAGAAATTGCATGCGGGGGTAAAGGAATAAAGAAGTTATTATTGGGATTAATCTACAGGCCGCCTGGTATTAATGTGTCTGATCAGAAATTGTTACTGAATCAAATTGAAAGAGCAGCAGGAGTAGGAGACATAGTAGTGATGGGAGATTTTAACTATCCAGAGATAAACTGGAAAATCAATTAATGTGATACTGCTAGGGGCAATCTGTTTTTAAACATGCTAAATGATAATTACTTAAGTTCAATTAATCAAGGAACCAACTAGGTACAATGCAATCTTAGACCTGGTATTAACTAACAATGGGGAACTGGTATCAAATATTGAAGTAGGAGAGCCCATAGGTAACAGCGACCACAATATGGTCACATTCAATACACTGTATCAGTTTTCATAAGCAGTCCTATACTGGCTCAACTAGGACTCTAAACTTTAGCAAAGCCAACTTTGACATGATGAAGGAAGCATTAAGGGACATTGAATGGGAAATTCTGATTCAAGGAAAAAATACTACAGAGAAATGGGATGTATTAAAATCACTGCTAATTAATAATACTCGTAAATTTATTCCCACCGGCAGCAAAAAAAGGAATAAAAATCCCAAACCAATGTGGTTTAACAAAAATATAAAATAATATAATGGAGAAAAAATGACGAGCATTTAAAAAATACAAATCTGAGGGGGATGCGGAGTCATTTCAGCACTATAAGGACTATATCAAAATATGCAAAAAAGGATTAAGAGCGGCTAAAGTAGAAACTGAAAAACTAGTGGCAAAGGAAAGCAAAGCGAATCCAAAAAATGTACACCAACAGCAAGAGACTAAAGAAGGAGAGTATAGGCCCTTTAAAGGACAAGAGGGGAGTCTTAATCAAAAATGATAATGACATAGCAAACAAACTAAACAAGTTTTTTTCAATGGTATTTACTAGAGAGGACCAAATGCTGGGTCTAACACAAAATCTCAACAAAGATAATGTCCCACTGTTAAATGCTTATTTATGTGAGGAGATAGTCTGTGACCGATTAAAAAAGTTAAAGATTAATAAGTTACCTGGTCCCTACGGAAGTCACCTGAGGGTTTTTATGGAGCTGCATGCTGAACTAGCAAGACCTCTATTTTTGATCTTCATGGTTTCTGTTAAATCGGGTATGGTTCCCAAAGACTGGCGTATAGCGGTGGTAGTGCCGATATTCAAAAAGGGGAGCAAAGTTGAACCAGGTAATTATACATCTATGGTGGGGAAAGTATTGGAAGGTATTCTAAGGGACAGTATTCAAAAGTTCCTTGAAGCAAATAAGGTAATTAAAAGGAACCAATATGGATTTGTGAAGGACAGATCATGTCAGACCAACTTACTTGGCTTTTATGAAACAGTAAGTGCGAACCTTGATCAGGGTAAGGAGGTGGATGTAATTTTTTTAGACATTGCCAAAGCTTTCGACACTGTACCACACATGCGTCTTATCTATAAGCTACAAGAAATAGGGCTAGGGAGCACAATATGCACTTGGGTCAGTAATTGGTTAGATAATAGGGAGCAGCGCATTGTGGTCAATAAATCATTTTCAAATTGGACTAAAGTACTAAGTGGTGTGCCACAAGGGTCTGTACTTGGACCACTTTTGTTCAACATTTTCATCAATGACCTAACAATAAGTCTAGAGAGCATGGGGTTCATTTTCGCAGACGATACCAAATTGTGTCAGGTTATAAATACGGAGGTGGATGCTGAGTCTCTTCAGAATGACTTAACTAAACTGGAAGCATGGGCAGCAAATTGGAGAATGAGATTAAACACAGACAAGTGTAAGGTAATACCAAATGGGGTAATATTAGGGGGATTCTGCACTGGAAAAAGACTTAGGGGTTCACATAGATAACAAATTAAGCAGCAGTACCCAAAGTAGGAGTGCAGCAAAGAAGGCTAATAAGATATTAGCATGCATAAAACGGGGAATTGATGCAATGGACGAGAGTATTATACTCCAATTATATAAATCACTAGTGAGGCCACATCTTGAACACTGTGTGCAATTTTGGGCACCATATTACAAAAAGGATATCCTGGAGCTATAAAAGGTTCAGAGGCGGGCGACCAAACTAATCAAGGGCATGGAGACGTTGGAATAAGAGGGAAGACTTGCAAGGCTAGGCATGTTTACATTGGAAAAGAGGAGACTAAGAGGGGACATGATCAACATCTACAAATATATAAGGGGTCAATACACAGAGCTCGGGAGGGACCTGTTTTCTATAAGATCAGCACAGAGGACACGTGGTAACTCGCTTAGGTTAGAGGAGAGGAGTTTCCGCACATTGAGGCAAAAAGGTTTTTTCACAATAAGGACAATACGTGTTTGGAATTCCCTGCCTGAGAGAGTAGTAATGGCGGACTCAGTCAACACCTTTAAGAATGGGTTAGATAAATTCCTATTGGATAAATATATTCAGGGTCATGGTGTGTAGGCACGCATTATAGTTAATATAACTAGTCCTAACATAAAAATAACTTGTCCTATAATAAGACTGCATAGGAGACCACAAATAAATTGAACTCGATGGACAATTGTCTTATTTTAACCTTAGTTACTATGTTACTATGTAACATCGCAAATAAGATGAGTTTTCAGAGAAAAATACATACAAAAAGAAGCAAACTCACAAGCAACTGGGCACAAATAGAACAGCTGTTCAGCATGATTGCAGCATGGAGGAAACATCTGTACTAAATACTGCATCTCGGGATGCCAAATGTAAGCACATATATACAGTATATTGAGACCATGACTAGACAATGTAATTTTGAATTCTATAATACTTAAAAACCAGAAAAGATAGAAGCAATGCAAACTATGGGGCTAGGGCCCTCATTCCGAGTTGTTCGCTCGCTAGCTGCTTTTAGCAGCAGTGCAAACGCTAATCTGCCACCCTCTGGGAGTGTATCTTAGTTTAGCAGTAGTGCGAATGAAAGGATCGCAGCGCTGCTACAAAAAAAAGATTGTGCAGTTTCAGAGTAGCTGCAGACCTACTCCTACCTTGGGATCACTGCAGACTATTTAGTTCCTGTTTTGACGTCACAAACACGACCTGCGTTCGGCCAGCCACTCCCCCGTTCCCCAGCCACTCCTCCATTTTTATCTGGAACACCTGTGTTTTTTCACACACTCCCCGAAAACGGTCAGTTACCACCCAGAAACACCCACTTCCTGTCAATCACTCAACGATCAGCAGTGCGACTGAAAAGCGTTGCTAGACCTTGTGTGAAACTGCATCGGCTTTTGTGAAAGTACGTAGCGCGTGCGCAGTGTACACCATACGCATGTGCAGAAGTGCTGATTTTTTTGCCTGATCACTGCGCTGCGAACAACGGCAGCTAGCAATCAATTCGGAATGACCCCTTAAATCAGGTTGGATCACAAATTTCAATCCAACCAGAATTATTGTGATCGCCCCATGGGCGCATGCGCAGTGCCTGTCCTGTGCATGCACCCGCACTTTCTGCGGGGGTCACAGAAAATGCGATCGCCTCTGCTTATCAATCAGGCACAGGTGGTCGCGGGGTCGGGATGATGGGGCGGCAATGCTCCATTTCCAGGGCGGAGCCGGTCAAACAGGGAGCGGTGTGGCGAGAACGGGGGCATGGTGGGAGCATGATAACGGTGGCTGCGTGACATCACATGCAGCCGTCGCAATCAGGGACATGGCGTTGGGTCTCCTGTACTGGCAGGATCACAATTTCTGCTTCATCAAGGGGGAAGGGGGGGAGGCAGTGGTCAGCATGCTGGGCGGCTTTGCCCTGCGATGGGCAGCCCACAGCATGTTAGCAAAAGGATTGCAAAATCTGCTAATTAGCAGAATTTGCAATCCTTACTGAATTAGGCCCAGTATCAGGGAATGAAGAAAACACATAATTTTACAGAAATTACAGCGCAACTTAATTGATCAAATGACTTTAGAGCATTTTAAATATTTGGCACGTAGGGAATGTTGACTTGATTTCAAACATACAAATCTTCTACAGGTTGAGTATCCCTTATCCATAATGCTCGGGACCAGATGCATTTTGGATATCGGATTTTTCCGTATTTTGGAATAATTGCATACCATAATGAGATATCATGGTGATGGGACCTAAGTATAAGCACAGAATGCATTTATGTTACATATACACCATATACACACAGCCTGAAGGTCATTTTACACAATATTTTAATAACTTTGTGCATTAAACAAAGTGTGTGTATATTCACACAATTCATTTATGTTTCATATACACCTTATATACACAGCCTGAAGGTCATTTAATACAATATTTTTAATAACTTTGTGTATTAAACAAAGTTAGTGTACATTGAGCCATCAGAAAACAAAGGTTTCACTATCTCAGTCTCACTCAAAAAATTCCGTATTTCGGAATATTCCGTATTTCGGAATATTTGGATATGGGATTCTCAACCTGTATATGTATTTTTCTTTACCTTGCATTTCTGCGCAACTTCAGGTAATAATCAGTGTACAAGATGTGCATCCTTTGTATTTCCAGCTATACTTCAATGTACTTTCCAACAAAGTTATGAAGCACAAGCAATATAAGTGATACGGACAGGCATTTCAGACAAGTGGAGGAGATAATCCTTGCCTTTGGCAAAATCCCAAATATAAGCAGCAGATTTCAATTATATTTAAATGCACACAGTGTACTAAAGTTATATTTTGACTCTACCTCTCTTTCAACATTTCTCAACAACTTTGGTTGCGCCAATAACATAATCTACACTTCATGCTGTCGGTTTTATCTGTAAACAACCGTAATCTACTACGGTAATGACAGATGCTGAAATCACATTAAAATATAACAAAGACCTAAAAAAACACAAACAACAAATTATTCATGATGCTCATTTCTGCAGGGTTTTTTTTAGTGTCCATTAAGGTCTATTAACAAGTTAACAAATAATAAACAGGATTATAAAAGTCAGAGTGGATACATATTGCTGAATAAAATCTTTTGTATTTTGAAAGCGATAATTGGATGTTGGGCTACTAAATGTTCAGTGAACCTTTACATGGCAGTCACATCCCTGGCAGCTGTTTTGTATGCAATGACAAATAGTAAAATGAATTATTTCGACTGCTAACTGTCCAGAGTACTGGAATTTTCTACTGAATATGACACTGTCCTTGTTATCTTACTAAAACACTTGGTTAGACATGACTGCCTGGCTCTACTGCTTAATACGACATGGGGAAAAAAAATCACACAATTTCAGTGTGCGGCTTCTCCTATGGTTGTTGGCGATGGATTTTGCACGTCCTGCAATTAAACATGCAAACTTTTCCGCTAATTTCTGCGTTTCCATTTAAAGACACATATAAATAAGCTACTGTACCAAGGTGCAGCTTTAGGATAATTAGGCAATAGAAAGCTAAACAAGAATTTATTTATAAAATAAGTCTTGATGAGGATACTGTAGCATACAGTTGTAATAAAACATTCAGACAATCGTTGCATTGTATATGTTAATGTTCCGATGTGCAAGCGTATTTAAATTATAATACAAAATATAACTTGCTATCGTCATGAATATGTAAAGGAAATAAAGAATAAGAGGGCTAGATTTATTCCTTGCACTGCCAATTTCCTTGAAATTCATTGATTTGGTTGGGGGCCTTTGCTGCACACAGGCAGGCAGGTCATCATTGTCTTAGGTACTGTGTGTAGCTTTGACTTTCAATTAAGTTTGGCCCATGCCTAGGGCTCAATGATTTGTCTAAAGGTGCTTGACACCAATATATTCCCACGCAAGTTTGACAGATGGCTCACACTAATCTGTGTTACATAAAGGCAAGGCTTCTTACCCACTTACTGTACATCTTTCTGACAGACACTGTAAATACACCGTCATTTATATTGATTTGAAATAGTCAGTATATGCAATGTAATGTAAACCCAATATAAGTTGGTTACGCACAAATATACAGATGAAGAATAACTGCAATAAGTGCTCTGATATTGATCATTGGACTAGTCCAGCGGGAAATTTAGAAGATTCCTGATGGGCCCTGCTGTCTGAGAGTCAACCCTCTACTGTACTGGAGTGTAGCCAAATGTTACCTGCTAACTACTTCACAGCTGCCCACAACAGCATGGCAGTGTCAGACTGTGAAGAAGACAGAAGAGACTTAATAGGTAAGTTAAGCCATCATCTACTCATCGGCTGAAGAGAACCAAGAGGATATGGGCAGATGCCTGTCACTGCAAACCGGAGATGTCATGGATGGTGAAGAGTAAACACCAGGCTCTTGCTCACCCACTTTATAACAGGATGGTATCACAGTAACATATTGATGTGTCCTAATACACCTGGCACAAGACACCAGACACTGTAAGTGGTAAAGAATATTATATTTTTCTACATTTTGCATCTTATTTGCATCTCAGAGACAGCAAAAATCCACTCACGGTGTACTAGAGACATTGGGCTGTGATTTTTTTCCCCACACAGGAATTAGGGGTCTATTTACTAAGCCTTGGATGGAGATAAAATCGCTGGAGATAAAGTACCAGCCAATCGGCTCCTAACTGTTATGTCACAGGCTGTGTTTGAAAAATGACAGTTAGGAGCTGATTGGCTGGTACTTTATCTCCAACAACGTTATCTCCATCCAAAGCTTAGTAAATAGACCCCTTAGTTTTAAACACCTACGAAGTCGTGATGGAGCACAACATAACTTGCCATGAGAAAAAGCCGCAGTCACTCACATTGGAGCCCATCTTACACAGATTCTGACTCAGTCGCACACAAATATACAAGTGTGGCACATCAAATTGATCAGTGCAGGCTAGTGATGTAGTTTTGTCAGTCCCATTTGTTAGCTTTATGCAAATAAGACACACATTTTAATGGAGAAAACCGCACAAGTCATCATGGACCTGGCGCACCTAGAGGGGTATTTGGCATGACTTGAGCAACAGTGTATGAGGACAGAGCTGTACCTCTGATGTTGTAGTATAAATCAATAGCTTTAGCGTGAGTAGGTGGAGAACTTGCCTAATCTACAGCTATTGGGCAGGTAAAGGTTTAATATCACTCATAAGTTTTAGCAAGAAATGTAGGTTGATGCTAAAGTTCAATATATTGATATTATTCTTATTACCGTATATACTCGAGTATAAGTCGACACGAATATAAGCCGAGGCACCTAATTTTACCACAAAAACCTTGGAAAACTTATTGACTCGAGTATAAGCCTAGGGTGGGAAATGCAGCTCTACCCGTACACAGACCTCATAGTGCCAGATATGCCCCACAGTGCCAGATGTGCCAGATATGCCCCACAGTGCCAGATGTGCCCCACAGTGCCAGGTGTGCCAGATATGTCCCACAGTGCCAGGTGTGCCAGATATGCCCCACAGTGCCAGGTGTGCCAGATATGCCCCACAGTGCCAGGTGTGCCATATATGCCCCACAGTGCCAGATGTGCCCCACAGTGCCAGGTGTGCCAGATATGTCCCACAGTGCCAGGTGTGCCAGATATGCCCCACAGTGCCAGATGTGCCAGATATACCCCACAGTGCTAGACACTTACCCTCCGTCGCCCCCGCGCTGTCTTCTGAAGGAGGGACACGGAGAGCGCAGCGAGCGGCTCTCCTGTGTCCCTCCTGCGTCTCCGGCGTGTGTTAAAGCTAGTGGCGGTTCGTGCACTTCCTTTAACACACAGACGCCGCTGCCGCCGGAGATGCTGGAGAGACACAGGAGAGCCGCGCGCTGTGCTCTCCGTGTCCCTCCTAACGCTGACTTGAGTATAAGCCGAGGTGGCTTTTTCAGCACAAAAAAAAGTGCTGAAAAGGTCGGCTTATACTCGAGTATATACGGTACTTCATTACTATCAAAGGGGACTCCGATTATAACTATTATACTAAGTGGGAACACAGTTTGTTATTAGAGTAAAGCGAGCACATACAGATGGGTCCATGGTTATCTTGGCTAGTTTGCTGCGGCTAGGCACACTATGGTTTATTAACATAAACCCTTCATCTATTGTTCTCAGCTGCAATACAATACAGAGAACAATACAGCAGGGGATTAAGTCATTACATCTGGGGATTGAGTCCGACTGCCCAGTCTCAGGTAATCCTATTAAAGGTCAAGATAAATGTGGACCCATCTGTACTGTATTATTATTATTATTATTATTATTATTATTATTATTCAATTAAAAGAGCAACATTAATATTTATAACATTAAAGGTGGCATAGATTTCTATTTTTCTATTAAAGCAACCACAGATGAGTCTTGTTAAATGAAAGGAGGCACAGGTACAATTTGTTAGACAAAAGTGAGCATAGTGTTATGTCTGAATCTGAGACTGCATTGGGGCAAGTTTTATGTGATGGCAGGGAGAACCCATTATGTGTGTCTCCCTGCTATGGCTTAAGCCCCCAGCTGGTACAGCCTGGTGCTGGTTAGTGGAAAATTGGGAAGACCCCACGTTGATTTTTCCTCCATTTTTCTATAATCAGAATAGGCTAGAAGATCCAGGGCTGCTTATGGATTTATTGGGAAGACCCCACACCATTTTTTGTAAGTTTAACACGCAATTCATTTTTGGCCTTATGACGCCTGCACGGATCTTACTGTACTGTAGTTATCTGTGCAGTGTTTCTCTCAAACTTACCTGCCACAGGGAAGTATATTGTTTGGTCAGGTTGTCCATCCATTTAATTGTCTTTTTTTAGTCGTTTTACAAAATGACTATTAGTAAATCTGGTGAATTTATGTCATTTATGTAAAAGTATCGATTGTTGGTCGGATGTTTGAACTTGGTTGAAACTTAAGTCTGGTTTTTGGTTGATTTTGCCTCTGATTTGACTTTAGTAAATCTACGATTTGCTAAAATGATGGAAAATGGACCAAAACCACAAATTCACCTAAAATCTACCTTTAGTAAATATACCCCAAAGTCTCTTTTAGGTGGAGAGCTTTCTTGGGTACTTTGGATATCCACTCACACTACTCATTTCTTGACTTTGCCACTGCTTATCTTGAGGTTCACAAAATGGGATATTTGCAAACTCCTCATAATATAGCTTTGGTGGTTTTCAATTGTTTGATCTTGCAGAGGTTCTTTTCTGTTTTTCGATGTCCATGATAATAGCGTTTGGTTCTGGCACATCTCCAAATGCTAGCATATCCAATAATACATATAGTATTTGTTCTGCAATTCCAACTTTTCTCTTTAAGTTGTACTGTCTCTTCAAATATATTAGTCTGCCACTTTACTCTCTTGGCAATAAATGAGCAGGATGCACTAAATGGACTTGGAATCCAGCTTACATCTTTCTTTGGGGGATATGTACATATGCGGTATATCCAAAAATACGAAGTTTGATATTTGGCTTTCTTCCTGAACACTCCTCTATTGGTGTGATGTTTTTCAGTGCAACAGTGGGTACACAATTTTTCAAATAGACTGCCGTGGACACCACTTGCACCCAAAACTTGTTTATGCTGGCATCTTTTACCATACATCAAATTTTCTACACTGTAGCACGATTTTCACACTCACACCATTCTGCTCTGACATGTATTGATGCTCAATACCATGCTTTTTAAGGAGGATTTCCACTTCTTTGTTGAAATATTCATTACCATTATCAGATCTCAAAAGCTTTAGCTTGTGGCCGGTCCAAGTTTCCACAGATCTCTTATAATCTGTATTCTTGTTTTTCACTTCACTCTTATCTTTGATGAATTAGATGGGTTTCATTTTTGTGAAATCATCGATGAATGTTATGAAGCTTATTGATTTAGCTTCCATTAGACCAGACACATCTGTGTGCACCAATTGCAGGAGTGCCTCAGCTTGCTGATTTTGGAAAGACAATGGCTTTGTTTGCCTGCTATGCAGCTTTCACGTATGATCTATTCCTGTATTCATCCAATTTAAAAGTTTCTGGATGCTGTCATATCTAAAATGTCCTAATCTTCTCTGTCAAAGTTCCCTAGACTGTAACTCAGAAGTCATCATCACATAGCACTGCTCTGTTTCAAGGATATACAGCATAATTGATGGCCCCAGGTACCCGTTGCTATTACAGTCACTCTTTTGCTTGCACAATACACTTCCCTTTTGACTGTAGCGAGGGGCATAAATTCATCCCAGTCACCCAGAGGAAAGTTGGAATTCAGTGCCCCCCCAAAAAAACAACAACTCCTGCACACTACTTACATAATTATATGGATAGCACTCTAAGCCGGTCTACAGGCACCAGAGCTCACAGTGAATTGCCAGAGCTCCAGTTACACTGTGATTCAGCCATCTGCATCATACAGAACCAGCATTCACTGCTTGGTCCCATCTCACAGTCCAGCAGCAGTGGCGGGTGCACTGTTGCTTGCTGCAGTGCAGACTGAGTGGTACCAGGCAGGGGCCATCCTTTCACCTATTCCAGGTGTCAGCAGGGCTCCTGGGACATAGACAATTAATTTTGCAGCAACAGGTGCACCGCAGAGCTCAGATGGAAGAGCAACAGTCACACATGAATCCCATTGTGAACCACACAGGTGCTGATGTAGATGCCCCTCAGGGCTTGGAGCCCTGAGGCAGGCATCTCCATTGCCTCTGTGAGTTACGCCCCTGACTGTAGCCTCTTTGATCTAAATGCTTCAAGCTATGAGGTTTGTCCATATATCTGGTACATAAAGTATATCTTGAATCTCTGTGACTATGGTTTTAGTCCCTATTTTCAAGTGGGTAGGGATTGTCCCAACTGTTAGCACTTACATTTCTATTCTTTTAATAGTCATAGAATCACACGTGTTCATGATAGTGGACCACTCGTTATTACAACTGAACTGTCTTGTGGCACCTTTGTCTATTTACTAACAATCTTTTCTTTGACTGACACTTAAAGCTGGTTCATCTTTGCCACTGCATTTCTTGCTTTGTGTAGCATTCACAATTTTCAATTTACATTAAGATGACCTGTTTATGAGATAAATAACAGATATATTTGAATTTTCTGGACTTTTCACGTTTACTGTGTAATGCAGTATTCTCAGAACTTAACTGACACATGTTTGACACGATTGTCAGGTTTGTCCTGACAATCTTTGTAGATAGCTTGGCTATCAAACTCAGGAGACATGTTCTGTAGTCTTGCCATAGCATTTTCCTCTTCATCAACTTAGACTCCTACAGATGTTGACTGCTGGAATATGGCATCATTGTATCAGTGTAATTGTTTAAACGGTATCCGTTCACATGGTCGACCATGTTATGGTCGACAGTCATTAGGTCGACCACTATTGGTCGACATTGACATGGTCGACATGGACACATGGTCGACACATGAAAAGGTCGACGTGAGTTTTTTAACTTTTTTTTCTTTTGGGGAACTTTTCCATACTTTACGATCCACGTGGACTACGATTGGAACGGTAATCTGTGCCGAGCGAAGCGGTAGCGGAGCGAAGGCACCATGCCCGAAGCATGGTAAGCGAAGCGACCCATGCGAGGGGACGCGGTGCACTAATTGGGGTTCCCAGTCACTTTACGCAAAAAACAACACAAAAAAAAGTTAAAATACTCATGTCGACCTTTTCACGTGTCGACCTTTCATGTGTCGACAAATTTCATGTGTCGAACATGTGTACATGTCGACCATGTCAATGTCGACCAATAGTGGTCGACCTAATGACTGTCGACCATAACATGGTCGACCATTCCTACCGGAACCGTTTAAACTTGTGCATTCACTCAATTTAGTATTATACAGTATACATCTCAGATGAATTATTCTCATGAGACCCTTATCCTCATATGGTTCCTGCAGGGCTGTCCACATGTCTTTAGCTGACATTTTCTTATGTATAATAAAATAAACATTTTGCTCAACACTTAAGCCATTTGTTTCAATAGATTTCTTGATATCATATGGGCTTGGACTTTCATCTGGATCAACTTTAACTTTCCACAATATCTAAAACTTAATTTGCATTTCCATTGCAAAATTCCATGTGGTGTAATTCTTTGCACCTTTAAGTTTATTGAACCACATAATGGATGTAGTTCCTGCATACATGATGTGCAATAAAAGCAATTGTGCAGTCTCACTGATTAACTTCTCTAATTAACTCTTGTGACACTTTGTATTGGCACTCTCTTCTAAAACTCTGCACTGATCATGTGTCCTAGCCTAGGCTTCTAGGTCTATGGCATTTGTATGTCTGGGTGCCTGGACTCATAATCCATTGATATGCAAATGCTATTGGTGATGAGATGCAGGGAATAATAGCAACACAAATGGAGACCATATGCACTAAACAGTCCAAGGTACTTTAACAAATGTTATGTTTATTTGAAGTGCGGCAGAAGTAGTGTGTACAGCCATACTAACGGTTATACACATCAGGTATTCATGATGGAGTGGAGCTTGTGCTGAACCATATAGAGGACCAGACGGTCATGTATGGTACAGTATTTGCAGGATCCAGCTGGATACACTCAGCAGGATACACACAGGGTCACTGGAGCTTAGTTGAACATGTTTGTGTCCCACTGCAGCACGTTAACACAGTAACAAGGTGGTACCGCACATGCCTAAAAGTCCAAATGGTGGACATCTTGGTAAAGGAAAATACTTCAATACGAGAGCATTCCTGGAGATAGCACAGTGAAGCACTCCAATTAAAAAATATACTGTAATAAAGTACACTGTAAGACCTCATGTTTTACTGCAGGACTGGAGACACAGGCATGTGATGGAGCTGGCACCCAACAGCTATCTGGAAAAATCAGCCAATTCACCTCTCAGACAATTGTGTTAGCCTGTGGTCTGCCGGAAATACCCTTTATACAGCCTTGTTGGTGGGCCTCCTGGGACCCACAAGGCCATAAGCATCCGCTTTGGTTGCCGTGTGCTAAATCTATTACTGTTCAAACTGCATGCTATATTTGAGCTACTGTATCTTGTCTGTTAGGAAATGTTAAAATAAAGATTTTATTTTGTTAAAGTAGAATAAATAATGAGATTTGTATCTGAAAACCACATCTAATGTGTGATGTTTTGCAAAGCGCATATTAATCGCAGTTTAGTAAATTTTCTCTTTGCATCGATTTCTTTTTTTTTTACCTTTGAAATAAGCTACAATGGTTTTAATTTCACTCGTTTGTAATTGTTCCCCACATGAATAACTTGGTAAGAGTATTTATTTTAAATTGCTTTAAAATTCCTCCATGTATGTTCTGTGTCTTTTTCTTAAGAAAACCTAATTCCAGTCTGATTTGAATTGATGCCCTCACCTAAGAGAAGGCTAATTTCCTCATGCTAAGAGTTTTTGTTGAACCAACATGCACTTCTTACATATAGCTTAAATCAAAGGAGACTACAGTATGCTCACTATTCCATAGACTGAACATTATTATAAGATTGGTGCTGTTTGAAACTACAAGGTTTAACAGATCACCTTTCCTAGTTATAGTCTCTCCTAAGTGATGCGTGAAATTGTCGTGCAGTAAGCTTAAAAACGATTGTCCCTTTGCAATGCTAACAGTTACACCAATTAGTTTGAGGGTAATTAACATTCCCTATAATTCCCATTGCCTAATTGTGCAAGCTTTTCTTTCTGAGATGGAACTAACTCATCCTCATCGTTTATACAAGAAACTTAAACCATTTCCTATACACCATTTCTCAGCACCATCAAATGTGTTATTAACATTATACTGAATTAGGGTTAAATAACTGTTATAAATACTGTAATTTGACCAATTAAAACATATCCATCATTTTATAAACATTTATTGAAAAAAAATAGATCTATATATTTTTCCTTACACGTTGTGCAGCAATACACAGTTCTGCAAAAAAAGAAGCCAGCAGCAAAGGGTGGAAGATCCTGAGGCTAGCTATCACAGCTATTTGGGATGAGGGAGACAGGGCTGCTGCAGTGCAGTCAGCACAGGCTGGAGGGTGATCCTATTACGATCGGAAGCATCCCCCCCGGCAGTGACTGTGGCTGCAGGAGAGAAGTATAGCTGCAGTAGAGCTTGGGCTGTAGGAAGACGGTGATACTTTATCTATCTGTACTCCAGCTTGGAGGTGACTGTGGGGAGGTTGTCCTGACACGCAAGGTGTTGGCTGGGTGTACTGAGCCTGGCAGTTGCTGGAAGAGTACCTACCAGCAGCTGTCAGCAGGCATCCGTGTCAGAGAAGCCTAACTAGGTGTAGTCACAAATGAAGCAGTTCAGGATAACAAAAGAACAAGGTACAACAAAAGATAAGGCAAAATACATAGCCAAAAAAATCCAAGGTCAGGGCAGGCAGCAAACAAATTAGTCAAAAAACAAACTCAAGCCAAAACACAAGAGTACATCAATATTATTACCAGTTATTTATGTAGCACACACATATTCCACTGCACTTTCCAGAGAATATTTGGCCATTCACATCAGTCCCTGCCCTAGTGGAGCTTATGATCTATATTCCCTGTCACATGTATATACACACACACACACACACACACACACACACACACACACACGGGTTAATATTGTCAGGAGCCAATTAACCTACCAGTATATTTTTGGATTGTGGGAGGAAACTGGAGTACCCAGAGGAAACCCACGCAAGCACAAGGAGAATATACAAACTCTGCACAGTTAGGGCCATGGTGGGAATCGAACTCATGACCTCGCTGCTGTGAGGCAGTAATGCTAATTAATACACCATCTGTGCTGCCCCTGGCAGCCTGGCACTGACTGTGGCTGCGGGAGAGAAGGGTATCTGCAGCAGAGCTTGGGCTGTAGGAAGACTATCAATACAATCATATTCTGGTGCAGAGAAGCAAAGCTGAGGGTGAAGCTATCACTGGCAATAAGACTGAGTTCTCAATGCCTATTTCAACCAGTGTGACCCAATGAGAGACTGCCCGCACAGGAATGTGCAATGAAAATCAGTGTACTGTATGGCCATAACAGTTGCAGTGCATAATGAAGAATGCTACAGTCACTATTCACCAGCGGTCATGTTCTAATAGTAATAGCACTGCCATGTAACGGAATATGCTGCGCTGTATAAGGAACTGTTAATAAATAATAATGTACTGGCCCTGATGGAATAG
This sequence comes from Pseudophryne corroboree, assembly GCF_028390025.1. NCBI lineage: Eukaryota > Metazoa > Chordata > Amphibia > Anura > Myobatrachidae > Pseudophryne > Pseudophryne corroboree. The sequence continues at coordinate 143,814,901 of NC_086452.1, forward strand.
TAGGACCTCTGTAGCTGATGTTTCGTAAAACATAACATCAAATTAGCTTTCTGCAGAACCTGATATGTTCTTATATCATTATAATTATTATTATTATTCTTAAAAACAATTATAAATAAAAAAAAGTAAATACGGAAAGTGTGTGCCACTTCAAACCAGACCATTATTTAAATGTCAAGTTGAATAACTATCCGAAATGTTCTACAGTATGATATAACATTTTCTTTACAGTCAGCTTCACCCAAGAAAAGATGATTGCACTGTAATTAACATTAGTTTTTTAGGACTAGCACAAAGATCATATCTTTGGTTAAATATACAGTAGCATACCCTCCAACATGACCCGCCCCACTAGGTACAAAATGCTCTGTTTCTGGACTTCCCTCTTGATTTAGTATTGCCATCACCTGTGAAGAAACGGCTTTCTTATCATTTAACTAGTTCAACACAGGTGATGGAAATCATAAATTAAAGCCCAGTACCCACGGGCCGATGCAGGAGAGATGTGTGCTGAGCGAACCGCTCAGCACACATCTCTCCTGCCGCTCAGCACAGCGCGATCTGTGCTGAGCGTGCGGGGGGAGACGGGGGGGGGCGCTCATTTCACCCAGCGGGTGAAGTGAGCGACCCGCTAGATTGGCCTGCATGCAGGCCAATCTAGCAGCAGCGATAGCGATGTGCGGGGCCGCGCATCGCTATCGCCGAGGGGGCTACACACGGAGCGATCATGCTGATATTCTAAGCAATCTAGTCAGATTGCTTAGAATATCGCTCCTTGAGTACCCCCCTTTAGAGTGAAGTCCAGGAACAGAGCATTTTGTACCTAGTGGGGCGGGTCATGTTGGAGGGTCTGCAGTAGCTGTTACAATTTATCAAGTAAATGAAAATTCTTTCTAGTACAATATGCAAAATGTGCAGAAAATGACTGTAACAATCACACAAAAGAAACCAAACCAAACAGTATGTATCTTGAGCTTTAGCGTAAAATGTACTTTATACTTTCTTATATATGAGAACACATACACATTTGATGTAATCAGTGTATATCTCTATCTAGCAGGCAAACAATCTGCTTCCTGATAAGGTGCTAAGCCATGTGTCTAAGGCTTTGATAAAGTTCCTATGGACTCTGCCTTGAGAGCATTTTCTCTTTCGACTACCCGTCTACAATCTCTCTCTTCCAAAGATGATAAAAGCTCTGTCACTTCTGGTGTCTCGCCAGCGAGCTACGTATATTTTTCTTATTGGAATCTGCATAAAAAGGCAGTGTGAAATATCATGCTATTAAAATAGGATATTTATGTTGTGCAGCGTTTAGTGCTCAAACAGGTGATCAAGTGATAGCAACAAACTTCATATATTTTATATATTTTATCATGGAAAGTATAAAACTATAAAAAAATCTGACTTCACTGTTGCCTTGCTGACTTTAGGAAAATGTATTATGTACATAATTACTTAAATAATGAAATCATATAGAATAATAAAAATGTGTACACACATTGGGGTATATTTACTAAGGTGTGAGTATTTTAGAAGTCGAGATGTTGCCCATTGCAACTAATCAGATTCCACTTAACATGTATCTAGCTGCTTCTAGAAGATAATAGATGGAATTTGATTGGTTGCTATAGGCAACATCTCAACTTCTAAAAAACTCACACCTTAACAAATATACTCCATTGTTACTGAACATGCCTCACTCTTAATTTTCAGATGTGCTTCCTGTGATATAGGGGAGATTTATCAAATCTTGGAGAGAGATAAAGTACCAACCAATCAGCTTCAGTCATTTTACAGGCTATGGGCGGGATGTACTAAGCTCTGCCGCTGCATTAATTGCCTTCTCACTGCTCTGTTGACATCTCCACGATAACATTTCTCATCCCCTCCTGGCGCTGCCATTCTGTCCCGTTGTTTTCTCCCGGCAATTGCCGGTATGAACTAACAGAAGCATCGCCGTTCCACCACTGCGGACACTCAGAGCTCAACGTGCATATGATGGGATCCTAAGACATGCGCAAGAGGGTGAGAGCGCAGCATACACAATGCTGAGTGTCCGCAACAGAGGAGCAGCGATACTTCTGTTAGTTCATACCGGCAACTGCCGGGGAGAAAACAACGGGACAGAATGGCAGCGCTGGGAGGGGAAGAGAAATGTTACTGTGGAGATGTCAACAGAGCGGTGAGAAGGCAATTAGCGCAGCGGCAGAGCTTAGTACATCCCACCCTATGTGGCATATGTACTAAATCTTGGAGAAAGATAAAGTGGAGAAAGATAGAGTAATAAGCAACCAGCTCATAACTGTAATTTTGCAAACACAGTCCGTAATATGGCAGTTAGGAACTGATTGGCTGATACATTATCTCTCTCCACAGCTTAGTACAAAGGCCCCTTAGCTTGAAAAATTACATTTAGGAGCAGATTGATTAGTACTTTGTTGTCTACGTACTACGATTTGGAGAGTGATAAAGTGGAGAGAGATAAAATACCAACTAATCAACTCCTGACATTTTTAAAACACAACCTGTAACATGGCAGTTAGGAACTGATTGGTTGGTATTTTATTTCCATCCAGTTTATCTTTCTCCAAGGCTTAGTACATATGCCCTTTAATCTCTTTCCAAGCTTTGATAAATTTCCCCCAAAGAGTGGATTACACCTTTGGTTGGTAGTGTACCTCTCGTCATGTTTCTCAATAAATGCTTGTGTATTTCTCTTTTTGTTTTTAGTAATTTGTTGCAGTTGTTTTGGGGTCTATTTACTAAGCCTTGGATGGAGATAAAATACCAGCCAATCAGCGCCTGTTATTTTTCAAACCCAGGCTATGACATGGCAGTTGGACAGTGATTGGCTGGTACTTTATCTCCATCCACTTTATCTCCATCCAAGGTTTAATAAATAGACCCCATTGGGTGGGATGTACTAAGCTCTGCCGCTGCACTAATTGCCTTCTCACCGCTCTGTTCTCTGTGGATAAGTGGAATAGCCTCCCATCAGAGGTGGTAGAGGCTAAGACTGTAGGGCAATTTAAACATGCTTGGGACAGGCATATGAATATCCTTACAAAGAATTAAGGTTAAAAAAGGGTTGAGATTGCCTAAAGGATAAAATAAAAAAGGGGCAGACTAGATGGGCCAAGTGGTTCTTATCTGCCGTCAAATTCTATGTTTCTATGTTTCTATCTCCACAGTAACATTTCTCCTCCCCTCCCAGCGCTGCCATTCTGTCCATTGTTTTCTCCCCGGCAATTGCCGGTATGAACTAACAGAAGTATCGCTGCTCCTCTGTTGCGGTCACTCAGCGTTGTGTATGCTGCGCTCTCCATAGATACCCTCCTGCGCATGCGCATGTCTTATGGATCCCGTCATGTGCACGCTGAGCTCTGAATGTCCGCAGCGGTGGAACAGCGATGCTTCTGTTAGGTCATACCGGCAATTGCCGGGGAGAAAACAACAGTACAGAATGGCAGCGCCAGGAGGGGAGGAGAAATGTTATCGTGGAGATGTCAACAGAGCAGTGAGAAGGCAATTAATGCAGCGGCAGAGCTTAGTACATCCCACCCATAATCTGAAGTCACTGGTATTTATGATTGGGCCGTGCTACTTAATCCTTGATTAAGTTGCACCCAAGTCAGCCGAACATTCATCTTCACCTGTATTCAGAGTTGGCTGTTCTTATGCTTCTGGACCTCCCATATCCATCTGCTTAAGAAAGTAGCTGTCACCAGCACACATTTGCATTCGGCCCACTCTTGGTGCAAGAGAGAAATATAAAACCAGAGAGATCTCTGCATTCATTCACCTTTGAATAGCCTGCAATTTTGTGTACATGCCCACAACATGCCTTCGGAACACTTGTGTGTGTGAATGCTCAGTAACAAGTGAAGATATGGATGAGATCTGAAGAAGAGGCTGGCTGAGCCAGGTGGCTGAATTAGTTGCAGCCAGTGGGGAGAATGACAGCCCAACCACACAGGTGCAACATTACAGACAGGTCCAACTGCAGAAGGAGGAGTCCCAGAAGCATCTAAAAAAAATAGGAAGGAGGGAAGAGAATAGGGAACACATAGTGTAACCACTAGAGATGTGTGGTTCAGGGTCTGCAGAAATCCAAACAATACCAAACCAAAACCCCATCTGGATCTCCGGAGAAGATTTGAATCGAGTCCCAGTTTGAATCCCCTCACGGTTTGGAATTTGGGTTTTGGAAAAATAACATGACTTTAGTATATACAAATATATATATATATATATATATATATATACACAAATGGATATTATATATATATATATATATATATATATATATTAGAGACATGCACCGAATTTTTTTTGAGTTATGTGATTTGGTTTTGGATTCGGTTCCACGGCCGTGTTTTGGATTCGGACGCGTTTTGGCAAAACTTTCCTGAAAATTTTTTGTCGGATACGGGTGTGTTTTGGATTCGGGTGTTTTTTTTCAAAAACGCCTCAAAAACAGCTTAAATCATAGAATTTGGGGATCATTTTGATCCTATAGTATTATTAACCTCAATAACCATAATTTACACTCATTTTCAGTCTATTCTGAACACCTCACACCTCACAATATTATTGTTAGTCCTAAAATTTGCACCGAGGTCGCTGGATGACTAAGCTAAGCGACTAAAGTGGCCGGCACAAACACCTGGCCCATCTAGGAGTGGCACTGCAGTGTCAGACAGGATGGCACTTAAAAAATAGTCCCCAAACAGCACATGATGCAAAGAAAAGAGAAAAAGAGGTGCACTGTGGTCGCTAGATGGCTAAGCTAAGCGACACAAACACCGCAATATCACAGGAATTATTTGTTCTAATCAATGGTATTATTGGTCCAAATCACTGTAAGAAAATGACAAAATCACAGGAATTATTCGTTCTAATCAATGGTATTATTGGTCCAAATCACTGGAAGAAAATTAAAAAATCACTGGAATTATTCATAAACATTTGTAGAAAGTTGCTGTTTTCTGATTACAGAAATGCTCAGATATTCCTGCAAATCCACAATCCCTTCCCAGAGGAAAAAGAAATTAAGAAACCGTTGTTCGAGAACGTTTGTTCTCTTTCCCTTACAAAGGAAGAAACCACTTTCCAAGAAGACTGACGTTTTTGGGATTATGGAGACATAATGTTTTTGAATATAAATTCTAAAGCAGGTGGTGTATTAGAGCAAAAGAGTGCAAGAGACCAGCCATGCAGTTTCTGAAATATTATGACAAAATGTTACTGTATTTCATAAGCACTCATTCCTAATTCTGCTAAGTACTGTTTGGTATACTGTATCTGGCTTCCATAAGGTAGTTGTACTTTATTTCACATTCCATTGACCTTTTTGAAAGCTGTAGAAGTTATCAATTCATTTTTTTTATTTTTATTTTCCCCTATTTTTAATTGTCTCCTGCATAGCCCAGTAAAATGTTGCAATCTTAAGTATTGACTTGTGCCTTCTGGGGGTCCACTTCTTCACCAAACCCAGCCAAATCTCATCCTAACCCTCTGTTCCACCTTCTCTATGTACCCCATCTATGTCACCCATGTCTGTCTATCCCACCCCTTTAGATTGTAAGCTCTCACGAGCTGGGCCCTCTTCCCTCATGTGCTTATCCTTTGTCTTACTTTAATAATCTTCAACTGTACCACATCCAGCAGTCTTCTGCCACCTGATACTTATTCCAGTGTCATCTGCTGATGTAACTATGTTTATTTACCCTGTACTTGTCCTATACTGTTATCAACTGTAAGTTGCTGTTTTCCTGTTTGATTATTTATGTACTCTGTAATTGGGCGTTGCGGAACCCTTGTGGCGCCATATAAATAAAGGATAATAATAATAATAATAATATAGGGTGTACAATCACCAGGTGTATCTCACACATCGCTCAGTACAGATTACAGGATGTATAATCAGTAATCACCAGGTGTATAACACACGTCGCACAGTACAGTATACATACTGGTCACAACAATGCAGCAAATATTGAGCACTGCTCAAGATACTAGAAGTTACACAGAGCTACAAGATACAGCAATGGCCTACTGTACTGTACTATATTTCTCTAACGTCCTAGAGGATGCTGGGGACTCCGTAAGGACCATGGGGATAGACGGGCTCCGCAGGAGACATGGGCACTTTAAGAAAGACTTTAGGTCTGGGTGTGCACTGGCTCCTCCCTCTATGCCCCTCCTCCAGACCTCAGTTTGATACTGTGCCCAGAGGAGATGGGTGCACTTCAGGGAGCTCTCCTGAGCTTCCTGACAGAAAGTATATTTGTTAGGTTTTTTTATTTTCAGGGAGCCTGCTGGCAACAGACTCCCTGCATCGAGGGACTGAGGGGAGAGAAGCCTACCTACTTCTGTGAGTTTCAAGGCTCTGCTTCTTACGCTACTGGACACCATTAGCTCCAGAGGGATTGGTACGCTGGTCTCACCCAGAGCCGTTCGTCCCAGAGCCGCGCCGCCGTCCCCCTCGCAGAGCCGGAAGATAGAAGCCGGGTGAGTATGAGAAGAAAAGAAGACTTCAGAGGCGGCAGAAGACTTCATGATCTTCACTGAGGTAACGCACAGCACTGCAGCTGTGTGCCATTGCTCCCATACACCTCACACGCGGCAGTCACTGTAAGGGTGCAGGGCGCAGGGGGGGCACCCTGGGCAGCATATAGACCTCTTTTGGCAAAAATAAGTATATGTACAGCTGGGCACTGTGCATATATAAGAGCCCCCACCAAGTTTTGAAATTCTCAGCGTGACAGAAGCCCGCCGCCGAGGGGGCGGGGCTTCTCCCTCAGCACTCACCAGCGCCATTTTTTCTCCACAGCACCGCTGAGAGGAAGCTCCCCGGACTCTCCCCTGCTTATACCACGGTAGACAGAGTGTTTTAAAGAGGAGGGGGGGCACAAATTTGGCGCATATTGTATATGTAAACAGCGCTATCTGGGTAAACATAATATTATTTGTGTTTTTGTCCTGGGTCATACAGCGCTGGGGTGTGTGCTGGCATATTCTCTCTCTGTCTCTCCAAAGGGCCTTGTGGGGAAACTGTCTTCAGATGAGAGGTTCCCTGTGTGTGTGTTGTGTCGGTACGCGTGTGTCGACATGTCTGAGGTAGAAGGCTCACCTAGATAGGAGGGGGAGCGTATGAATGTGAGGTCTCCGTCGGCGGTGCCGACACCTGACTGGGTGGATATGTGGAATGTTTTAAGTGCTAGTGTGAACTTATTGCACAAGAGATTAGACAAAGCTGAGGCTAAGGAACAGTCAGGGAGTGAACCCGTGTCTGTCCCTATGTCGCCGGGACCTTCAAGGTCTCAGAAGCACCCACTATCCCAAATAGCAGACACTGATACCGACATGGATTCGGACTCCAGTGTCGACTACGATGATGTAAAGTTACAGCCGAAAGTGGCAAAATGTATTCGATATATGATTATTGCAATAAAAGAAGTGTTGCATATCACAGAGGAACCCCCTGTCCCTGACACGAGGGTACACATGTATAAGGGAAAAAAGCCCGAGGTAACTTTTCCCTCCTCGCATGAGTTGAACGAATTATGTGAAAAAGCTTGGGAATCTCCAGACAAAAAACTGCAAATTCCCAAAAGGATTCTTATGGCGTATCCTTTCCCGCCAACGGAAAGGGTACGGTGGGAATCCTCCCCTAAGGTGGACAAGGCGTTGACACGCTTGTCAAAAAAGATAGCGATACCGTCACAAGATACGGCTACCCTCAAGGATGCCGCAGACCGCAAGCAGGAGATTACCTTGAAATCCATTTACACACATTCTGGTACATTACTCAGACCGGCAATTGCGTCGGCCTGGGTTTGTAGCGCGGTAGCAGCATGGACAGATTCCTTATCGGCGGAGATTGAGACCCTAGATAAGGATACCATTTTATTGACCCTAGGCCATATAAAGGATGCGGTCTTATATATGAGGGATGCTCAAAGAGACATTAGTTTACTGGGTTCCAGAATAAACGCTATGTCAATCTCTGCTAGACGAGTCCTCTGGACCCGGCAGTGGACCGGTGATGCCGACTCAAAAAGACATATGGAGGTTTTACCTTACAAGGGGGAGGAATTGTTTGGGGAAGGTCTCTCGGACCTGGTCTCCACAGCTACGGCAGGTAAATCGAATTTTTTGCCTTATGTTCCCTTACAACCTAAGAAAGCGCCACATGATCAAATGCAGTCCTTTCGTTCAAATAAAAGCAGAAGAGTGCGTGGATCGTCCTTTCTCGCCAGCGGTAAGGGCAGATGTAAAAAGCTGCATAGCACAGCTAGTTCCCAGGAACAGAAATCCTCCCCGGCTTCTGCAAAATCCACCGCATGACGCTGGGGCTCCGCCTGGGGAGGCCACCCCAGTGGGGGCACATCTTTGACTTTTCAGCCACATCTGGGTTCACTCACAGGTGGATCCCTGGGCAATAGAAATTGTTTCTCAGGGATACAAGCTGGAATTCGTAGAGGTGCCTCCTCGCCGGTTTTTCAAATCGGCTCTACCGACTTCTCTCCTAGAAAGGGAAATAGTGTTAAATGATATTCACAAATTGTGTCTTCAACAGGTGGTGGTCGAAGTTCCCCTGCTTCAGAGAGGGAAGGGATACTACTCCACCCTGTTTGTAGTTCCGAAACCGGACGGTTTGGTCAGACCCATATTGAATTTAAAATCACTGAACCTATACTTAAAACAGTTCAAGTTCAAAATGGAATCGCTCAGAACGGTCATCGACAGCCTGGAAGGGGGGGATTTTATGGTATCCCTGGACATAAAGGATGCATACCTTCATGTTCCCATATATCCACCTCATCAGGCGTACCTGAGATTTGCGGTACAGGATTGTCATTACCAATTTCAGACGTTGCCGTTTGGGCTTTCCATGGCCCCGAGGATTTTCACAAAGGTAATGGCGGAAATGATGGTGCTACTGTGCAAGCAGGGTGTCACAATTATCCCGTACTTGGACGATCTCCTCATAAAAGCGAGATCACGAGAGAAGTTACTGAACAGTGTGTCACTTTCAGTGAAGGTGTTACGGCAACACGGCTGGATTCTCAACATCCCGAAGTCGCAGCTGGTTCCTACGACTCGTCTGAGCTTCTTGGGCATGGTTCTGGACACAGACCAGAAAAAGGGTTTTCTCCCGATAGAAAAGGCTCAGGAACTCATGACTCTAGTCAAGGACCTATTGAAGCCAAAACAAGTGTCTGTGCATCATTGCACTCAAGTCCTGGGAAAAGTGGTGGCATCATACGAGGCCATTCCCTTCGGCAGGTTCCATGCAAGGACTTTCCAATGGGACCTATTGGACAAGTGGTCCGGATCACATCTACAAATTCATCAGCGGATCACCCTGTCCCCCAGGGCCAGGGTATCTCTCCTGTGGTGGCTGCAGAGTACTCACCTTTTGGAAGGACGCAGGTTCGGCATTCAGGATTGGATCCTGGTGACAATGGACGCGAGCCTCAGAGGGTGGGGAGCAGTCACAAGGGGAAGAAACTTCCAAGGACTCTGGACAAGTCAAGAGACGTGTCTTCACATCAACATCCTGGAACTGAGGGCCATATACAACGCCCTACGTCAGGCGGAGAACTTACTTCGCGACCCAGCAGTTCTGATCCAGTCAGACAACATCACCGCGGTGGCTCATGTAAACCGCCAAGGTGGCACAAGGAGCAGAGTGGCAATGGCGGAAGCCACCAAGATTCTTCGCTGGGGGGAAAATCATGTAAGCGCACTGTCAGCTGTGTTCATTCCAGGAGTGGACAACTGGGAAGCAGACTTCCTCAGCAGACACGACCTGCATCCAGGGGAGTGGGGACTTCATCAGGAAGTCTTCGCACAGATTGCAAGTCGGTGGGGACTGCCCCAGATAGACATGATGGCATCCCGTCTCAACAAAAAGCTACAGAGGTATTGCGCCAGATCAAAAGATCCTCAGGCGGCAGCAGTAAATGCCCTAGTGACACCGTGGGTGTTCCAGTCGGTTTATGTGTTTCCTCCTCTTCCTCTCATACCCAAGGTATTGAGAATAATAAGAAAAAGAGGAGTGAGAACAATTCTTATTGTTCCAGATTGGCCATTAAGGACCTGGTATCCGGATCTGCTGGAAATGCTCACAGAAGATCCGTGGCCTCTTCCTCTACGACAGGACCTGTTACAACAGGGGCCATGTCTGTTCCAAGACTTACCGCGGCTGAGGTCATTCCTACACTGATAAAGGCTAGGAAGGACGTGACAGCTAAACATTATCACCGTATATGGCGAAAATATATTTCTTGGTGTGAGGCCTGGAATGCTCCTACGGAAGAATTCCATCTGGGCCGTTTCCTATACTTCCTACAGACTGGAGTGAATTTGGGCCTAAAGTTAGGATCCATTAAGGTTTAGATTTCGGCCTTATACATTTTCTTTCAAAAAGAATTGGCTTCTCTCCCAGAAGTACAGACTTTTGTAAAGGGAGTGCTGCATATTCAGCCTCCTTTTATACCTGCGGTGGCGCCTTGGGACCATAACGTGGTGTTGAGTTTCCTTAAGTCGCACTGGTTTGAACCACTTCAAATGGTGGAGTTAAAGTATCTCACTTGGAAGGTGGTCATGTTATTAGCCTTGGCTTCGGCTAGGCGAGTGTTGGAATTGGCGGCTTTGTCTCATAAAAGTCCCTATCTGGTTTTCCATATGGATAGGGCGGAATTGCGGACCCGTCCTCAATTCTTGCCTAAGGTGGTGTCATCTTTTCATATGAACCAACCTATTGTGGTGCCTGTGGCTACACGAGATTTGGAGGATTCTGAATCCCTTGATGTAGTCAGGGCTTTGAAAATTTATGTGGCCAGAACGGCTAGAGTCAGGAAAACGGAAGCACTGTTTGTCCTGTATGGGGCCAGCAAGGCTGGCGCCCCTGCTTCGAAGCAGACTATCGCTCGCTGGATCTGTAATACCATCCAGCATGCGCATTCTACGGCTGGATTGCCGTTACCAAAATCAGTCAAGGCCCATTCCACTAGGAAGGTGGGCTCGTCTTGGGCAGCTGCCCGAGGGGTCTCGGCACTGCAACTGTGCCGAGCTGCTACTTGGTCGGGTTCAAACACATTTGCAAAATTCTATAAGTTTGATACCCTGGCAGAGGAGAACCTAAGGTTTGCTCAATCGGTGCTGCAGAGTCATCCGCACTCTCCCGCCCATTTTTGAGCTTTGGTATAATCTCCATGGTCCTTACGGAGTCCCCAGCATCCTCTAGGACATTAGAGAAAATAAGATTTTAAACCTACCGGTAAATCTTTTACTCGTAGTCCGTAGAGGATGCTGGGCGCCCGTCCCAAGTGCGGACTACTTCTGCGAGACTTGTATATAGTTTTGCTTACATAAGGGTTCTGTTATAGTTCCATCGGGTTGGACTGATGCTACATTATTTTTTCATGCTGTTAACTGATTACTTGATACACAGGTTATACGGTGTGATTGGTGTGGCTGGTATGACTCTTGCCCTTGGGTTAACAAAAATCCTTTCCTCGTACTGTCCATCTCCTCTGGGCACAGTTTTTCTAACTGAGGTCTGGAGGAGGGGCATAGAGGAAGGAGCCAGTGCACACCCAGACCTAAAGTCTTTCTTAAAGTGCCCATGTCTCCTGCAGAGCCCGTCTATCCCCATGGTCCTTACGGAGTCCCCAGCATCCTCTACGGACTACGAGAAAAAGATTTACCGGTAGGTTTAAAATCTTATTATTTATACTGCTGGTCACCAAAATGCTGCACTGTCCTACTATATACTGCTCACAATAATGCAGCACAGATATGGAATGGATACTTGCAGTTACACAGAGCTGCAAGATCCAGCAATGGCCTACTGTACAACTATATATTGTTGGTCACCAAAATGCTGCACTGTAATACTATATATACTACTCACAAAAATGCAGCACAGATATGGAATGGATGCTTGCAGTGACACACAGCTGCAAGATACAGCAATGGCCTACTGTACTGTACTACTAAAATTATATACTGGTGGTCCCCAGTCCCCACAATAAAGCACACTGAGCACAGATATTTGCAGCACACTGAGCACAGATATGGAGCGTTTTCAGGCAGAAAAAGTAGATATTTTCAGCACACTGAGCACAGATATTTGCAGCACACTGAGCACAGATATTTGCAGCACACTGAGCACAGATTACGGATCTTTTCAGGGAGAGAACACAGCCATGTCCTCTCCGTTCAATCTCCAATGCACGAGTGAAAATGGCGGTGACGCGCGGCTCTTTATATAGAATACAAATCTTGCGAGAATCCGACAGCGGGATGATGACGTTCGGCCTCGTTCGGGTTAACCGAGCAAGGCGGGAAGATCCAAGGCTGCCTCTGACCCGTGTAAAATAGGTGAAGTTTGGTGGGGGTTCAGATCTCGGATAACCGAAACCGCTCATCTCTAATATATATATATATTTTATCCGGAATCAAAACCAAAACCCTCCAATGAATTTGAACTAAAACCAGCAAAATTGGGCAGTGTATCTTTAGTAACAACTGGACAACTGGACTGCTTCAGCTAGGATTATGACTGGTGAGGGGGTGAATCAAAAAAACATCACTGTTGCTTGAGAAGGTAAAGCACATAAAAGGACTGCCTCCCTTTAATAGATATGTATTCTATACCTATTTCTCTCTCTTAGGTATGTGCCACTACTCATGTTCCATGGCTGTTGGCTTGTCATTCAGGCTAAAATGTGCCAGCCAGCCACTGTCTGTACAACTCTGAATTGCTTGTTATCAAGGTTGCATATGTTCGCCCATATAGCATGCACACGGCCATACAACAGGCACAGCGTGCTAAAAGGGCAGATCTAGACTTTTTTTTTTTTTTTTAGGAGAGGCATTTTAGCAATTAATATGGACTCTTTTACATTGTTTGCTTTCTCTTATGGTTCATTTTTTTTTCTCCTTCAGTTCATCTTCACTAGAACTTTTAACAATTTTATTTTACTTTGCTCTCAATGAGTGTTATTTATGATGGGCAAAAGTGTGTACAGTATCTTCTCTCTGTTCTTGGGACAACCTTGTGTGTCTCCTTTGTGTACTTGGTAGAAAAGTGAGTGTCTCCTCTGTGTGCTTGGAGCCTAATTAACATTTGTTGTAAACCAGATGGTGTGCGTACAAATATAATGGTTGTGGGTCTGTGCAGATGCATGCCCCATTCTGCGCATGTGCAGAACGGGTCTTGCAATATCACTTGCAGCTCCTGTCAGCCACAACATGATTGACAAGCTGTGGCATTTGGGGGGTGGAGTGGAAGCAGCATCCAGCATTGTTCTTCAAAACAGGGGTGAGTCGGGTTTAGGGTCTGCATTGAAGAATGCAGACTTACTGGACCCGGGTGTCTGGATCCTACAACCAGCCTGAGTAAGCTTCAGCTTATGCATGCTGACCACTGTTTAAAAACATTGTGAATTGCGACCGATTGTGATGGTCGCAATGGTGATCCTCAGACGCAGCACTCGGGTCTTGCAAATGCAAACTAGAAGTGTCAATCTCTTACAGACTCCTCATGCTGCATTTACATTTAATAAATGAGGTTGCACCAGGAAGTGTGGCGGTACGCTCGTGCATGGCGTACCGTTAATCATTTAGCTGCCGGTACGCCGTACCGGCCACCGACGGTCCACTGCTCACCAAATCCATTGCTAGCGGCTATTACTGGAAACGCCACAGCTGTGCTTCGCCTCCCCTTCCCAGCCTGCTGGGAGCGTGACCGTGACTTAATCACGCTCCCGCAGCTGGCGCGGCGAGCGTGCAGAGGACCCTGTGGGCTGGCTGGGCAGGTTGTGGTGTTTCTTCTTGGGCTTCCCGTGGCCATGTCTCTCCTTGCTGAGTAGTGCAGGTTGCAGGGGTCAGGGCGGCAGGAGCAGGTTCTTCTCTCGGAACCTAAGGTACAGTAGTATTACTATTTGAATCATCAATTCACTGTGTATCTGGCACTGTGGGGCAATGTGTAAGTGGCACTCTAGGGAAATGTGTATCTGGCACTGTGGGGCAATGTGTAAGTGGCACTTTAGGGAAATGTGTATCTGGCACTGTGGGGCAATGTGTAAGTGGCACTCTAGGGAAATGTGTATCTGGCACTGTGGGCAATGTGTATCTGGCAATGTGGGGCAATGGGTATCTGGTAATGTGGGGCAATGTGTATCTGGCAATGTGGGGCAATGTGTATCTGGCAATGTGGGGCAATGTGTATATGGCACTCTAGGGAAATGTGTATCTGGCACTGTGGGGCAATGTGTATCTGGCACTGTGGGAGCAGATATGGCACTGCTTGGGACATTTGTGTATCTGGCACTGTGGGGCATTTTTGTAATTGGAACTGTGGGGGCATATCAGGCACAGTGGGGGCATATGTGTATCTGGCACTATTGGGGTCATATGTGTATCTGGCCCCCCCACATGTGTATCACGCCCCCATTTTTCATTGGCCACGTCCCATGTGGCATTTGGCCACACCCATTTTTGGCACCCCCACCTTTGGCGCCCGCAAACAGTACCACTAAAACATTTTTTCTACTTGCACCACTGGGTTGCACAGCTGCTTCCTTACAGCTGTGCATTTCCATGCAAACATGAATTATGCCCTTGGTACAGACTACAGTGACTCCACTCTGTACTTGTTACAAAAGTGTGTCTCCTCTGTGTACTTGGTACAAACTTGTGTGACTCCCGTGTACTTGGGGGCTGATTGATTTCATCCCGGCAGTCAAAATAATGATGCTGGAATCCCGACACTATTCGGAATGCCACAGAGGGTCAAATGCCAGTTGTCAGAATCCCAAACACCGGGATCACGAATGAGTAGCCAAATCAGCCAACCACAGTTACAGGTAATCATGGGGGGAGGGGCAGTTTAGATTTAGGCCTGGGGAGAAGGGTTAGGTTTAGGTACGGGGAAGAGTGGTTAGGTTTAGGCACCCCTGGGGATGGTTAGGGCTAAGCAGCAGGGGTGTGGGAGGGTTAGGCTTAGAATTCAAGAAAGGAGGGTTAGGGGGCCATTGGGAGAAGGCAAGTATACTTATCGTCCCCCTGTCGGGATTCTGCACATTGGGATGCCGGGGTCAGTTTTCAGACCACGGGCATCCTAATCGCTGGCATTGCGATCCCAAGCCGATGTAATATGCAGAGAAATTTAGATTTATGTGGGGTGTGTTCAAAGTAAACTGAAATTTAAATTGCAGCGTAAAAATAAGCTGTCTAACATTTGTGGGCTACATGCAAAAGCAGCCAGTAGTTACCCTGCACAGAAAGTACATAACCAACGAAAATCTAAATCTCTCTGTACATGTTACTGCACATCTGCTCAACAACATGGTTTTTCCAAGTTCCTTGCTTTTTTTTGCTTTACTTACAAACATGAATCAGGCCCCTGGTGCAAACTTCTGTGCACCTACAATGTACATAAGGTTGCTTGTGGTTGCTGCTCA
Source organism: Pseudophryne corroboree (assembly GCF_028390025.1). NCBI lineage: Eukaryota > Metazoa > Chordata > Amphibia > Anura > Myobatrachidae > Pseudophryne > Pseudophryne corroboree. The sequence goes on from NC_086452.1 coordinate 143,830,389, forward strand.
TTTACTATGGTTTTGCAGAGTTATATCAGTGTAAGTAATGCCTACTGAAGCATGTGTGTAATTAGTAATGTCTGTGATTAACAAAAGAATTCACTAACGTCATATTTATTTGTCTCTTCACTTTTTGTTAATTAAATATCAGGGAAGCATAGCTATCAAATTAGTTTTGTTAATTTTCAGTGCACCAGGTACACTGCATGAGGTTGCTGCAGCTCATTACACCCACATTATCCAGCCATTGTTAATCCACCCACAAAGACACCATCTTTGGTTGCATAACTTTGCACAAAAGCAGGAGTAATGATTTCACAAATGCAGTCTCAGCTTTTTACATTGCTGCCAAGCTATGGAAATGAGCCCAATATGGACTCATTACTCTGCTGCACATATAGGGCCTGAGTAGCACGTAGCTTCGGATCAAGTGATTTTTTTTTTTTTTCATACTGCACATGCACACAAAGATGTACACAGTATGTACATGCAATTCTTAGACAGATATCAGCTGTTTCTTGCTTTATGGGAAGTGGATGTTTCTGGGCGGCTATTGGACAAAATGGGTGTGTTGCCAGAGTTACCTTTGTGAGTGTGTATGCCGTATCTCCTGCATAGAGCAGGTGTAAATGATGACTGCTGTATTTGCAGACAGGAGCAGCTGGGGTGTTTCATGCACAAAGATTTGTATGGCTCAGTATACTGCCCTAGGACAAGCCCATAACTTTAAGGAGGCAGGGAAGATGCTGATATGGTAAGAATACACAGTATGTACCATTTCGTATATGGAGATACAGTGGCAACAGGAGTTTCGACAGCTGTGCCGGGCTCAGGTAATGGGAGGGGGCATGGCCAAAGCAGGGAGGTGTGGTCAGCCCCCCTTCCCCCTTAGTAAATTTGAGTAAAGTAGTGTTAGCGGCCTACTGGCAGCTACGCATACAATATATTGCTGTCTGGAATATGAATTTTTAGCACTGTGATCATACCTTCCAACAGGGTCTATTCATGAGGCAGTAAAAAGTGAGGAAAAGTGTGCCTGTGGAGAAGTTGCCCACAGCATGCTACAGCTGCTACTGTATGTATAATTTTCTAGAATCCACTTTAGAAATGTTACCTCAACACTGATTGGTTGCCATGGGCAACTTCACCACTGGCTCACTTCTCTACACTTTTCACTGCTTCATAAATAGACCCAGACATCTGGAGGAGGCAAATCGGAAATGTCTTGCGTGGCAAAGCCGTGCGTGACTTAAAAAGGGGACATGGTCTGTGGATAAGGGTATGTGGCTTTACGGGAGTGCCACAATCGTGAGCCATGCCTCTGTTATCGTCACTAAGGGAGCATGCAGTGCTCTGTGAGCTGCTGGCTTGCCCCCAGTCCTTCTGTGTCCCATGAATAGACGTTGTGTGCATCACACAGCATCTATTCACCGCTTCTCTGCGAGTGACAGGAGCCTCCCAACTGCCACCACACCATGGGACTCTGCGGCCCACCGGTGGGACAGTCCCGAAAAGCGGGACTATCCCGCGAAAATCTAGACAATTAGGAGGTATACTGTAATTGTCAAGTAGAGTAAATGTCAGGTTAATGCAGAATGATGTATATGAGTGTTTCAATTTCTAGTGGTCCTAAAAAAGCCTAGAGCAAAGCTTTTCCATGGCATGTTGGTACTATCAACACTATAACACCCAGATTGAGACATGTCTGTATAGCAGTCTCACAAAATTTGCTGTGTAGTATGGATATAAATATAAAATGTCAACTTGACATGTACGTCTCCTGCATGTAGCTTTAACAGAAGCTTTTTCATTTTTTCATTAGTTTTATAAATGTTGCAGTGCTACAGTATCACATTATGCCAGTGTGGCTCTTGCATGCATTTTTCATAAGTTTTCTGTTAAGATGTGAAGAATCGTATGGGGAAAGCACTCAGCCAGATGGGTCTCCTTTTCAGTACAACTGAGAACACAAAATAAATATCTGCTTGTCTTTGAATGGCATGGGGCAGCATTCAGAACTATTTGGGTGATGATTAAATACAAACAAAACACATCACATGCTTACATTATCACAAGTCCCAGTGCACATCGTGAAAATCAGGTGTTGGAGAATTTAAAATGCTATTTGTGCTGTGCCCCATTTAGCACAAAATCACAATAAGCTCGAGCATTTGGTACAATATTTTGCTTCAGGGACCTTGAATCAACATTAAGGTTGAATAAAAATGTAGCATTTAAATGCAGCTAATTCTGCCTCTGTGCTTTAAAAACTATTTGCTATAATATCACATTCAGTCAAGAATAGGCCAATTTCAGTACCATAATAATAAACACTTTTTTTGTTGTTTTCCGCTTTTTAAGTGATAAATATTTTAACAGTCCTAGCTAAGAGAATTTTCTCTTAACATGGCTTTATACTTCCTATATTCAAATTAAAGCTAATCAGGGAAAGCTACTGTACATATATATTCATTCTTATATACATATTAATGGAACATAATTGCAAATCTTCTCAGGTGTGTAATAACTTGAGACTGCAGAGTGCAGTCATTTTCAGGGAATGTAGTTAAAAGGTGTACAATGACAAAATCAACTTTCATTCTGATGACACCACAATGTTGACAGTTATGATGGTATCATTTTTAGCATGTCGACAGTTGATGTGTCGACACTGTAAGAATGTCAACATGTGAAACATTGACATTGCCAGAATACCAGCATTAGGGTTAGGATGTGGGCAGGAGGGTTAGGGTTAGCCAAACTTGCCCACTCTCCTGGAAAGGCCAGGAGGCTCCCGAAATTAGGGTGGCACTCCCGGCCCCCCGGGAAAGGGGGCAAGTCTCCCACATCCCGCTCACCCCCGCCGTACCACGCACTCCTCCTGCTGCATGCCATGCCCCCCACCACTTTCACTAGAAAAAAGGGGCGGGATGATGACAGGATCGCGCTAAATCGCATCATCATAGCCTCACACCCACTCTGCAATAGGGAGCAGCCACAAAGTAGGTAAGTATGGGGTTAGCTTGTACCAGGGTGGGGCTTTAGGGATAGGGGACAAATACTCGCTGGAACGCTGACAGATTAGAGGTTTCATGGCTACATGGCCACTGGGAACCAATTGAAGCAAGCAGAGTGGTTAGCATGTTGACAGTTAATGTGTCGACACTGTCAGAATGTCAACATCTGAAATGTTGACATTGTCAGAATGCCAGCATTAGGAGGAGGGTAAGGGTTAAGCCTGTAGTACGCGGGTGGGGGTTTAGGGATAGGGGAGAAATACTCGCTGGAACGCTGAAAGATTGGAGGTTTCATGGTTACATGGCCACTGGGCTCCAGGAGAAGCAGCTGGAGCTACTGAAGCCATTGTGAGCAGAAAAGTGACCGCTAACATGTAGACATTTCTTCACTGTCAACATCATGAATGTCGGCAAATTGTACCACACCATTTTCAGTGATGGCAGTTTTCAAATGAGGTTGCTTAGTAAAGAGGTAGTACGGATGGTGTAATGGTTAGCATTACTGCCTCACAGCACTGAGGTCATTGGTTCATTTCCCACCATGGCCCTAACTGTGCAGAGTTTGTATATTCTCCCCGTACTTGCGTGGGTTTCCTCCGGGTACTCTAGTTTCCTCCCACAATCCAAAAATATACTGATAGGTTAATTGGCTCCCAACATAAAATTAACTCTAGTGTGAATGTGTCTGTATGTACATGTGATAGGGAACATAGATTGTAAGCTCCACTGGGTCAGGGACTGATGTGAATGGGCAAATATTCTTAGTATATCGCTGCGGAATATGTGTGCACTATATAAATAACTGGTAATTAATAAAATAAATAAATAATAAAGAGAATAATCAACGCTCATGTACCCAATCTTTTTTGCACCATATGGATTGAGATGCTTCACCATGGGTAGCGATGTGTGCCGTTTGCAAAATAATTTTTCTTATTTGCATAGCAGCATAAAAACTGAAAAGCATAAAAAGTCACTAACAGTCTGGCAGGGGCATTAGCTTAGTGCTTTTGTCACAAAAGCAATAAAATGAACGAAGTTGCATAACATTTCATGGCAAGAGTCATGGCCGCTCGTATTGATACTCTGTGTTTTTGTCTTTTTTTATCAAATTTGTGACATATCCGCACACAGAGGTAATGACAGCCCTAGAAATCAGTGTACTCATGCAATGCAGTTTTGCCACATTAGTATAGCGACTGAAATGTATATTGGGGGTAATTCCAAGTTGAACGCAGCAGGATTTTTATTAGCAGTTGGGCAAAACCATGTGCACTGCAGGGGAGGCAGATATAACATGTGCAGAGAGAGTTAGATTTGGGTGGGGTGTGTTCAATCTGCAATCTAATTTGCAGTGTAAAAATAAAGCAGCCAGTATTTACCCTGCACAGAAACAAAATAACCCACCCAAATCTATCTCTTTTTGCACATGTTATATCTGCCTCCCCTGCAGTGCACATGGTTTTGCCCAATTGCTAAAAAAACATCCTGCTGCGATCAACTTGGAATTACCCCCATTGAAAGAAAATTTGCTTGGCACAGCTACGTCGCAAAATCTGTAGCGCCAAATGGGTGCAGTTCAGCCAAGGTATTTGTGTATACTCTGTATATACTTCAAAACTATTTCTACTCAGCTGACGTCTACAACATCCTAATACCAGGTCTCTCCTTAAATATTTTTTGCTTGTATCCTGGCCCCTTCCTCAAAGTCAGCATATACAAGTGCCAGTACTAATAAGTAAGTGATATTTGGCTGGTTAGAACAAACAAAATTGCTTTATGGGAGGGCTGATGCAGAGTGATCACTATTCCAGCTGCCGTGGTGTATTCTGCATACGTTTTCACTGTCAATCCCCAGAAAGCGAACATATGCAAATGCAGAGTAGCGCGCATTAAGGATGCATCAAGCATTTCGGCCAGAGGAAGCGATAACAGCTGGTGGGATGGTTTGTTTTTTCCATAGGAAAAGATATACACTTAGGACGGAAAACAAAAGAGTAAAAATCACAAGCCCTTAATAAATGCTATACACTTACTGTATTAGCCATGTAAAAAAAGTGACTTGAAGAAGGTGTCAAGGGAAGCAAATACACAGAGGTTTATTTACAAATTCTAAAAGTCAGGGTTTCTGATCGTATTTGTGCCCAAAATTTAAAAGGGCAAACATGTCTAGTAAAAGTACTGCCCTTTTAAATTTTGTGCATATACGTGATCGGAAGCCCCAAGTTTAGAACTCAACGTAAATAAACTCCATACTCTTAATGGTACAATTAACGGCAATATACAGTATGCCATAATCATAGTTTACTATAGGCAGTGATGGGCAACCTGACACATTAAGGAGGCTGCATTGGTTGGGCCTCTAACCTTGGAAAGGGCACATTATTCTTATTCTCAGAAATAAGTTAAATCAATACATTTAATTAACAAAACCTAGCTATATCATAGCAGTTTTTTAAATAAGCATTACTAACTGTAGCTAGAAGCTGGGAGCTACACATGAAGACTCAGAAGGCCACCTGTTGCCCATCACTGCTTTAGGGCTGAAACACACACGCCGGCTATTGCCGGCCGGGAAAAAGCCAGATGGCTTTTTCCCATGCCGGTATTGTAATTAACAGTGTGAGGGGTAGGGTCCTTTCACACTGCATGGCCCCGGCCCGGCTGCCGGGTTGCAGCCGGAAATAGCCACTGGAAGGTCCGGCTGCCGGGCCGGGGCCGTTCCGTCTTTGAAGGCAGAGAACCGTGTGTGTGAAGGGGAGCTTTCACACACAACGGTTTTTTTTCAAGCCGTGTCTGCTGCTGCGCATGTGCACAGCATTACACTCGGCTCAATTCCGTTGTGTGTGAAAGACTCTGCCGGATGGTAAAAAGCCGGACAAAGTTTGTCCGGCTTTTTGTCATCCGGCGAAAACCGGGTAGCATGTTACAGCCCTTAGGGTATGCAAAATCTGGTAAGCTATAAAGTGGAAAAATTCTCACCTGTCCACAGGCAAGACCCATCCCCCTTTCCCCCATGCCATGGGGACAGGAAAGATTTAACTCAAGGGCATCAGCACCGGAAGCCTGTAACATGAAAACAGAACACAATTAATAAATCAACTGTTGTAATTGCTATATTGTTTATTAAAAGATAAAAAAAGCATAAAAAATGAATAGTTGTTGCATCTTTAAAACATGACTGATATGTGGTGTGCTAATAAAAATGAAAAGGTTCTTAGCAGTCCTACAGACCTTATTTCAATATGGATTATTCAGTGCTGCTTTTTTTTATTAATAAAAAAGGTGCCGGTACTATGCAAAAAAGGTACCGGTACTCACCTAAACTACTGAGCGTCATGTGACCAGGCTAGGATCTCTCTGCCAAATTAAGTAATTGGAACAGACTGATCTGGTGAAATAAGTTCCAGCAATGAGTGTTGAAATATATTAGCAATGATGGTAGAAGAGTTTCCGGTTTCCAGAAAAAAAGTTGTTGTACTCAGTACCATTGTGTATCATGACACAAAAGGACTGGTTCATTTTTGAATAAATAAATAAAATATAAAATAATGATTGTTGTAGTACAGTAATTGTGTTTTAATTGTGTGTCATATTGTTGACTTATTATTATGTATTTGTAATAAAATTTTTATTAGCGCTCTCTAAATTGAGTAATTGCATTACTCAGGAGTTTTATATTGTACATGTTATTTGCTATATTAGCATTTGGGAGTGGCTTGTTAGGCACTATCTATGTGGAGTTCTGAATTAAGAAACATTTTTTAACCTTTTGCACCCGATCACCTGTTTGTGTTTTTAGATGGTGTAATTGTTAGCATTGCTGCCTGATAGCACTGAAGTCATGGGTTCAGTTCCTTCCGTGGCCTAGTTGTGTAGAGTTTGTATATTCTCCCAGTACTTGCGTGGGTTTCCTCTGGGTACTCTGGTTTCCTCCCACAATTCAAAAATATGCTGCTAGGTTAATTGGCTCCCAACAAAATTACTGTAGAGTTCATCTCTTCTCCTTGGTGATACTGTATGGGCATATGCTCTGCATCCAAAGACATGGAAAGGACTGAATCTTGCCCTTACCTTCATTGTAGGTGCTTGATTCTTAAAGTATATCATAGTTATGACTACTTCTGCCCAGAATCTCTAATCCTGCATTACTCAGCATAGGCAGTATTCTTTCAACAATTGTGTGTTTGCCCTCTCTCTCATAGCATTAGATATGTAAGCAATCATCTGTTGATGTTGTAAGGCATTGCTCCTTAGAAAGATAGCTAAATCTCTGTTCTCATATTCTCCATTGTCAGACCTCAGCACATTTATTTGTAGACCTGTATGAGTTTCTTCTAGATTTTTGTACTCTGAAATCTTACTTGTTACGTTGCTTTTGGCTTTCAGGAATTATACGTATTATCTTGTAACATCATCTATGAACATCACAAAGTAGCACTACTTAATGACACAACAACCATAAGTTCACACACTTCCGTGTGCACTAGTTCCAATGGTGTTCTCACTCTGGATGCCGACTTTGGAAAGGGACCACATGTTTGCTTATTCTTCACTCAGTTTTCACATTATTGTCTTTCTGGGTTGTTCACTGATATACCTGTCACTATGCCATCTACGCGTTTCTGTACATTGTTATAGCCTAGTTGACCCAGTCTCCTATACCGTAGTTTCAAAGACTGCTTGGAATTTGAAGCTGTAATTGTACAATACTTCTCTGTGTCTAGGATGTACAGTTGTTGGCACAAAGTTGCTGTTGCAATTACAATCCCTATTTTATTGTACACAACACACTGTCCCTCTCTGAATTGGACCTTGTATAACTTCTTTTCCAGTATACTGATGGCAATCAGACTGGTGCCTAAATCTGGTACAAACATTTTATCTTCATTGTCTGTGACAACTGTTTCACCCTTGATCCTCAAGCATGCAGTAATTATCTCAACTGGCATTTAGGATTTTCCTATATACTATTTACAGGATCACACGACTTTAAGTACTTCAACCAACTTTCGTTACAGCTGAAGAGCTTTGTGACTCCTGAGTCCATGTACCAGCAATCTCTACATTGACTGACTACTAGATTTAATGCTGACTCACTCTTTTTGTTACACCTGCTTGAAGCAATACCACTTGGTTCACTTGCTCTGCAGTTTGAGGCCTTATGTCCTATCTTGTGACACTTGAAGCAATTGTACTTGGCCTTTTGGGTTTTGTGCCTTTTGATAGCAGAATATAATTCTCAGCAGTGGTCTCAACAGATATGCACTTTTGAAACTGATGTATCTTGGCAAATACAATCTCCGTTGATAGCTTGGAAGCAAAAGACTCCAAGAAAATCATACTAGCATAAGGTTTGCAACATCACTATTGCAACTTCCTTGTCATCTGTGAGAATGCCTACTGAAGTTAACTGCTGAGAAATAGAAAAAATCATATCTATATATTTTATTTTTATTCATATTTTTGCACGCACTTAGCTTATTGCAGTAAACAGCGTGCCTCAGACTTATTCATCTCATTAAGCAATTGTCTTCATAAGACATCTGTAAAGCTAGCCACATGTTATATGCAGTCCCCTTTCTGTTAATAATGGAATACATGTGTTCCTCTAAGGCTCTGTACAAATTATGCGATATTGCATGCAATACGGCTGATATAGTATGATTGCATATGATATCATGTAGTGTGTACACATGATATTGCATGTAATGCATGCTCCTGTGCCTTACATGCAACATCCTCCATCAGACCTGCATGCAGGTCCGACATGCAATGTTGCTTACGAGTGCCATGCTACCGAATGCAGCATGTCCCCATTCCTCGTCCTGCTGCCTCTCGTCCCAGCCAACATTGGTAAGTGTGTAAGCACATGCCGATGTCAGAGTCCAGACGAAGACAATGTTGCATCATGCGCACATCATTCTGATGTCTACACAGCCTTACAGCTAAGCCTGTGGTTCACATGGCTCACCCACATTGTCAAAGTTGGGGTTATCACAGGGATCATTAGTAACTTTCCTCAAGTTTTCCACTTTTATTGCATCTGTATGTCAAAGTTTCATGAAGCTTAAATCTCTAAATCCTTTAGCTTGGCACATCCTATTATTGCATTTAAACTGTACATTCCCACCCATGGTAATAATAACATGTCTTTATTGTACTCAGATACTTTTATTCTGTGTTGTTACAGCTGCATTCTTAGGGGGTATTTCAGAGTTGACCATGGAGGTGCTAAATTTAACACATCTACGATAATTTACTCTGACATGCGGGGGGACGCCCAGCACAGGTGGCGATGCTTTTGTACCTGACGAGTAGCTCCCTGCCAGTGCAGCTCCAACGCGCTGGCAGGGAGCTACTGGCCGCGTACTGGGTCGCAGTGGCTGCGTGTGATGTCAAGCAGCCGACGCGACCCGCCCCCTCAGTGGTCCGGACACACCTCCATTGTCCAGACCGCGCCCCATCAATGGCGTTCTAATGCCATTGCCATGCCCCCTCTCACCCCGCGACCGCCTCTGCCTGTCAATCAGGCAGAGGTGATCACAGCCAGTGCTGAAAGCATCTCACTGGGTTCCTGGGGTGCGCATGTGCAGTATGGCCACTGCGTGTGCGCACTTCACACAGTAATTCAGACTGCGATCACTGCCGCTGCAGCGATCCAGTCTGGGTTACCCCCTTAGTATCATTATTCTGCACATGCTGGTGGCCTGGGTCCATAATCTATTGGAAGAACCTATGTTGATAGGTTGATAGGTGTCAGTCCTACACAATGACTATCTGAACCAGGATGTGAGAACAGCAGGATGTGAGACAACACAGCGTTAATGTAGCACAATGCAGCAACATATGAAATAGGTCAAGCCTGGACCGTGTTAATGCAGGTGATGTGCGTGGCTTGTAGTGTGCACCTGCAATACTGCACATGCGGTGGTGGCAGTGGGACATGTAGTGCGGCCAACGGTGGTGACATAGTGGTTTGTAGTGTCACCACCGCTTTTATAGGTGGCTCCGGTGTGTGCCTGGGGCACAGTCTCTCTCTCGAGATAAACTCAGATATATGTTCTATCTGCACGGAGGACAGGGGACAAAGAAGGTGCTGTAAGATATGCATGCACAGCAGGAGTATTGCATCAGAGGTCGCACATCTGTTACTGTTGGGACGCAAGAACTACGAGGAGACAGTGCAGAGTGCCCTCAACAAATATAGCAAAAATATATGACCAGAATGCATTGTGTAACCTAAAAAGTGAGTATTTGCTATTTATTGTCGAGCTGCTAGCCCCAACATGTGTTTTATTTTTTATTATTATTATTATTATTAATAATAAAAATTTTCTTTATGTTTTAACATATTCAGTCAGTTTAGAAATAATGACCTGCTTGGTCATTCAGTACAGGATGTTTTTGCACAAAAGAGAATTATCTATCCTGTGTTGATCTCAATTACCTAGTAACTAATAGGAGTCTTGAAAGAATAACATGTGCACACAGCTGATACTTTATGCAGAATGGAGGCATGACCACATAGAGTGAAGATTAGTACCACATGGGGGGAGGATTACTTCACACTGTGTCTTTGTCTTTCACATAATGCAAACAGCACAGGAACAAACAACTACATGGAGGTTATAGCCTGCAAAAACACTCATCAAAAATAGCGCTGTCAAGGATCTACAGGTTTTGTCTCGTGTAAATGTGGTTGGTGGTTTGTTTGCTGTTATTGTACTGTATACCAGCAAGTCTGCTGTCTACAGAATCTGAGGTCATGGTGAAGCATTATACTTTTTTAGATGTACAATAGACTGTTTTATAACTCCAAGTTTAATTTATTGTCTATATCACTATTTAGTTATTTTCTTTAACTTATTTTAACCCTTTCATAAATCACTTAAGTATAGAAAAAAGAAATATTACAACTAGAGCTCAGCATACGCTATACAATTACCTGTCAGATAATCTGTGGTTGGAATGAAAACCTGGTAATGGATGAGAGCAACTGACAATCGACCATTTGCTACCAAACACTGGAAAATGGACAAAACCTGTCCACACTGGCGTGTCTATAATGGGTGCAGTGAACACAGGCCCCTTGGTCCAGAGGGGGCCCACACCGCACACACTGCGCTCATTTCTTCTATACTTACCTTTCCGGCATCCATCGGTGACAGTGTGTGGGCCCCCTCCTCTCCTGTAGCCATCACCGCCGCTGCTAGCGCACTGAGCACTAGAGACTCTGGCACAGTGCCAGAGTCTACAGTGCATGTGTAGGACTCCGAAACAATGGCGCGGCGGCCATTTTTTTTAGCTCTGGGCATGCGCTATAGACTCTGGCCCTCTGCCAGAGTCTCAACGCTGAGAGCGCTATCAGCGGCGGTGATGGCTACAGGAGAGAAGGGGGTCCACACACGGAGTCTGCACACGGGTCCCCTTCTCTCTAGAAATGCCACTGCCTGGCCATGATTTAACCCAGTGGTTCCAAACCTCGGTCCTCAAGTACCATCAACAGTTGGTGTTTTCTAGGTGACCTAGCAGGTGAACAGGTGTATGCCTCTAATATTTTATATATGCTGTTAGACATGAATAATGTATATATTTTGCTTAGTATCACTCAACACTATATTTTATCTACACAAAGAAATATGGTAATTAAATACTACTTGTGGCATGTAGGCACAAATCATGGGCCCGACTGACTTCATTACGTTTCTTTGCTCTTTTATTTTTTCCAGTGTAATGCTGATTTTGTCAAATCTAATTATTAGGGGCACTTCAGGTACATGCAATATAGAAGCGATGCATGCAAATATGCAGTTGGTATAGCATATAAACAATGACTCCATACATAGTGCATTTTACCTCCCAGCCCTATAGGGGTGCAAATGAAAATGCACAAAATTTTGTCACCTTATGTGATCTTCCAGTGTTTCTAAATTAATGAACCCCACTGATTCTATAGAATATTCCACAATTACACATTTTTGAAATATCTATAAATCAAGAGTGAACAAAATCATCCCATATGTAAATAAAATACTTTACTATGACTCTCATGTGGCGGGATGTACTAAAAGAAAAATGCAGCCAAACTCTTAAAACAGCCATTTTCAGAGTTTTGGACTATTTCCCATATGTACTAAGTTCCATAATGCAATACTTTCCAGAGCTTGGGTCCATTAGCCAATGCCATATATAGATGATGTTCATAATATAGAGTAAGCCTATGGGCTTCTATTCACATTGTGCACTGAGAAGGATCCAATCAGATTCCTCCCAGTGTCCACAGCAGCGCAAACATCATCCAGCGCATGTGCAGAAGGATCCCCGGGTCATAAACCCAGAAGTCCTATCATCACAAAGGAAAAGAGCTGTCCTTTGTGATTTTAATTGCAATTCTATGTGCATACTGGTGTCATTAGAGGTGGATGGATTTGAAACGTATGCTTCCTTGCACCTGGAGAGAGAGGATGAGGAAGGGGGAGAAGCAGATTAACATTGTCCAAGTACAGTAAGTTCACACTTGCATAATTACAAAAAGATGCAGGCCAGCATAGGGCTTGATATACACTTTTCCAAGCCATATAATTTGGAAGTTCTTGAGTACTAGTGGAAATATTGATGATGATGGCCATCAGGACTAGTAAACTGATTGTGCTAGGCTGATTCAGAATTCACCACTGACTGATTGGTGCTTTCCTCAGGCATATATTTTGTTTTGTGTGTGTGTTTTTAAGCAACATTTTTTTAATCCACTTGGTTATTTAACCCTTTTTGAATATTTATTTACTTATAATATGTATTTTATACCCTTATTACTATATACTGTTTAATCAGCATCTGACAGAGGCCTTTTAAGAAACTGACACGTTTGAAGGAAATGAACAACTATTAACATTTTTTGGTTATATTTCATATTTAATTTTATCTTTATGTATTTACCATATTCTTTTAGATAAATCAATTGTATATTTAGTCATAACTTGACCACATGTTGACTGCAGCCGTGCATGAATAGTCCTAATTGATGCAGATATACAGATATGATGGGTCATATATGACCCATCAGCAGGTAAGATGAACAGTGTCATATCTGTAGTACGTGCCCTTAGAAACAACACTTGATAACCAATACATCTAGAATTTCTAAAAATGTATTTTGTTTATGCAGTAGACACTAGTTTACAAAAAAAATACTTACAATTGTCTCCCTTTTTATATTAAATAATAATCAAATATTAAAAATACATTTATTTATTTCCATTATACAGTAGCAGTCCTATTTAATGAGGCCCAAGAGAAGGAAGGAAGCCCCGCAGATCGTGTTTATACACTTGTTATGCTGTCAAAAATATTTTTAGAAGCAGTACTCTTTTATGGACTTTTGGTTTAATAGAAAATACAATAGAATACCGACTAGCATGCCCTGGTAATTAATAAAATTAAAATCCATTAAAAGGTAATAAATCCTCTTTCTAATTTGAGGTTACTGTCCCTCACATGGTCACGTAGGAACACAGTACTAGATAACTATCTTTACATAGGGGGTAATTCAGAGTTGATCGCAGCAGCAAATTTGTTAGCAGTTAGGCAAAACCATGGCCCTCATTCCGAGTTGATCGCTCGCTAGCTGCTTATAGCAGCAGTGCAAACGCTAAGCCGCCGCCCTCTGGGAGTGTATCTTAGTTTAGCAGAAGTGCGAACGAAAGGTTAGCAGAACAGTGCTGAAATGTTTCCATGCAGTTTCTGAGTAGCTGCAGACCTACTCCTACCTTGCGATCACTTCAGACTATTTAGTTCCTGTTTTGACGTCACAAACACGCCCTGTGTTCGGCCAACCACTCCCCCGTTTCCCCAGGCACACCTGCATTTTTACCTGACACGCCTGCGTTTTTTTAGCATACTCCCGGAAAACGGTCAGTTACCACCCAGAAACACCCACTTCCTGTCAATCACTCACCGATCAGCAGAGCGACTGAAAGCGTCGCTCGACCTTGTGTGAAAGTGCATAGTTTTTTGTGAAAGTACGTCACGCGCGTGCACTTCAGCCCGTACGCATGCGCAGAAATGCAGATTTTTAGCCTGATCGCTACGCTGCGAACAACGGCAGCTAGCGATCAACTCGGAATGACCCCCCATGTGCACTGCAGGGGGTGGGGGCAGATATAACATGTGCAGAGAGAGTTAGATTTGGGTGGGGTGTGTTCAAACTGAAATCTAAATTGCAGTGTAAAAATAAAGCAGCCAGTATTTGCCCTGCACAGAAACAAAATAACCCACCCAAATCTAACTCTCTCTGCAAATGTTATATCTGCCCCACCTGCAGTACACATGGTTTTTCCTAACTGCTAACAAATTTGCTGCTGCGATCAACTTAATTACCCCCATAGTTCTTACAAGGGAATAATCCATTGTTATCTTTGATGCAACCAATGCTAAATTTGAACTTTACAGACATTACTTTAGTATGTAATGAAGTATATTATTAAGTTACGTTACAGTATGTAAAACCACCCTTCCACAGTTTGTACAGTACTGACATCACAGTCTGTAATTTATCATGTGTGATTACAAAGAACATATTACATTGTTCATGGTCAGAGCACCCTTATGACTGCACAATACAAACAGAGAAATGGTTGGCAAATTAGGCTCAGGTTTAATATATGTAATCCATTGTGTAAGTGGCCTTAACTACTACTTAAGTCCCTTGCTATGCTTTCAACTCTTGACCCCTGCCTACCATGGCACTTTACATTGAGAATTATTGTTTGATCAATAATGCACAATTGACCACTTTGGTGCAAGACAGGCTCATCTAAATTGCCTTGGTGTGCAACAGAGGTCTGCCATTAGGGGGATATTGACACTTTAGATAGAACGTATAAACCAATATACAGTATACTGCCACATCAATCTTTTTGTAACCCTTTCTGTACATTAAATTAAATATTAAAAGAATAAAGCAGATTTTAAGTATGACTGTAGTTTTTAACATGCTGTAATACAGTGCATTGAATTGTAAATTTACAGCACCCTCACCCAAGTCCTCCTTTGCAAATTGGCAGCCATTAAAGATGAAAAGAACACTAAGCATAGCAGCCTTATAAAAAGGAGAACAGGCAACATAATAAAGCCATTCATCATAGTCTGCCTAAAGTAGCAAAGCTCTTGTCAAGCTTGGATTTTACAAAAGATTTCATGGTCAATTAGGTAAATACAGGTATAAAATGAACCTAGTCCCGAAGATCAGAAAGCCAATTACTGATTATGTTTAATTTCATTCCCCTAAATCCCCAAAGTGTTTTTTTTCCTTTCTTTAGTGGGTTTACAATGTAAAGAGAAAATGGAAAGTAGGCAGGTTGTAGTTAGATGCATTAAAACACTTTGTGAAGCAAAACCAATTAGCAATCCATTATACTTAGCTTATGTGAGGGTATAAAGAACGGAGTCATTTATAGTATTTTAATGCAGCATATGCAGCAAGACTGGAGGGGGATTATGCTGCAGGTGTACTGATGGGATTGCACTGTTCTAGATCAATGTGGGTGGTATTTCCCTTTATGTGATGATCCTAGTTACAGTATGTTTAGAGGTCACAGGGTAATATTCCCTAGTCTAGACATATGGATGTTTAATACTATTATCTGCTTTTATTTTAAAATAAATAAATAAGCTAATGGGCTTTTAATTAATTCTGTATGTGTATTAACCACTTGTTTTGTTGGTGCTCTGTCTCTTAAACTCCCCCTTTACAGTAAGTTATATTCCAAATGCTACTGATTTCAAAGACCAAGAATACTGGATTGACATAGCTAAAAGCTGCACAGTAATGTATATGTGGCTGATATCATGCCTCTACCTTGCATGAACTTGACCAGCTCATTTTCAATTTACTTTATTTTTGTGGAGGGTGAACACAATATAGTACTCTGAAGACATATGATTGGATAATATAAAGTGCAGCCCTGGTATTATTGGAAGGCAATGTACATCCCATAATTTGGACATATTTTTGAAGGCCCTACACAGTATGTGAATATTTGGTGAACACCTGTTTATTTCTCAGAATGCTCAGGAGACTCCTGCAATAGTTAGCAATCTCCTTGTCACGCTCGGTGTAAGTTGGGGTTCCGACAACCGAGTTTTGGCTGAAGGGACAGCTACCTGTGAGGAGAGTAAACCAGGTGGCAGAATGTAATTCCTCCTCATGGGGTGGAAGCCAAACTAAGTGTTATCGTTGGCCGGATGGCGTAAAGAAAAGGAGGACTTTGTAGGAAGATAACTGTAGTTTTAATGAATAATCAGGCTGTACACGAATATTGGAGCAATTGAAGAAACTGGAAGAAGTAGAGTCTATGGTTAAATGACTTGAAGAGTGAAGCTGAAGAACTCCGGTAAAGAAGAACTGAAGACTGTGTTTTATGATTAAAAGACGAGGCTGAAGAACTTGGACTTTGAAGAAATTAAGACTGTGGTTTGTAATTGAAAGACGAGGTTGAATAACTTGGACTTTGAAGAAACGAGGACTGTGGTTTGTGATTGAAAGACGAGGCTGAAGAACTTGGACTTTGAAGAATTGAGGAGTGTGGTTTGTGATTGAAAGATGAGGCTGAAGAACTTGGACTTTGAAGAAATGAAGACGTCTGCGGGAGCCGCCGTTAGCACCTGGAGCTCCTCTACGGCCTGGGACCCCGTGAGTGCTTCCACGAGTGGCAACGGACTTAGACAGCAGAACTGCAGCAGCGTTTAGGTAACCGATGGATGAGAGCAACCAGGACCAGGGAACCAGAAGTAACCTGGTAGCATAGAGCTGGAGAACCTTTCACAAGGAGGTAACATGAAGCACTGGCACTCTCCCTCTGAGCCAGCCCCCTTTTGTAAGAGGAAAACACGCAGGATTGGCTGGACATAGATTGGGAACTTCATTGGTAATACTCTGGTCTCCAACATGGCTGCCCCCAGCACAGGAGAAATACTTAGCTGTTAGCACACAGCTTTAGCCAGCTTCTGTCTCTGATACACTATACTGTGTCACCACTAGAGGACCTTACAGCAGCGATCCCCGCCACAGCGCCCGGCTCTCCAGACCCTCGGCCCCTGTCCCTTGGCAGCCGCACATCCGTCCAGAAGGACCACCTGCTAGCAGCTCCCTGCTGCCACAGCCGTGCCAACCAGAGGGATCGTAACCCGCAGGAGCACCCGCCGGAGGTAAGGCTCCGGAGCCTGACATTCCTGAGTGTCTCTGGCATCCCCCCCAATGCCCAGCCACAATGAGATATGGTGAGTCTAGCACAGCACTGCTGCAAGGACCACCAAGGTGGGATGGTCATCACACTGCAGTGGTCAGAATATTATAATGTAAATTGTGTTAAACAATGCAATGGCCTAGTTGTGATGACGCAAGTCATGTCATTAAGTCCTTCTTCCCAGTCATCTCCTAGAGAGGTGCTTTGATATTAAGCTTATCTTAGTGGAGGGGGCTTGAAAATCACTCCACAGACAATAAGGAGAGCAACTTTCTGGTAAAGTAGCAAATAGCTAGTAATTATAGTATTTATATATGTTCTTTTTGGATATAATGTCAACAGTTCTTCATATTTCAGGTTAAACAGGAGTCTTAATTACTGAGAAAAAGTAATTAAAGTGTATACAATCCATAAACAAAAACCCAGAAGATCAGATTTGAAAACTACCATAGAAACAGGAGGCAATCACGAGATGACCTGCCGGAATCCAGACAGGTGGTGAAATGTCGCAGCTGGAATACCAGCGCCACAAGCTTTTCTCCATCTGTGAGTGTTCACGACACTCATAGAGAGAGAATAGAACCTATGGTGAATGCAGCGAGCCACTGTGCCTGCAGCATGGCAAGCCCATAGAGGACTTTCTAGTGCTCGCCTCGCTACCGGCATACTGACATTCAGGATGCCACTGTCTGTATCTTGACACCCGTCACCCCAGCCGCCGGTATATAGTATGTATTCCATAGAAACATGTCAGAGTTTCTCCTCTCAGTAGAGAATTGTCAGCATCCAAATAGGGCAGTGCAGGTGAGCTCTGCAGAATAAACTATAGACAGACTGTTGTGGCCAGTAAGGAAACAGCAGACAACCTTTTATTAGGTAGCTAATGGGAAGAGTGAGAATAACTGAGATTACAAGGAGAGAATTGACCTCATAGTCATGGATGTAAAAAATGCCCATATTACCGTTCATGTGGGGGTAGCTTTACTATTTTCCTCACAATTTTATATCCTTTGCTGCTGTTAAATAAAGTGACTTATGTTCCCTGCTCTGGTTTTCCTAGAGGACACTTTACATTTAAAGTTTCTATTTGTAACCACTGACCATAAATAGTCTATCTTTCAGAGGTTATCTCTACAACATATCTAATAAAACTAAAAGCAGATTGTATACTGTACATCTTATATTCAGAAACATTACCTCGGCCATATGGGAAAGCTGTATCCAATCATCCTTATTGTAGCTGCACATAATGCTTGCTATAATGATCTGAAATACAATATGTGATAAAACATTACTTCATTTACTAAAAAACATTTACTTGGTTCAGCTACGCAGCATTGCTTTTGTACACACTGTCAGTTCAGTTATATCCGGCAAACTATTCCCTATTATTACAAGAACAATCACATTTTAACTTGTATTTTCCTTTTCTCCTAAAAATGCATAGCACTGCTTTATATTCCGTACTAAAGGGGCTGTTACATTATAAAGACTATGGGCAGATCGATCCAGAGTCACATGCAATGACGATGTTTATAGAGTTGGCCGATGTTACTGCGCATCTGTAAAAACTGGTATGGTATGGCATTACACAGGGTGTATGTACAAAGGTGCTGTTGTGATCGAGACGCATTGTATCAGAATGATCTTGGCAAAGTGCTGGGTGTTACTGGGCGGTGACTGGGAGGTGGCTAAAGAGGTGCATGGCTGTGTTATGGGTGTGTTGCTGAAGTGCTTACTTACACACTCAGTCGTTCACAGTGGAGGCCATACTCTGCACTTGCAATAGAGCTGGTGCAAGTTTTGATGGTTTGATTGATGGTGGCATCTAAAGACATTTCAGGCGGTATTACAGTATCTATGGTCATTCAAAGTGGGTGTCTTAGTCCTTGCAAATTCATACGCATGGATGTACACCAGGGAAGGGCTTTGTAGTTGTATTTCATTTCTGGTATGGCATTCGCAGATGGGCAACCATCAAAAGACGCAGCCACATCTACCTCTGAATCAGGCCCTACACTGGATTGTTTTGTTATCTCTTTATCAGTTACTTCAATGGGTTTGGTGTCACCCAGTGTGGAATGTGTGAGCGCAACAAAGTAGTGAGTACTTAAAAAAAGGGATTGGCCTTGTGTCTCTAACGCTATGTCCCTTGGTGTATGACTTTTGTCATGCCCCAGTCTTTGTCACTCTGGGGGCTTACCCAGGACTCCAGCCTCCCCATCATCTTCCGGCACATGGGCGTGTCATCGATCACTGCTGTTCGGTGACACCATCAGAGGGCCTGACACCAGAAGAGCAGAGCAGCTCTGCTATTTTGGTGTCAGCATCTCAGATGCTATCACTAGGTGTGGTCTGCACCGCCCTAGTGACGCCATGGCTCTTTATTACTTTGTTGCGTTTGAGCAAAGTATCTGTATCACAATGAGTGGTTTACTTATCTTGTTGTTGGATACAATACATACCTACTTTTTTCATGTGTTGGATGCATTTGTATGCATGCAGCAAGAATTATTATTATTATTATTATTATTAGCCTCATTCCTGAACCAACCCCATCACAACAACAGCTCTATTTATAGAATATAATTTCTGTGCAATGTGGATTCACAAATACAGTGCATAATGGGGGTAATTCCAAGATGATCGCAGCAGGATTTTTGATAGCAACTGGGCAAAACTATGCTGCACTGCAGGTGGGGCAGATGTAACATGTGCAGAGAGAGTTAGATTTGGGTGTGGTATGTTCAATCTGCAATCTAATTTGCAGTGTAAAAATAAAGCAGCCAGTATTTACCCTGCATAGAAACAATATAACCCACCCAAATCTAACTCTCTCTGCACATGTTATATCTGCCTCCCCTGCAGTGCACATGGTTTTGCCCAACTGCTAACAAAATTCCTGCTGCGATCAACTTGGAATTACCCCCAATACCATTTTGTGAAATGATGAATTAAACACAGAACCTGAACATTTATAATCTAACCCTCTGCCAAATGGCTTGTTTCTCTGTGCAATTGTACTGGCAAAACTTTGCTAATCTGTACTGCCAAATACATTAAGTAATGCATATATGCATGGGATTTTGTTCTATACGCTGACATGAAAACACAAGAGAAAGTTTGCCCTGGGCAAATAAATGTACCAGCTCTAAAATCAACATGTTGAATCCAGAAAAGAACAACTCTGCTATGCATACCTTGGGACAGGAAGCTGAAAAACTAAAACAATGAAGGACATCTAAAATGACTTACTGGCCCAGGGGTCAAGTGGTTACTTTATACAATGCTTTCTAAAAAGGTGAAACTACAACTATAAACACTAAAACTATAACATGCTGTCAAAGGTTTACATATAAATGTTACAGCATTTCAACTACAGTATCTGCAACATGGGCATAAAACTATGGGGGGTATTCAGTGAAAAAACCCTGCACTTTTCGCTATTTTTTGGGGGGTCAAATGGGGATGCACCCTATTCAATAGGAGGGTGTACTTTCCGCCTAGGTGAAAAATTCAGCAGGAGTAAACAACATCTGGATTGGTGAATCCACGTGCTTTCGCACCTGCGCCGGCGATAACATGGGCCACTTGCAATGATTTTGAGGCATTTTTCGCCAATGTCTTTTCACTAAAAAAAAGTGAAAATTATTTGGTGAAAATGCCTTTAAAATGGGTGTAAACTGCCCGCAATTGAATACGCAGGAGGGGGGTGAATTCGATAGCTAGGTCCAAAATTGTTGGAGCTAATTGAATACCCCCCAAGTGTTGGGTATAATGAAGAAAAGTTTCTGTATTTGGTATCTGGTTTAAAACAGTGTCCTCCTACTTAAAGTATGTACAATGTGGAAAATTTGGTATATCATTGTTGTGATTTGGTATACCCATAATAAATATACCAACAGATCAAGACTGGGCAGCAAACAATTCTAAGGGGTATATTTACTAATTTTAGATTTGGTATTCGATTATAAGGTCAATTTAAATTATCTAAAATTGAATCAAATTATATATTTTTCACTATCCAAATTATTCATTTACAGCATTAACATTTGATTTTGAAACCGATTTCAAATTTTGTGTCAATTTTGACTAGTGGTTTCTTGTTCAGTTTTGGATGTTCGTTTCAACATCGAACATAAAATCACCTGAAAAATCTAATATAAAATCAAATGAAACAGAGTTAAAATCAACAAACACTTCCTTATGTCTTCCTATTGGACAAAACAGATCACATGCAAGAAGCTTCTGTGGTCCTCTAATTCTGTCTTGAATACATCACTGATGGTGGGGTGACTGCAGATGCTTAGGACCAGTTCTGTGAACATGTAGAATGGGTCATGCATCGTCGCACACAGTGCCCCCTAAGCAGCAGTCTATCTCTGAATGAGGCCCATAATTCCTACAGCCACAGTGAACCACGTTTGGGACCCATTTTATTGGATATGTGCACATATCCTCAAGTGTTTATTGATGTCTTTTAAAATTGATGAAAACATCTAAAATCATGTGTCACTTAGAGCCTTCATAGTATTGTTAATATCTGGCCTGATTCATTGACAGACACTATAGCAACCGCACCTGCGATTGTGCACATTGAGGATGCACAAAATCATAAAAAAAAACCCAGTAGCCTTCAAAAGTAAAGGGACACCCAGGAGAGCAATTGCAAGGACGCAGCAACTGCGTACACATTCCCACCCAGCGGAATGCCCCCCAATTTTTTTTGTTGCATCGACTCCCCCATCAATGCCCACAAACTGTGCCTGACTGTCAATCACTCTGTGTAAAGGTAAGTGCCATGAGCGGCATGGCTTTTAGATTTTGGCACATGTGCCGTGTGAAGCATATGCATGCGCAATTTACCAGTAATCACTCAGTTGCAAAAAAAAATAAAAAATAGGCATAGCGCCGGTCTGTCATATATACTTTTATAGGCAATGAAGGTTTAGAGAATAGAATATTGTCTAGAAACTAAAATCACCTGCCTGCTATTAGTCTATTATTCGAGGGATTTCTATTTCAATTATTTATGTTTGATTGCCTATGTAACCAATAAGTACCAATTTTTTGTCGATATTCGATTTTGAACGGGATTTGGTTTTATATTCAATTTTACCTTTAGTGAATCTCTAAATTGCAAAATCACATGAAAATTTTAAAAAATATACCAAAAACCTAAAAGCAACCATAAGTAAATATACACCCAAATCTAAAGGTACATGCATACAGCAAAAGCACTGGTATAGCACTACACCCAAAGCAGTCTGGGTGTATTGATGCCTTTTTGAAAATTTCCTTTCCAATTTCACTTCCCATATTCATGGTGGTATCTGTATGTTCTCCTAGGAGACAGTCAATGTATAGTCCCAAACAGACTATGGGGGTAATTCCAAGTTGATTGCAGCAGGATTTGTGTTAGCAATTGGGCAAAACCATGTGCACAGCAGGGGAGGCAGATATAACATGTGCAGATAGAGTTAGATTTGGGTGGGGTGTGTTCAATCTGCAATCTAATTTGCAGTATAAAAATAAAGCAGCCAGTATTTACCCTGCACAGAAATAAAATAACCCACCCAAATCTAACTCTCTCTGCACATGTTAAATCTGCCTCCCCTGCAGTGCACATGGGGGGTAATTCCAAGTTGATCGCAGCAGGATTTTTGATAGCAATTGGGCAAAACCATGTGCACTGCAGGGGAGACAGATTTAACATGTGCAGAGAGAGATAGATTTGGGTGGGGTGTGTTCAATCTGAAATCTAAATTGCAGTGTAACAATAAAGCAGACAGTATTCACCCTGCACAGAAACAAAATAACCCACCCAAATCTATCTCTCTCTGCACATGTTAAATCTGTCTCCCCTGCAGTGCACATGGTTTTGCCCAATTGCTATCAAAAATCCTGCTGCGATCAACTTGGAATTACCACCTATGTACTGAAAGAGCTGAGAAACAAGCAACATCTTTGTAATAGATGTAGGAATCATCAGATAATCTAATGTCATAATTGTGCGTACCGTTTCGTATTGACAACGTAAACACGCACATTAAAGTGAATGATATTCTTTCAGTGTCCAAAAGGTATCACTTTGATGTGCATGTTTACTTTGTCAATACGGTACGGACAATTTTTACCTTTTAGTATCTGTTCATTCCTAATTATTACCCTAGAAGGCACTAGGCAACATGCACAATTTATCCCTGGAGGTCTATACACTTGCCTACAGCTCATTGACTTGCACATCACCAGTAGCACAATATTCTTATCATATTCTTGCATTTCTGTAAATTCCTCTATAGTGAGTATTATTTTATATATATATATATCTCCGATATATTAGCCCAGATCTGTGACTTTGTGCCTCATTTGCTAATGCTGGGCGGTGTCACAACACTGGGAGGAGTTAGTCAAATGAGTCACAGATCTGGGCAAATCTATAGGAGACTAGGAGCAGAAGTAGATGGTATGGGCATGTCACAGGCAGGGGTGCAAACCTCCCAGCTTTGTTCAGGCAGAAGGAGAGACATACGCGGCAAAAAGGGGGCATGACCAACGAAAAGGGGGCGTGGCTTCACAGAGGACCCGCAATCGTGAGCCACTCCCCCGTTTTTGTCAGTGAGGGGGCATGCCCAGCGCTCTGTGAGCTGCTGGCATGCCGCCAGGGGTGGATTATGAGTCTGGGGGGCCCAGGGCACTTGAGACAGGGGGGCCCTATCTCATTGCTGTGCCTGCTGTGGGTGTGGGGGCGTGGCCTAATCGCAGGACGGGTAGCCATGCCCCCTTACGCAAATTCTGGGATTTTTTTTTTTTATGGGATTTTGGCCCCTCAGCTAGGGGTAAATCCAGAGGGGGTGGTCGCTCCCCCCTACACAGGCAAAAGAAAGCAGGGAGGCTGCTGCCTCCCTGCAACACCACAGACCTGTGGTGCTACAGTCAGCGTGTGCGGACTGTAGCACAATGCTGCTGCTGTTGCTGGCAGGACGAGGGAGCTTCAGAGCTGGGACAGAGCTACTCCAGCAGGGGTGCCCCCTAAAACTGTGGGGCCCACGGTACGTACCCCTGGACCCCCTCTTAATCTGGTTCTGCTTCCGGACCCCCATTAATCAGTACCCCCTGATGCCCCCTCTCCCTCTGTCTCCACTAAATAGACGCTGTGCTAAACAGAACTGCGAGTACAGGAGCTTCCCAACTGCACCCCCACCCCCACCGCGGGACAATGTGGCCCGCGGGTGGGACAGCAGGACAGACCACAAAAAATTGGACTGTCCCACAAAAATCGGGACAGGTGGGAGGTATGAGGGTGTGTGAGGGGGTATGCTGTATAGACAGCAGGCACTGGCTCACTGTGTGCTTGACCCCCCACATCAGCAAACTCAGCAGGGTCTCTCTGGCACGGAGGAGCGCCACTTTCTGGCACACTCCACGCTTCTTAGCTGCAGTTTTGTGGGGCACCTGCCGCTGTGCAGGTTCCATACTGCCTCTGTTATCTCCAGCCCCGGCAACCCCACCGCTAGCTGCAGCGCTGCCACCCGCAGTGAGGTGCGCCCAGCTCCTTTACACACTTTAGCCGGCGGGCAGCGCTGAAGTCTGCGCTGCTTGCAGGCTCCGACCCCCTCCTCCCTCCAGCCGCAGCGTCTCCTGGGGGCTAACCAGTCACTCCCAGTCTCCCCTTACCACAGTGCCCGGCAGCCGCGAGTTCCGTGCCGCGTGCATGCTATGACCCCCTCCTCCCTCCAGCCGCAGCGTCTCCTGGGGGCTAACCAGTCACTCCCGGTCTCCCCTTACCACAGTGACCGGCAGCCGCACGAGGTCCGTGGTGTGTGACTGAGGAGTGGGGGGGGGGGGATGCGGACGGGCAGAGGAAGCAGAACTCCAGCCTGAGAGAGTCAGCCATGCCAAGTCTCCACCAGCAGCAGATCCCAACAGGTTGGAGTGGAACAGCAGCAGCCAGCAGCAGTGACT
Source organism: Pseudophryne corroboree (assembly GCF_028390025.1). NCBI lineage: Eukaryota > Metazoa > Chordata > Amphibia > Anura > Myobatrachidae > Pseudophryne > Pseudophryne corroboree. Next base: position 143,855,608 of record NC_086452.1, read on the forward strand.
TCAGTAAGATACATCTGTCTGTCACCACTGTTTTGTCCCTAATACCAATCTCTCCCGTGCCCTGTGTTCTGTCATGTCCCTGTCACCCCTGGCCTTGCCCTGTCACCCTTATCCTGGCCCTGTCACCCTTATCCTGGCCCTGTTACCCCTATCCTGGCCCCATCACCCCTGTGCTTGCCCTGTCAACCCTATCCTGGCCCTGTCACCCCTGTCCTGGTCCTGCCACCCCTACCCTGGCCCTGTCACCCCTATCCTGTCCCTGTTATTTCTGTCCTGCCCCCGACGCCCCAGTCCTGGCCCTGTCACCCCTTTCTGTCCCCGTCACTCCTGTCCTGGCCTGTTACGGCATACCCTCCAACTATCTTTTTGGCAGGTACAGTACCCGCAGTGCCTCCAGACCCCTCCCCAATGCAGCACACCTCCGCACCTTCCCCTCCACCACATGCGGCACCCCACCCCTCCCCCACACGCAGTGCCTCCAGACCCCCTCCACCACCCGTGGCTCCCACTCCCCCGCCCCTCCACCACCCATAGCACCTCCAGACCCCCTCCACCATCCACCCCCATATATGTCTCCCCCCACACCCGCCCCCACCTCCACTCGCAGCATCTGCAGACCCCCTCCTCCATCCGTGTTCCCCCCTTCACCCACCCCTCCCCCACCCATGGCACCTCTGTACCTGCCCCTCCACCACCTGCAGTGCCTCTGGACCCCCTTCCCCATCCACTGCACCACCTGCATCTGCCCCTACCCCACCCCCGGCATCCATGCCCCATCCCATCCCAAAGCACCTCAGAAATCCTTCACCCATCCACAACATCCCCGCACCTGATATATATATATATATATATATATATATATATATATATATTGTTTTGAGAGCAATAGTATCCTGTTTTATAGCTAAAGGTACATATACATGAGCATTTATTATGCACATATGATCCATTTTTCTTAAATGAATTACAACAATGCCCTGAAATCCACAAACGGGGGCTTGAAGAATCCGCTGTTATTAAGCTATACTGTCCTTCTGTCTTGCTAACATGGTTAGTTTCAATTACTTGATCGTTATATCCAACCTATGGAGGATATTTATGAAAGCTTGGAGATAGATAAAGTACCGACCAATCATCTTCTGTCGTGTTTCAAACACACTTATACAAAAACAAACAGCGCTTATACAATATTATAAGCAGACAGATATATGTGATAAAAAGCAAATGGAATTTATTTCATATTTCCCATAAGATTAATAGTAATCAATATCAGATAAGTACACAATAAAAAAACAGCAATAAGTGATAAAAAGATGTATATATGTAGGAAAACATGGAGCTATTTAAAAAAAAAAAACAGTCTATTGGTTTTAGCTTGGACACATAGGGCGATGGCAGTATTTATCCAGTGGTAGGTGGACCTTAGTGTTAATTTGCCTTTTGCTGATGGGAATCCTCAGTGTCCGTAGAGATCAGACAGGTGTTATGAGGATATTTGATCACTAGCCCTATAAAAGGGACAAAGGAAGAAGGAGCTTTACCTTTGATAAAGATGTCCTTTGTGACAGTGAAATGCATAAGAACTACACTTTGGACCCAAAAAGGACTTTATTGCAGCATCCAGAAAAATCGGACAGTGTACCCACAAAGCCTGGGACTTATTGGTGTGCCATCCTGTGAAATATCCATCTAATTTCCCTCATATGTGCGCTGGAGCCTGTGCCATCTGGACCACTGCTAAGGGAAGTACTCCATCTCTGCTTGTTAATATTGTGGAATAAGACAGTCCCACCAGCAAAAGGCAAATTAACAATAAGGTCCACCTACCACTGGATAAATACTGCCATCACCCTAGGTGTCCAAGCTGAAACCAATAGACTGTTTTTTTTTTTTAAATAGCTCAATTTTTTCGTACATATATACATCTTTTTACCATTTATTGCTGTTTTTTATTGTGTACTTATCTAATATTGATTACTAATAATCTTATGGGAAATACAGTATGGAATAAATTCCATTTGCTTTTTCTCACATACATCTGTCTGCTTATAATATTGTATTAGCGCTGTTTGTTTTTGTATAAGTGTATTATTTCATACCTCCCAACATGACCCTCTCTAGGAGGGACACAATGCTCTGCTCCTGGATTTCCCTCTTAATTTATGATTGCCCTCACCTGTGGTAAAACACCTTTCTTAGCCTTAACCTGTTTAAAACAGGTGCCGGAAATCATAGATTAAGAGAAAAGTCCAGAAGCAGAGCATTGTGTCCCTCCTGGAGAGGGTCATGTTGGGAGGTATGTTATTTGGATTGACTATCTAATTTTTCACAGCTGCTTAGAGAGATCACTCTAATCAAGCACGTGGTAACCCACTTTTTAAGTGAGGTTAGTTACTACTTTATTTTGTGTTTCAAACACAGCCTGTAAAATTACAGAAGCGGATTGGTTGGTCCTTTATCTCTTTCCAAACATTGATAAATATCTCCTATGTTAATATATAAAGAAAAGGTTCTGCCTGAAGAGCTGTAGACTACTTTGAGATGTGGCATACTGTGTATAAGAATGATCCATTAGAATAATATTGTTTTGGGAATTACATTAGTCCATTTTATCTTAAAAGGTTTTTGGTTTTGTTATTTTTTTTGGGTGGTGGAGTAGAAACAGGATATGTTGTAATATAATTTAAGACATCATCATGTGGGAAATATCAGAAAATGAGAGAGTGGGAAAATGGGTAGACACATATATAGACACATCCTTTTTAAGCTTTTAAGGTAGTACCTACAGTATATTCATTTTGTTTGACACATTTAAGCAAATTAACATTTTTGATGCTAGAGTGCATTGAAGCTTGAAATATTGTTTTACATGTTAGCCTCAGTGGAAAACCCCAGCTGTAAGCTTTTCTTGTCAATCTTGTTCACACTCTTCCCTAACTGCAGCAAGACTACGGGCTAAATGTAAGAGTGACAGTGTCAGAAAGTGAGAGATTTGGTAAGGTTTTGCAGGGTTTTTTTAAAGTGGCAATCATTTACACTGCAAAACCAGGTTGAGCTTGCTGTGTAAATGATTGCCACTTTTAAAAAAAACTGTGAAACCTTTCTAAATCTCTCACTTTCTGAAACTCTCACTCTATTACATATGGCCCTATATGTGTATGGCCCTGCACTCAGGTGTGATTACTAATGAACCCAGCTGTAATCATTAATTAAACCAGGAAACCAAGCACAGTATCACATTGTGAAAACAAAAGGGGTTCTCCTATGTGGTGAAATATGTAACCCCTTCTCTGGAAATACTGTATGCTAGAAACTTATATACTGTACATCACCCTCTGCTCAGACCTGTATGTGGTACAGTTGTGCAAGTTTTTCCAATACAACATTACTTTTTTTCCCCAAATGCACCTACTCCTAGACCTTTTATGGACATTCTGCCTGTGGCATAAGTTTCTTATTAAAGTTAGGAATGATTAACACAAACCTATTCCGGATGATTTAGATTTTATTCAGTGCTACTAGCAACATTTTTTCTGCTTCTGGAATTGACCATGGCTTGTTGATTCCATGTGATAAAGGCAGTAACAGAGGTGGAACAGTAGCAAAGTTATCGGGGTACCCGTGTACTCCGAAGCTTATGAAACACTTTTCCTTAGGTAAAGTCACTTGTACAGCTTGTTTCCTTAACAAATGTGTTTCCCAGCAATAAAAGGCTATCTGGTATGGAAATGTACAGTAGTCTTATCTTTGGCCTTGTCAGGGGAATCTACTATTGGTGCTCTGTACAGTCATGGGTTGCAATGCATCCAACCTGATCCTGGTGCTGCTCCTGACACTTATGGAGAGGAATCTGCAGAAGCACAGTCCAGTCCTTCCAAACAGCATTGGTAATGATGTTCAATGCATCTCCTTTAATGAACACCAACAACCAATCAAAATTCAATGAATGCTGATGGAAACCATCAGAAGTGTTTTCTTTTAGGAGCACTGCTTTAGCTAACACACCTTTGGCAGGCTATTTTATTTATCTGTCTATGTGTCCTATTTCTGTTGGTTTATGCTCAGGAACCTGGCAGATATTTCCATGAGCTCCATGACCAATCTAATGTAAAACTGAATACCTACAAAAATTACACAAACATAAAAAGACAGTTCAAATTCTCCATCACTTATGAATAACCAGTAAAGTGACAAAGCCGATGCTGGGTCATCTCATTCTGAAATTCCCCCATTACTTCCCCACTCTCTATTGCTCTGCCATGCCCCCCTACCCAACTCCTGATCCATTCCACCTCAAAAATGACACTCTATCCTGGTGTCTTGGGGTTTTTCCTCCTCTCCAGCTAGTTCTATTCTGTATCTCAGTGGTTCCTAAACTCCGTCTTCAATGACCATTGAGAGTTCATGTTTTCAAGGTCACCTGTGGATTTTTAAAATGAGACAGTTGGTGATATACAGTACACCTGCTGGGTGACCTGGAAAGCGTGAACTGTTAGCGCTCCTTGATGACCGAATTTGGGAACCACTGCCATATCCCAAGCAGTGGGAGCCATTGGAAGGGTGGCACAAGCCCCAAATCTCACTGCTCATGCATGTTGGAGATGGGACAGACAGTAGAAAATTATTATATAGATTTAAGAAATGAATGAGGCTAAACAAAGCAGTATTTTGGGAGAAAGAGGCAAAATTAAAAGTTGTGGTGCTAAAAGTGCAAATAGGTTAGACGTTTATTTGAAATTTCTAATATTTTACTCATGAGTACTTTCAGGTATATCCATAAACTGTAAATGAGTGGGCATCTTGAAATACACTAGATGGAGAAGTCCTTGGCATACAGATGTGTCATCTTACATCCTTGCTGCAGTCACACTAAACAGCCCTTGAAGTTGTGCCATACCGTGGTGGGATGCTGTAGTGCCAAGGGTATTTTTTTGCATTTTTTCCACAACAATGTGTCTTAGATGGAAAGTAATGTAATAGGACACACAAGCAGCTTCTGGTGATTAAAATGATATGTGGCATGCCTATAGTCTGTGTGTAATTGCGGCTATATCTGCATCCAAAATGCCACATTACAGTGTTTTCCATGTAATACAGTCACAGACAGAATATAGGCATGCTGCATATCATTTAATCAGCAGCTGTTTGTTTTTCCTATTACATTACTTTGCATCTAAGACACATTTTTGTGCTGACAAAAAAAAGCAAAAAAAAAAAGACTATCAGTACTACCGAGTCATACAGCACTCGCTCGTTATGTGTAACGCGACTTGTAGCACACAGGGAAAAGATGTAAGAGGACACATCTGTATAAGGAAGCACTGAGGTTTCAAATATTTATGTGGACTTGACAGTACAACCTTTCCTTAGCTACCACTTATATTTGTTCAACACCTAAAGAGCAGCAAAATTCTCCCCAATCACTGTTAATTTATTTATTTATTTCGTATATAGCGCAGCATATTCCGTTGCACTTTAGAATTAGAACAACAGTTATAGAACAAAACTGGGCAAAGACAGACAGAGGTAGGAAGGCCCTGCTCGCAAGCTTGCAATCTATAGGGAAATAGGCATTGATACACAAGGATATATGCTACCTGTTACATAATGGTCCACCAGATTGCTAGGTTCTTAATGGGTTATATGATATGATCACCCAGCAATGTTGGAAGACAAAATGTGAGGTTATGTGGACTGTACAGAGAGTATGTAACTGGATAGGGAAGCATTGAAGGTTATGTGGGTGGGTCTGGAATTTGGTAGGCTTGTCTGAAGAAATGAGTTTTCATGGAACGTTTAAAGGTTTGGAGACTAGAGGAGAGTCTTATTGTTCGTGGGAGGGCATTCCACAGCGTGGGTGAAGCCCGGGTAAAGTCCTGTAATTTTGAGTGGGAACAGGTAATACATGTGGATGAGAGACGCAGATCGTGTGCAGAGCGGAGAGGTCTGGTAGGGAGATATCTTGAGATGAGTGAGGAGATGTATGATGGTGCAGTTTGGTTAATAGCCTAGTATGTAAGTAAAAGTATTTTATATTTAACACGGTAGAATACCGGTAACCAATGGAGGGACTGATAGAGCGGATCAGCAGACGAAGAACATCTAGCGAGGAAGATTAGCCTTGCAGCTGCATTTAAAATGGATTGTAGTGGTGAGAGCCTATGTTTGGGAAGACCAGTAAGGAGACTATTACAATAATCAATGAGGGAGATGATGAGTGCATGGATTAGAGTTTTGCAGTGTCTTGTGTAAGATAAGGGCGTATTTTGGATATGTTTTTAAGGTGGATGTAACATGATTTAGAGAAATTGAATGTGTGCAACAAAGGACAGCTCAGAGTCAAGGGTGACACATAGGCAGCGAGCTTGTGGGGTAAGTTGGATAGTTGCATAGTCAACAGTTATGGAGATATCAGGTTCGTAACTACTCTTGGCTGGTGGGAAAATAATTAATTCCGTTTTGGAAATGTTGAGTTTGAGGTGGCGAGATGACATCCAAGATGAAATGGCAGAAAGGCATCCCGTGACACGAGACAATACAGATGATGATAAATCTGGGGAGGATAGGTAGATTTGAGTATCATCAGCATACAAATGATACTGAAATCCAAAGGAGCTGATTAGTTTACCAAGAGAGGAGGCATAGACTAAGTACAGCAGATGACCTAAGACTGAGCCTTGCGGTACTCCAACTGATAGAGGTAGAGAAGAGGAGGTAGAATCAGAGACGTGAACACTGAAAGAGCGATTAGATAGGTAGGATGAGAACCAAGTAAGGGCTGTATCCTCAAGACCTAGGGATTGTAGTGATTGTATGAGAAGAGAGTGGTCAACAGTGTCAAAAGCAGCAGAGATATCTAGAAGAATAAATAGTGTGTAATGGCCTTTTGATCTAGCAATGACTTGATTGTTCACTACTTTGGTCAGTGCCGTCTCTGTGGAGTGTTGGGCACCAAAACCTGACTGAAGTGGGTCCAATAAGTTGTGGGAGTTAAGAAAGTGTGTAAGGCGAGTGTAGGCAAGTCTCTCAAGTAGCTTGGAGGGACCTGGTAGCTGAGAAATGGGACGGTAGTTAGAGAGTGTGTTTGGGTCAGAGTTTTGTTTTTTTAGAATGGAAGTAATCACTGCATGTTTAAACAGAGAGGGAAAGATACCAGTAGAGAGAGAGAGAGATTACAGATTTTAGTTAAGGTTGGGATAAGCACAGGAGACAAGGTTTTACTGACCTGTGAGGGTATAGGATCAAGAGGAGAGGTAGTGGAGTAGGAGGATGAAAAGAGTATTGATACTTCATCTTCAATGTCATTGTAGTTTTTTTTTACTAGTTAATAATACTGCTCTGTGTTGCCTTAAAAGAACCCACTGATATACTGTACTGCATGAAGAAAATCACAGTCTCTTAAAACCATTTAATAAGCTGGCCTTAAGCAATCCAATCTGTTTTTGATCTTTCCTTTGGAATATAGTGTTAAACAATCAATAGGCCATCAAAGCTCTAGACTTTTACATATATAGCAGCAAAAAACAGATGAAATGAAAATAATCTTGTTCTTACTTGATAAATAGAAAATAATCGTAGTCATATTTATATTTTACATCCATTCTGCACACACTTTTGTAAGAGGCAGTACACAGTGTCACTGTAGTTATCACTGCTCCCTCCAGTGTCAGAGGATTGGGCTCAATATTGACCCAGGAAATATCTGCACATGTTTTGCCCTTTGTCTTGTAGACTTCCTCTGAGTGATCTAGAGCACTTCCATACCTCCCAACATGACCCTCTCCAGGACGGACAACGTGCTCTGCTTCTGGATTTTTCTCTTAATTTATGATTGCCATCACCTGTGTTGAACAGGTTAATGGATAAGAAAGGTGTTTCAGCACAGGGGCTGGCAATCATAAATTAAGAGAGAAGTCCAGCAGCAGAGCATTCTGTCCCTCCTGGAGAGCGTCATGTTGGGGGCTATGCACTTCCAAGGTTTGAAGTAGGGACAAAGTGACTGTATAATTGTTTTTCAGGGCCGGACTGTGGTTGTCGCAACTGTTGTCACCATCCAGGTTACAGATTGTGGGGGAATCTCTGTGGCTTGCTACCTCTCCAATGCCACTGGGTCCTTAATAGCCTAAAAGTATCTCCCTCCAGTGCAACACACAGTAGGTGAGAAGACTGGAGCCACACTACCAAGTAAGTAAAAATTCCTGTGAAGGGTAGTCATACCAAAAACAATGGGGGGCTGGATTAAAGGTTGGGATTTGATGAATATTACAGAGAGGGAGAGAACATGAGTAATGTTTAATTCAGCTGCCAAGGCTGCCAAAATGTCAGCTACAACACTATTGGCTTCTGACCAAATCAATTTAATTATGCATGTATCTGTGATTATTAGCTCCTGTTATGTGCTTGGATACTATCTGCCTGAACAGTATTGTAGGCTATGTTGGTACTGTATAAGGAATAACAATAACTGCAAAAAGAAAACTCTCATTGGTGACATGGACATAAGAAACACATTCTGCCTATGAAAAGATCATTAACTTTGTGTATTCTCCCCCATCTATTCATTACTTATTAAATAGCTGCTAATGGTACCGATGTGCTAATTAAAAATAAAAAAATAAAAGAAGCAGAATTTAAATCACAATGTAGAATCCAGAACAAAGTGCAGGGTGAGATTCATGTCTTGCTCAGGCGTAGCATGTTGATGCTAAGCAGTCTGTAAATAGACCTGAGAGTGACGTGACTAGAATACAATGCTATTGTCAGGCACATTTGAAATCAAGGCAACAATTTCTATTCAGGATATATACTAAATTTTTTATTAGGCAAAAGCACAAGCAAGTCAGAGGTGAGCTGCTGTAAATTAGAAGTGGCTGAGTTAGGTTTTGTCAAATGATATTCATGAAGCACGAAGGTCCTCTGGGACCTCACCAAAAAGCAAAGAGTCTGGAGTATCTGATGCCTTCAACAGCTGTTAATTTCATTAACAAGTTTATTAATTAGAGAAACATTGCCCTGTTTAAATCTTTATTACAGAACATTGCACAGTAACGTTTTAGTAGACAAGGGAAAAAACCCCACACATTTTCACCATCAAACTGCAGTGCAGTACCTATTATATTAGCCAAGCCTAGAGAAAACTCTTTTCTTTATCACCTCTCCCCATTCCTTCTGCACAGATAAGCAGAACACCAAATGCCACTTTTCGGCATATTCAACAAGCTGAATAGGTCCATCCAGGGGAGTAACTACAAGTTATCCTGGTCCCCACAGCAGGCCACCAAAACCCCCAGTTCCATCCCGAATTTTCCCATGCATCAACCCCCTGTCATGTAGCTCATCTTGTATGGGTCTCCAAAGCAGTGCACTGCATGTGCACTCTTGTCATGTTAGGCCGCATTACATTACATTACTCTGTCAGCCCATCCTAGCAGGACAAGCAACTGGAATGATCTCTGCAGTGTGATTGGGTGAGAGGAATAAGGAGGTCCTGGACTTGCTGAGCCACCACCTCTGTACCTTCAAGCTGCAGCAAAGAGTGGTGGAGGGAGGAGGATGGGCAGTGGTGGCCTCATGGTGAGGAGTGATTGGGTGCAGAAGAAAAAGCAGGCCCCCAGAGGCGGTGCAGGTCATGTAGGAACTGCACTCCCTGAACCCACGGTAGCTACACCTTTGGGTCCATAATACATGTACAAATAGTAGTTTCTACATGTTTTCAGTAACAGATCCTTTCAGCATTACTGCAATGCAGGAGATATCACTGATACAGATGTGTCCTTATTCACTAATGCTGAAGTCACTTTAAACAGCCCTTTTCAGTGCACAAGGTCCCTGCAACGTCTTTTTGCTCAAATGTGCATCTTAGACAAATGTAACAATCGCATGGGACAAAATTGCTTAAATTTTTCATATATAGTTAAAATGGTATTCACCCGAAACCATACTTGACAACTTTCCTGGAATGACTGGGAGTCTCACAAACTTCGGGGGGGGGGGGCACTGACTTCTGGAAGAGTTGAGGACCCTCCTCCATCCTGTCTAATTCCTAGTGAAATGGACGGAGCGTTATGACATGTGATGATGGTATCTGAAGTATTGCATCACAAGGGGCACGTCCAAATGACACAATTTACACTCCCCTCTCTCCCACGTAATAGCCTCCATCTCTAATTCTAAAATACTGGCAAGTATTATCACTCAGACCAATACCACTGAGGTTCCTTGTGAGGGTGATGGATATCTCTGTAGTCCCAATACATAACATGTTGTTTTTGAAAGGATATAAACAGAAGACAATCTTTCACTGTTATGTAGCAGTCATCACTTTCATTTAGCAATTTACTGTAGCAAGAGAGCTGCCTGATCCATTCACTCCACCAGATGAAGGAAAACCATGCACTTCTACAGTTGATGTTGTCTTGTTGTATTAATCAATAAGTGCACCCATGTAAATAGTGCTAGGGGACAAAAATAAGCATTTAAAAAAACCACATTTGTGTAATAATAATAATAATAATAATAATAATAATAATTAATAATAATATCAATCATTTTATTTATATAGTGCTCTTTCTCCAACAGGACTCAAGGCCCAGGCTTGCTTATTAAATTAATTGCAGCTACATAAAAGGCCACTTACTTTTAGGTAGAGATTAACAAAATTCCAGAGAAATTCTGCAATGAAATGGACCTTATCACTATGCAACTGATGTATAGCTAGATATATACAGTACACTATGTCCCCTTTCAGAGTGCTGTGTCAATTTGCAATGCACATGTTTCAAAAAGTAAATATAGGCAATGCAGAGTACTATGCATTTTGACTGCAACTACACTTGTGATCTAAGATAGAAAATATGGATGTGATGGCATTTTCACATAGACAGAGTTGAGTAAGTTTGGTGCTCATGCAACTGCAGACCTGGATGTCAGCAAAAAGTGCACCTACTGTATCTGTGTCTCTTGCACCTATTATAGGGCAAGTGCATGATAATGATGATGACTAGCAGCATACCAGATCTATATGCCACAGATGTAGATGTAAGCGCATCTCTACATATGGGCAGCTATACAAATTGTTTCTATAAATGCTTCTTTTTGAACAATGAATGCCAAATTTACTTCCAACTCTCCATCGGTTCCTATAGGGGAGATGTTTCAAGCCTTCTAAAAAAAAAGTAAAGAAATGTACAAATGGAAAAGTTGCCCATCACAACCAACCAGCTTCTCTCTAGCATTTATCAAGTACATTTATAAAGTGATAAGGGGAAGCTGATTGGTTACTATGGGCAACTTCTTCACTCTATAACTGGCTGCAATATTTCCCCTTAAATGTGCAAGCTCTTCATTCTATGGAATATAGTTTTTGAATAGAGATGGGATCCCAATGTTTTCAATTAATTCTGTATTTTGGATGGATGTATAGTAAGGGAAAGTTCTCAACAGAATAAAAATCATAGTGAGTACACTTTCTACTGTAGAAACATTTTATGATTTTGACATTGACATCCAAGTAGAACATCTTGGAAACGGGATGCCGACGGTCAAAATCCAGATACATTTTTGGTACTGTATCTTGGTACATTTTGACACATTTAAGCACCGTTACCCTCCCCATAACCCACTCCTCCTGCAGCATAACCCTAAGACTCCCCCTCCTGCAGCCTAACCTTAACCTCTACCTCCTACAGCCTGATTCTAATCCCCCCCCCTCCTGCAGGCCAAACCTAACCTCCCCCCTCCCAAAGCCTTTCCCTAATACCAGGGACATTTCTATAGAGGTGGATGCCCATATGCAGGCTCCATCTGGCCCCCTCTTCTCTAGCCAGCACGCTGTATTTCTGGGCACCAGGGTCCCTAGGGGACCCTAGAGCTGTCCCAGAGTCTACAGCGCATGCGCAGATCACTGGAAAAATGACATCACGGCCATCCTCCCAGTGATATTCCTACTGCACATGCGCGAAACACCAAGAAATTGGTGCCTCACCATTTTCCCACCGATTTCTGTAGCGCTGATTGGACTCCGGAGGGTATTAAAAATAATGGGTGCAGGGTGTTCAGTGTGAGCCCCCCTGAACTCCGTGGGCCCGTGTGCACTGCACACACTACACCCATTATAAATACGCAAGTGCCTAATACTTACTGTCAGAAATTGAATATGTAAAGATTCTGAGTGTCGGGATGCTGCTGTTGGTATTGTGACCGTCGCACCCTGACTGTCGGGATGCTGACTACATCCTTTTGGAAACTTCATCTCTAATGTAATTACAGGTTGAGTATCCCATATCCAAATATTCCGAAATACGGAATATTCTGAAATACGGACTTTTTTGAGTGAGAGTGAGATAGTGAAACCTTTGTTTTTTGATGGCTCAATGTACACAAACTTTGTTAATACACAAAATTATTCAAAATACTGTATTAAATGACCTTCAGGCTGTGTGTATAAGGTGTATATGAAACATAAATGAATTGTGTGAATGTACACACACTTTGTTTAATACACAAAATTATTAAAAATATTGGCTAAAATTACATTCAGGCTGTGTGTATAAGGTGTATATGAAATATAAATGCATTCTGTGCTTAGACTTGGGTCCTATCACCATGATATCTTATTATGGTATGCAATTTTTCCAAAATACGGAAAAATCCCATATCCAAAATACATCTGGTCCCAAGCATTTTGGATAAGGGATACTCAACCTGTATAACCCACTCTGTCTCAGACCCACATTTGCCTTTTGTAAGACAGTCAACTTGGTGACACTATTAAAAAATATGATGCCATTATACAAACACAAGGTACTCTACGCTTCTAATAAAAACAAACAGATTACTTTACTTACCTATTATCACGTATTTGTTTAGCATACTCTGAATTTGATGCTCTGCACGTATTGGCCCCTTTGCCTAAATTCCTTACTAGTATCTGGTTTAGAGCAGAAATGAAATAAAAGGTGCTCCATCCTTATTATACATAAATACCACAGAGGACAACGAAGCCTCTGTAATAAGAGTTAACAATTGCAAATCCTGTCATGTCTGCGAGAACCACAGGAATTATCTTGTTATCAATTTAATAATAGAACATTGAAGTAAATAATGTCATCTACTGACATCAGTAACACCGTTGCCTCTTGGGAAATTCACATCTGTAGAATCTGTCAATCCAGATGGATATGGCCATATTAAGGCAGCACTGAAAGAATAGATTTATAGACTGAAGGTGCAATGTTTAATAAGAAGATTCTGCATAGTGATAAAGACTAGTAATTCAGAATGGCTTGACACTACTGACCTGTATTCTTTTTCATTTAAACTCCCCCTCTCCCTGTTTCTTGTATGAATAATTTAATCAAACATTAACCTTTTAGCCTATGTTTTCTTTTTTTTTAAACTGCAGAGCTGTGCAACGAATGTTCAATCTATTAATTAAGTACCACAATACATTCCAGGGACATTTTATTAACATGTTTTCTAAAGAAGCAGGACTGCAATTGTGGAAACTGTTTAGAATTATACCGGATATTAGGAGGGTTAAATATATTTTGTAGGAATTTTGTGCTAAATCGATTTTGCTAAATTCAAGGTAGTTGAACATGTTTGACCAGACCATGATCAACCCAGTTCACGTACGCGTGAATGGGCTTAAACATGTTGAAGCTAATTTTTAAGTATTAATGGTGAATCTGAAAAAGGAAAACTGCAATTATAACTTTGAGCTTTGTACTGTTGTCGTTCAAATAAGAAAATATGAAATAGTCACTATTTATTATTTAAAAATATTATTTCAATAGTAGTTCAATGTAAAATATAGAAAAATACAATTTTTTTAATGCAAACAGCAAACCTCTAACACAAAGAGCGAGCAGGATCCTTCACCCGCATATTCAAATCAGTGTCTATAGGCGATGGTACTGCAACTATGCTCATGGTCTTCAAACCACTGGAAGTCAATAAAATGTTACTTACTGTACTCAGTGGTGTCGAGAGGGGGGGAGGGTACAAATTACCCGGGCCCAGGTCTGATGGGTGGGCCCAGTCGGGGTCCAGTAGGGGCCCAGGCCACTCTGCTGTGTACTGGGCTGCAGTGTCAGGTGCTTAAAATACAATATTTTTCAGTATTTTTTTCTAAGGGTACATGACCACAACTCCTGTGATTAGGCCACACCCCTTGAAAAGTAACTTGGGGCCAGCCCGGCTCTCGACTGCCCTTACTGTACTGTATTAACTACAACTCTTTCTGAAGATGAGGGATGGGATGTCTGCTTCTTGCTATTCTTTTGCACCCAGCATGGAGATGGTGTAAGCACCAATACTAATGATGACACCTGTGAATGAACAAAATCTAGGAGGTGCCACCATACACATAAAGATGAACGGATACTCAGATCAGCATGAAGTACTAAATCTGGCTGCCATGGACATCCACACCTACATCCAACTTGGAATCTGAATATGTTCACCATGGACAATTGGTGGATTCATACTTGGAGTGTTGACAGTAATGTCACAGAAAACATAACTGACCTGCTGTACTTTATCATTTCTTTTATCCTAATTTAAATCCCCTTATACACTGTCTGAGGCTGGATGCACATGATAAGCTTATTATGACTGTTAAATAGCGCAGTATGTTTTTCCATTTGTGTCAAATACAGCTGAAGCACATGCTGACCACTTAGAACTGGCTGATGATTACTTACACACACAGACATTAGCCATCATTCTTTTCCTTTGACACAAAATCTGTCGGTACTTATTTTACTATCATTTTAATTTTTGATTATTAGTTGGAAAGGCTTCCATAGGCTGTTTTCCCTTCTGTGGCACCTACTGTATATGGAAGTATGGAATGTAACCAAACTTTAGGCCACCTTGCCGCACCAGTATACCTATCATAATTGTGGCAGATAGAAGTATTTGGTTTTAGGAGTAACTTAGAAAGTCAGAAGGACTGAAGGCAGAATATGCTTGATGTGGGGGGCCCTTTTGCCAGTCTCATGGTTATACCAGCCACTGGTAGGTTTAGATTTTGTGCATGTTACTGTAGGTAATATCATTTAGTACAGTGTGTCATAGAACAAGGCCTTTCTGGTTGGTGAAGCTTTCCCACCCTCCCATCCTCGTGGCTTGGTACTTGGTTGTTTTGGGGTACACTCACCTTTGTGATTATATTGTAAACTGCACCAGCCTTACCAGGACAGTGGTAACACCTCCTTCACAGCATGGGCTTAGGGTGGGGAGACGCTTGTCTTATTTGTATGCATATATTGGCACCTTCAGCAGTATCTGTGGCAACCCGGAAAGTGTGTGTGGGCCCCTTTAAGGCTAACTTACAGTGTCTGCAGAAGGAGAAGGTGAAATGCTGGTGCAGCAGTGGTTAAAGATTGTCCCTGGTCCGGTCACATGTTCCAGATGAATATAGTGTAGGATAGAGAAGAGTCGTGGCGCCAACCAAATAAATAAGCTGCAGCCCGACTGGTCAGATAGGTAACCCCAGTACCCAAATGAAAGCGTATTGAGAAAGAATTAGACCAGAAGGTGTGCGCCTTGATGAAGGGAGAGATCCCGAAACGCGTCGGCACTGTATGACAAGCTAACCACTACTGAAGGGATTTTTTCCAGACGGACGGAGTGTTGTGGACTTTGGAGAATAGGTTCCGGAGCCGATATCTCCCCTGGACAACATCATAAAGGCACTCACTTCATCTAAATCTGGTAAACCTCCACCTTCACTTGACTTCAAGATTTTAACGATTTTAACGATTTAGAATCACTCACCAGCAAAACAGCAGTATAAATATACTATTCAAAGAATTTTTTTACCATTTTCTGGTAATTTTCCATCCACCACCATTGTTTGCAGCTATTTATAATCAATGGTTTTATTGTGATTCGTTATTAAATTGTACTATTAAATTGTACTGTTTTAAACACACTACACTATATATGTTTATATTCTCTTCCCATATATGGATCCATGTTGTTTGAAAATTGCGGTAAATCCCACGACAGAGGTTTTGTAAGGGAAGTGCCAGTTTTTATTTACTCTTATCAAATTAGCGCACACCTTCTGGTCTAATTCTTTCTCAATACATGTTCCAGATGGTGAGTGTGGATTGGACAAAGGAGTCTGGGAGCAGAGGAGCATTGTGGGAAGAAGATGGAATTTGAGTAAAGTGATTGGAGTGCTGGACACGCTGAGTGAGGAGCAGAGCAGGAGCTGAGAAATTGATGCAAACCGTGTGGTTATGCTGGGTGGTGAGAGCAGCGCTGCAGAGCAGAAGCAGCGGGGTGCTACTGGAGTGCAGAGAACTGGGTGAGCAGGCGTAAGACGTCTCAGCTCGGGACCAGACACCACCAGGCTTACTGAAAGGCACAGGTGACGTGCCCTTCTTGTGCAGCAAGGAACCACTGAGACAAGTCAAGCTAGTGAGTACACCTCCCACAGAGGTTCTTAGTGAGTACACAGAGACTGTTAGCATTGTGAGCAACAAGATAACTAAGTGCCAAGCCCAAGTGTCCATATGTCACATGCAGACAAATGAACAAAGCCTGGAAAAAGCCATGTAACACAGTCCTTTAAAGCAACACCTTACAAACCAGCCCCTGCTTGAATACAGCTTTTAAGACAAACACACTGTTCATGAAAAAAATATTTAGGGATCTTTAAGGGGAAACAGACAAAGTCATTCGCGCAAGTGAACTTAAATTACTTTAATATGGAAAGGAGTTTATTTTCCCAAGAAACCCTTTTCTACTAAGTAAGCTGCATTGGTTGAGAGACATAGACAGAGTTATAGAGAAATTCTTGTTAACCCAGGATTCATCGTGCTTACATGGGCCATCACCCCCATTGCAAAACTGTGGCACTTCAGGATTTAAAGAGAGCTCCAATGTTATTTGCCACTGAAGACTGAAACATCCTTGTTAGGGAAAGCTAGGAATATAGAAACTGTCATTAAGAATTGTATTTTCCAGCACTCCTCATCACCCTCATTATTATTGCATCATATTGGAATGTGCATATATCTGTGATTAGATTGATTGTCCTATGGAAATACTAAATGTGCCTGAATGTCATTAGCAAAAGTCAACTGTGATTTTTCCAATCTTTGTTTTGCCAAATAACTAATCATCCTCTTCAATCCAATTCATTGCGGCTCAATAAAAAGTCATGCTGCTGGAATTGCTGTCTCATTCCTGTTGCATATCAATCCTACATCTCTGATCAAGGTACTACAGACAAGGTATGGGGAAGAACACTTTAGTGAAAAGGTCTATCACATAGCCACCTAACATCTGTGATACCTCTTCCAACCACTTAGACTTACCTTCCAACCCCTGGCTGTTACATATTCTCTTACAATATTGGGTTTTGCTCAGTTCTGGGTGCCCTTTCTTGCCATTATACAGTTTAAATTATTACATAATAAATAAATAGTTGACTAATTACTGACAAAATTATGTCTCGGTGTCTATATTTAAGTACAATAAGCTTATATTATGTATTATTTAAGGCTTTAAGATAAATTATGTGGCTGGCATAGGGGGACACCCTTCAGCCGAGAGAAGGTTTATGTTGATGAATATAGCTGTTATGAGCCACGGCTGTGGCTCATTCCAGTTTTGCATTTTTGTTCTGTATTTTATGTTATACTTCTGTTTATGTTCCCCGTGGGTGTCATGGGGTGCTCGGAGCTCACCCTTAAGGAGGGGATACTGTTATGAACCACAGGTAGTGGTTCATTCCTATTTTATGTTTATAAAGTTGTCTTGCATGCCAGGATTTCCCGTTGCTCTGTTTTAGAATACTCTTGTCTGCTGCCGCTGGTGAGTCTGTGTAATTGCAGCTTGTTCCCATGTGTTCAGTCTCACCTGGCTGCTAATTGCATCTTGTCAGTTTAGAGTCATGCAACAAGGCAGCTGCATGGGATTATTAATTAGGCCTCTCTGTTATATGCTGGCTGTTTGCAATTCACAGATGCTGGTGATATTTCTGGGTTTTCAGTCTGCTTGAGTTCTGAGCTTGGTTCCTGCTAGTTCCTGAGCTTCCTGTGTCGATTCCTGTGTCAGTCCCTGTGTCGATTCCTATGTCTGATCCCGTGTCCTGCCATGAGGCGTTCCTGTCCTGAGGTCCAGTACCTTTGCCTGTGCAAGTTTCTGGCTTCTTGGTGTCCACCGGTCTGTCGTTTGGGATTCTGCCTGTCCTCCAGTTCTGAGAGTCTGTGTCAGCAGCATTGGGAGTTCCTGTCCGTTTGCCAGTATTCGTACCGGTTCCGTGAGTAGCGGCACGGCCGCGTCCGTCGGCCTAGGCCGCTGTATTCCCTTATTATTTCTGTCACTGGTGTTTTGCAGAGGGTTCTGCTTATGCTGTCACCGCCGGTACACAAAAGTATTGTGTCGGCGTGTGGTCAGCATTTCCTTTGTTGTTCTTTTCCTTTGGCGGCAAGCCGCACATACTTTGGTTTTAGGTTTGTTAGTAGCCCCTGGCCTTGTTGTTTAGTCAGAGGGCCCCTTGTTATCACCCTGTCTCGATTCACTCTTTGTCTCTCATTAAGACCTGAGGGGGCATCGAAGTTGGGCAGACGTAATCCGCCCTTCAAACGCGGCTGCCATGGGCTCAAGCAACCATAGTCTCGCAGGAGTGTACTGACAGCACGGGTGAGACAACGGAGATAGGGCGCCAGGGGCTATTCCCTTTCCATTCCCCTTTCCCAGCGTTACGTCCTGGTGCTCTGTACTCGCTTCATAACATCTCTCTTGTTCTGAGCACCAGGAACCTAACAATAGCATGTAACAAAAACATAAGAAACAAGCTTTTTGTGTAGTACTGTTTGTCCCTTACGGTTTAGAAGTTTTTACTGAATAACAACATTCTCTGCCAGACAAACCTGATCTCATGTTCTAACATAGGATCTGCAGTTTAAAATCAGCCACAACTATTTTAGCACTTAGTAAAGGATTCAAATCATTATCATGTAGAGCACAGTACATTAAAAATAGTGTTTAACCATCCATATAATGGTTTAATTGTGGCACTGATGCTACGTTTGCAATCAATGCACCACACACATCATTTCAGCTGTGCTATTTATAATACTGTTTTACCTTTCTTACAGCAAAGAAAATCAGAAAACACAAATCTCCTTTTTCCAGATCAGTTACAGGTCATTGTGCTGCAGTTTCTCATTGCTCACAGGCAGTTCCTAAGAATTATAATTTGGCAATCACAAACCATTTCATAAGTTGTAAGGTAGATAGGGGCTATACATCCGTTTAGGGTAACACACCACAGGACACGACACCATTCCAAGTCACCCAAACTATTGCAGTCCCCACTCCCACAGCTACAGTGAAACTCAGTGTAGAGCACCACAGTGCAAATGGGAAACCAGGATATTATTGGAGTATTTCCTGGCATTTCAGAGCCCTAATGTCTATTCTGTCCCAGTATCACCACATTTTATGCACAGACCCAGCACAGATCTGGTTTTGGTTCTAAGCACAGAACCCAGTGTTTTGGTTTTGGTTCTTTCTAAATCACCATTGTATTTTGGTTTTGCAAAACCACCCTCAAGTGTTTTGTGTTTGGTTTTCTGCTTGGTTTTGGATCTCGGTTTCTTAAAAATGTATAAAAACACTAAAATCATGTAGCGTGGACCTGCTTTTGTTCATATAGAATTATTCACATAAATAACATTAATTTCTAGTCAATTTTTCCCACCTCACCATACACTTTCCTGAGTGAAATGGTAATTGAAATCACAAGGGAGGTACTTATATGCAATCCAAAAACAGATTTTTATTTTATTTTATTTTTAATACGAGTTTTGAACTGAAGGGAAGACCTGACTTGGTACTCAGTCCACACTGATACTTAAAATTGGTCTGAGCCAAGACTCAGTTCAACTCGGATCCCATTGGTTCAGGTGTATTTTCAACAAACCTGAACCATTCATTTCTAATTAAAATGTATTGTAAATTAACAAAGTATAATGCCCATTATCTACTATATAATAAAACACATTTTAAAGAGGATTCACCAACAGATTCTTCTGTTGTGATTTTAAATTGGATATAAATTCTATCCAGAATGCAGCTTTAAATCATGTCCAAGAGCATTACTGAAAGTTTTCCAGTGGGAAAGGGATGTGGTCTTTCTAAAAAGGGGTGTGGTCAAGTATGAGTGTGTATGATGTGATTGGGTCAGATCAGGAGTATGGCCTTATTTGCTCCCCTTTTTAAAGGGCAGCTAAAATAAATAACTCTCCCTGATGATTTTAGGACCTGGTTGCCTGGTTATAACAATACTGTATGTAAGTACACATTACTGAAATGTGCAGGTGGATGTGTATAAGCCAATAAATGAATCCAACCAAAGCAAAGGAAAGATTTATCATTGTAGAGACTGTGCTAGAACAATTATAGTTAGGAGACCATTAGTTGATACAGTACAAGCAACTTCTCCACCTTATCTCTCTCCAAAAGTTGATAAATGATTGTTCAAACCTGGAAATATTAGAGGGTAATTTCATTGGGGCTGTTGGCATGGCCACATTAAGGAGGGACATGTTTACATCATTGACGGAGCATGTCCAGAAGGTAGCCACATCATGTAGGGGCATGTCTGCATCATGGAAGGGCATGCCAGCATCACAGGGGCTTGTATCTGCCCCTAATTCCTCTTTTGCCACTCTCCAATCATGCACACTAGAGGAAGGTTCGAGCAGTACTCATTCACCGCTAATGGATTGTACCTTCCAACTCCCAGACAGAATATAAATAATAATACAAATTGTATTTTTTTCAGCGCACAATAACTTAAGATATAATAATTAAAAAAGGCTGCTAACCATTAAAATAAGAATAGTTAATATATTCCTATTACAGCTGCTCCCATACGAGTACTCTGTGGTACTTGCTACTAATCAAACTAAAAAAGAAAAAGATACACAGTATCATAAGGGAGCGCTTATTTTAGTTTATAATAGAAAACAATTTATTAATATATTTCTAAAAACAATGTATTTAATAAACAATGTATTACACCATATGCTACCACTGCTCACTATTTAGTACAGGAATGGGGAACCTCTGGCCCTCCAGCTGTTGTTAAACTACACATACCAGCATTCCTTGCTACAGTTTTGCCATTTGGCCATGCTAAAACTGTTGCAGGGCATGTTGGGATGTGTAGTTCAACAACAACTGGAGGGCCGAAGGTTCCCCATCCCTGATTTTGTCCGTAAGTGCCACCAAATATGGGTTAAAGTCCACAAATAACTTTAATGGAGCTCCAATGTCGGATCTTTAAACACAATAAAAGTGCTATTTTGTGACTCCAAAGAGGCTGTTAAATGCAGACATATTAAATTGCTGTATGTGCGTAGCGGCCGTATAGCCGATGCTGAAATGGTAACAGCTCAAATAGTGCTTGTGAGCCTGCAGAACCAGCGCTCTCAAAGGCACCCTCCCCACTATCAGCCAATCTCTCACCGCTGCCGCCTCAGTAACAAATGAAAAGTAATCAAATATAAAAATAACAGTGAACTCCGCCAGGATTCGAACGCTGGTCAGTATCTATAGTGGTATGGAGCATTAGAACACTGAGCTATTTGCTCTGACTGCAAAGTGTCTCTTGAATGTTTATAATGAATATTTAACTAGCTCTATATTTTACTATTTAAACCTATGTCTCTCCTGAAAATCAACTTTTTATATATGCTGTAACCTATGGTGCTTTTCAATTGTATTATAAATTATTTAGAATTTTTTATCTAATGTGTATTGTTGTAATTTTTGTTGTTTTATAATTTATGTTTCACACAATTGGGATTGCATATATTGGCACCGTGGTTTGCAATTGATTACCAGGTGTCATCCATCTGTACACATATGGAGCAATAATTACAGATGCTAACAGATGGGTTACCTGTCCTTTAAATATGGACTCCTGAGTACACCTATCTACCTTCTGATGAACCCGTACTACCCTTATATACGGAGAAACGCGTTAAGGGAGCTACCGACTGCATCCATTGATACCTGACCACCGGGATTATCCACTCACTGGAGGCTGCATTGCATCTCTACATTTGCAGCGACCCACAGCCGTGCTCCATCCCCCTCCCCGTGGATATCGAGGTACCGCCGTGTACATCATGCACCATCGGATCACCACCACACAGACCGGCCGTGCTGAGGCGGCAGCGGTGAGAGATTGGCTGGCGGTGGGGAGGGTGCCTTTGAGAGCGCTGGGTCTGCAAGCTCACAGGCACTATTTGAGCTGTTACCATTTCAACATCGGCTATACGCCCGCTATGCACATACAGCAATCTAATATCTCTGCATTTAACAGCCTCTTTAGAGTCACAAAATAGCACTTTTATTGTGCTTAAAGATCCGATATTGGAGCTCCATTACAGTTATTTGTGGACTATAACCCATATTTGGTGGCACTTATGGACTAAATAGTGATCAGTGGTAGCATATGGTGTAATACATTGTTTATTAAATACATTGTTTTTAGAAATATATTAATAAATTGTTTTCTATTATAAACTAAAATAAGCGCTCCCTTATGACACTGTGTATCTTTTTCTTTTTCAACTCCCAGACAGATTGGGACAATGCAGTCCCAAATGTGACAGCAGAATAGAGGTCCCAAATAGTGACAGTCTCATTGAAATCTGGAAGGTAGGGAGCTATGGATTGTTTAGTTTATGATACAGCAGTAATGGCTACATGTGGCTGTCCAAGAAGTCAAATAGAGGTAGACGTCTAGTTTCCCTTCTTTAGCTGTAGTGTTCATAAGAAGTTAATGTTTGTATTATAAGGAACAGTACAAACCCTAAAGGACATTACGCCACATCCCTTTACTAGTTAATATTTTAAAGAAAACATACTGGAATAACATATTTAATATCAAAGTCTACAACATGACAGACTTTACAGTACTTCAATTAAATATTCTTTTTGTGAATTAGGTAGTAAAAGTTATTAAATTGATTGTTACTTACGTGCTTTGGAAAGTCTGCCTTCAGTTCAGTAACTGATTTACACCAATAAGCAGCTGTCTTCTCACTAATAAGTTCAATATTTAAGAAAGACCCTTGGCCTGGACCATAAAGGTGGCTTGATGTCGTTCCACGGATAATTCTTGGTGAAACATTTGTCACTATATCCTGCGAAGAAACAAACAATTCTGGGTGAGTGAATGTGTCGAATCAATTACTAGGTTTAAAATCTATATTCTGCAGAATATAAATGCAGACAAATACTCCAGCATATTAGAAAATAGACAGTGTATGCTGTCTAGTTAGTCAAGTGACATATGATCACTATGTGGACATAATGATTGTAACCCTTGCTCCGTGGAAGTGCATTTGTTAGCTTCCTACATCAAATGATATTGCTGTAATTCACACTGCAGGACCAGACGATAGTAGTCTCTAGGGAATGCAAATCAAAGGATGTTTGGCTCCTAATGAAGCCTAGTGTAGCTTAACTACAGTATGTAAGTACAGAGAGCATAAAAGAGAACATGAGGTAATGGGATATCTGTACCCCTGTACTGTAAAATATAAAGACATTACAAGTCACTCTTTATACAGGTCATGGAACTCAGTGGCAATATCTTTTATAAACTTCTATAAACATGTTTGCAATTGCAATGCTTAATGCCTATTGCCAGTTTTGGCAGTAGTAAGGTTACAACTATACATGACGACAGTTGACCTCAATGATAAAATACATCCTTTACATTTTATAGTAGAGTTACATTATTCTTCATACAATGCAAACTTTATATATATATATACACACACACACACACACACACACACACACACACACACACACACACACACACACAGTACAAGCTTTAATTCATAAATTAATAGAGAGAGAGAGATAGTTTTAGCCTTACTAGTTTTTGTTTTGGTTCTGCATTTTTTTTATGTATTAAAGCCTAAATCACACTTTTTTGTTCCTACAATACAATATTTTAACCTCAATAGCAATCACTTCCAGACAATTTTAAACACCTTACATCTCACAATATTGTTTTCATCCAGTTTAGGCCAAAGGCTGCAGGTAGGTGGCTGGTTACTAAGAGATAGAGCAGATAGAGATAGACACACCGTTTATAACACATCTATGAAACACTGCAACACGGCATTGGCAGAAATGAAAAGTAGTGAATGCGTATGCGTGTACGTGTGGTACGGAATATAGATTGTAAGCTCCACTGGGGCAGGGACTGATGTGAATGGCCAAATATTCTCTGTCAAGTGCTGGGGAATATGTGTGCGCTGTATAAATAACTGGTGATAATAATAATAATAAAAGTGGTGCAAGATGGAATTGTCCTTGGGCCCTACAGCCCACCCTTATGTTGGATATTAAAAAGGACATGCCCAGTTTAACAAACCTAACACTCCAGTGACAAGGACTGGCACTTTGATGGCTGAAGTGCTTGGTTTATTTGGGCCCCCACAAAACATGCTAAGCTAATAGTTCTACAGTGCCAAGATGCCAGCTCTGCTCAAACTGCAGATTCAAAGGGCTTTTCTCTTTACATGAACAAAGTCGCACTGGGGTACAGTGCACAGAGCAGTACAAACAATATAACAAGGTTACACAAACCTAAAAAAAATATATATTTTTACTTTTTTTTTTAACCTTTTATTTAACTTTTTTTTTGGTACTTTTTCACAACTAACACTGCGGGTAGTATCAATGCTTATATGTCAATGCAGTACCAGTACAGCACCACTGTATAACATAAATAATTAGACTAAGGGGTCTGGACACAGCACAGTTTGTGGATGGACACAATGACAGCACAGCTTATGGATAAACACAGGACAGCACAGCTTGTGGACGGACACAGGGACAGCACAGCTTGTGGACGAACACAGGAACAGCACAGTTTGTGGACGAACACAGGGACAGCACAGCTTGTGGACGAACACAGGGACAGCACAGCTTGTGAATGGACACAGCGACAGCACAGCTTATGGATGGACACAGGGACAGCACAGCTTGTGAATGGACACCGCAAGGTGCAGCACACAGCATTGTGACTATAGAGAATTACTACTGAGCCGCCAGGGTCCTTATATAGAATTCAAAACCTGTGAGAATTCAATGCCAGGGAGATGATGTTTTGCTCCAATTTGGAATCCCATCCTGGTGGGAAAACCTAAGCCAGGGTTACCAGAAGTTTGGATGGGCTCAGATTTCCTAAAATCCGTACTGCTTATAAAAGATGACCCTGAAGCTCCATTTTTTAAATTGGAACCTTTGCTGAACTCTGCAGAATGGTGGCAGTGACTGGATTCTCTTGGACCCTGGCCTGGTGCTAATGCACACACCTCCGCCACACATGCCCGCTACCCACCCAGTGATGACAGCGGAGCCATCACTGCCCAGCAGATCCAGTGATGGATCTCTGGCCAATGACATATGCCTCACTGACAGGGGCATGCTTTCATAAGGGTTGAAAGCACGTCCCTATCAATGAGGCACTTCATTAGTTTCAGCTTATAGTGTTTTTTGTAATGGGCTTTTACTATTCGTGGCTTGGTCTCAAGCACCCGCTTCCTCCCCTTTATCATTGGCAGCGGGAGTCACCACTTTTGGTACCTCTAAAACAAATTTTAAACTTTGTTTACATAGTAGAAATTATTACGATAATATAAAGCATATACTTATGACACAGAATATGTGTCATAAGTATCTTCTTTGTATTATTGTAATCATTAATAACAGGGGAGGCTCTGCCTTCTCTGCATCCCCTGACTATGCACCTTAAGATTATTTCAACACTGCTCAAAAGCAGATCCAGGTGGGGTAATGCTCAAAGCAAAGGCTACAATGCAGCACATTGTAGGTGTCACAAATTTGTAGCAATGTATCTAACTGAAGCTAATGGGACAAAAGTTGCATCGCCTATAGATAGGTTCACTGTCTTTCTTTTGTTACCACACAGCAGTGATTCCAAACCTCGATCCTCAAGGCACAATAACAGTCCAGGATTTAGTGATATGCATGCTTGAGCACAGATGAGGTGCCAATTGAATCACATACGCTTTAGTGTGGCTATCACTAAACTCTGAACTATTAGTGTCCCTCGAAAGACCATGGTTGGGAACTCCTAGCCTACACAGATCAGCCGATGATAGACCTTAAAAAAACAACTTAAAAACAATGGAAACAAATCACATATTCTAAATTAATCTTTATGCCTTAAATAGACTTTTTGGTGACTATTTGGAAGAATCAGTAACATTTTTTTTTTTATTTGCCAAAAAGAGCATTTGTCCAATTTGGTAAATTGTCTCCTAATCCATCCTCGGGAAAAGTCCCCCTTATCTTTAATGTATGTTCATTTTCCACTGCAACTGTACAGCTGAGCTGCATATAGTGGCTCTTTATACAGTAAATAAATAACAACAATATTAATGAAAGTTGAAGGGAAAAGTAATAAGTAAAGGGCTTTGAAGGTAGTACCATTCTAGAATACCAAATCAACAGCATAATGAATAAAGGTCATTTAATCAAAGATTATTAAAATACTATTACTAAAAAAAAAAAAAAACCTTTCCTCCCCTGGCCATATAGTTTAAGAGATCCTTGATGATATAACATGAACCCCATTAGCACACAGCAATTAAGGTCAATTTACATATTTTAATTAAGAGCCACCCCATATAAAACAATTACGGTAATAAGCATACTAACTGGATTTCATAACATTTGGACATATCTTTTCCCACTAGATAGACAGGAAGCCTTAATTTGCATTAATTAGCTCTGATCTGCATATGTTTGATAAGGCATACCCTTGCCACATAAGATTATTTATTCCTGAATCTGCCAAATGTCACTATTGTTGAGGATAGGAAAATGCTTTTTCAAATTAGCTATAAATCTCAGCCTTCATTTACATTTATAAAATATTTTATTGCAGTTTAAGTGGTGTTTTATATTTCACTGCACTTTTGAGAGATCAACTAATCAGTTACATTTTGGAGATTCTTTTCATCTAAATAGTTGTGCAAATTTCCAAACAAGGCCATACAGCAACTTTCTTCTGTATTGATATTGTAAGTGAATACACACAAAACATTCAATGTAAGTGACATTGTTAGCTTTGTAGACAATGGAACAGATTTTAGCAGTACGGATGGTGTAATGGTTAGCAATACTGCCTCACAGCACTGAGGTCATGAGTTTGATTCCCACCATGGCCCTAACTATGTGTAGTTTGTATATTCTCCCCATACTTGCGTGAGTGTACTCCAGTTTCCTCCCACAATCCAAAAATATACTGGTAGGTTAATTGGCTCCCAACCAATTAACCCTAGTGTGAATGTGTGTACATGCAATAGGGAATATATATTGTAAGCTCCACTGGGGCAGGGACTGATGTGAATGAGCAAATATTCTCTATAAAGCACTGCGGACTAATAATAATAAGAATAAGCAACACATTCACTGACTAAACAGTAAATCCCAAGGACACCAATTTATGCACTTTATCAGCCATGGCAATACTTGGTAGAAGTGTGAAAGATTGAAATTAGTTAAAACAAAGTCACAGAATCTCTAAAACAAAATACAAAATCATTATTTAAAAAAATGAAATAAAACAAACAAACATTAACATTTTTTATGTTTAATGTTTTTGGTATGCTTACTAGTGTATGCTAGTGGATACATTGTTTGTGTGTTTTGGATGAAGGACCAATGAACACAAGTTATACTTATTATACTGGTGGATAGTGTTTTGCCCAATTAATTGCACATTTGGGACATACAGTACTGTACAACATAAACCATCATCCCCAAATGGTAACCTGGCATTGAAGTAAAATTAAATCTAAAATACTGTTTGGTTTACATAACAGATATACTACTGTATTAATAGCCAGGGAGTTATAAAATAGATTAACTGCTTTTTTTAGCTAAAAGTTTATTTGGGAGGGTAATTTGTTCCCATCCACAACAAACTTCCTGATTGACCATACAGCTACACCTGTATGCAAATAACTGGGATCCTTCCTACTTCCATTGTTAAATTCTCAGTCCACTGGTGTAAATAAGCAATTTTGGTGAATTGAATCAATATGGTACTTCCAATACGCAAATCACAACATTTTATATAAAGGGTGGGGTCATGATTCCCAACACCACACCCTGTACTTCCCTCTAATATATCACGTAGGGGCCACTGAAAAATAATTTAAGTAAGAGTACAGGTACCTCCATCTAATCTGTAGTGACTGAACACAGAGATCAAAAGTTGCACTCAGTTGTAGTGTACATGCAAATATTAATCTTATTCCAAACCCATGCATACAAACCCATGCATACAGAATAACATTCTGTGAATATATGAAAACTTTGAAATATGCTTTTCCTAATATTACTAATAATCTTTTATTTTTTAAACATACTTTTGGTGATCATTTAAATGGGAAATCCTCTGCATTTTCTCTAGTAATATAAGGCTGCATTACCAACTCACCAAAGAGAAAAGACATTAACCCAATTACATCTTCTATATCTTTATATCATGTTTAATGCCAGCTACAGTGGGTGGCCACACACCGTTAGCCAGGCTTGTTCGTTAGAACACATGTCGAAATAAATCCAAAATATTAGTAGTGTTACCTAATATTGATTCTCATTTTGTTATAGCAAACTGTTGGAAAAACAAGAGGCAAAAAAGAAAAATAAACGTAAAACTAAAATGTCTAGCCTCTATAACTTTTCCTAAACTAAATGAACTTATAAATTAAAAGAAAGAATAATAATAGGGGAACTTGTATTTCTAATTTTCTGGGGTCTACTCTCTGTACACTCATTTAATCTTGAGTACATGCATTTAATCTTTAGTAGAATCATGAAGATTTTTATTTTTTGTGTTTTTGTTGTATTTAGTCCATCTGATCCTAAGTAGTCTTATCCACACAAACATGTCAAGGGAATGACAATTACTTTTTATTTATAAAGCACCTGACCAGCTAGAGGGATTTTCTATGACAGTACTTTTGGTGGATTTATATGCTTGTGTATCTTGGAGAAGCGTGCAGCTGATTATTAAAACCTCAGGAGTAGTGAAGTAAGTGCCTGAGAGCTGTCCTCGTGCAAAGAAAAATAAACCTACAAAGTTGGGAAGGGAGTCCCAATAATATAAGAATAGGATAGAGTTAAGAGTTGTTGTAGGTGACTTGTGATCAGGCCAATATTTGGCTATCCAACAGTAGTTAGGGGTTGAGTAAAGGTGAATCACACAGTGTGATGTAACCTTACGTTTTTGATTATATAGTCAAAATCGTAAGGAAAGTTAGTGCGAATCTCACTGTGTGTATACAGCTTGCGATATCAATGCGCATTTCCATGGGTCGGTATCGCAATCAAAGATAGAATGTGCAGGCAAGTCATTCTTGACTATGGGGCTAACTCAGGCCTGGTTGCTAGCAAGCAATTTTTGCACTGCGGCGATCAGATAGTCGCCACCCACAGTGCGAGTGTATTTTAGCTGTGCAAGTGTGCGAACGCATGTGTAGCAGAGCTGCACAAACTGATTTTGTGCACTCTCTGTTAAGCCCAGGACTTATTCAGCCGCTGCGATCACTGCAGCCTGTCCGGGACCGGAATTGACGTCAGGATCCCTCTCTGCAAATGCCTGGACACCCCTGCATTTTTCCAACCCCTCCCTGAAAATGGTCAGTTGCCACCCAGAAACGCCTTCTTCCTGTCAATCTCCTTGCGATCGCCCGTACGAACGGATCTGTCGCTCAAACCCATCGCTGAACGGCGATCCGCTTTGTACTCGCGCAATGCGCCTGCGCATTGTGGTGCATATGCATGCGCAGTTTGGACCTGATCGCAGGCTGTGAGAAAACACAGCCTAGCGATCAGGTCTGAATTACTCCCTATATTGTGTACAATCTAGTACAATGGATAGTCAAAATTGGCACTTAGTCAAAATCTCACAGTCAAAATCTCACAGTCAAAATCTCAAGTAAACATAGTCCATATCGGTGGTTCAGGGCTCCGAGGAGTTCAGGGGAAATTGCAAAGTCAAAATTGAAGATAGTCAATATCTCACCATGTGTATGCACCTTTAGATAGGAAACATGATTTAAGTTGGGGGTGGGAGTAGCTCTGGTATTTTCTCCAAGCAAGCATGCCCTCTACTTAAAATTTTCAGACATTTTGGGACATATTTAATCTGATTATACACCTAAATAGCTAAATTACTTTTATGGAGTCTATGGAGCAGATGTAAGAAGAATTTACTTATTCAGTGATTTTTTTTCAACCCTTTAGCAGCTCTGGGCAGCAGTTAATGATTATTTCTATTTGCACCTCATGGA
The DNA here is from genome assembly GCF_028390025.1 of Pseudophryne corroboree. NCBI lineage: Eukaryota > Metazoa > Chordata > Amphibia > Anura > Myobatrachidae > Pseudophryne > Pseudophryne corroboree. The sequence goes on from NC_086452.1 coordinate 143,886,006, forward strand.
GATATGAGCAGAAATAAGCATTAACTGGTTTCTGTGGGTTGATCATGGTACTACAATTGATTAACTCTGGCACTTTACCTAGGAGCATAGTCTGCATGACATAAGCCACAGCTAAATTAATCTGCCCCTAAAGCTGTTTATAATTTAAAAAAAATATATCGCCACATACAGTATTACTATACATAGATTTTTTTTTTGTTTATTAGATATTTGCAGTATATATAGTACATTATAAGTCCGTGTCCATCTGGTCTGCACATGCGCACCAGCCACGGTACGCATGTGCGACCCTTCTCCTTGCAGCTGCAAGGTGACTGATAGCGGCAGGCATTCCGGGGGTTGCATTTCATGGGCATGGCGGCCAAAATGGGGGCATGTCAAGAGCATTTTCGGGGTGGCTGCTTGCCCTCACACACAGCCGTTCCGATTAAAAAAAACAATGGCGCGGATACCCTGCCAGCACATCCAGGCTGCGCAGGCAGGGGTTGACCTTAAATCAATGCATCCACAATTAAATTGTGGACACATCATGAGGTGGTGTCACATATGTTGGACGTCTGTCCCTTTGCTGGGCTGCCCCCAGCATGTGAGGAGATGGACGCAGAACTTGCTGTGGATGCAACGATCTGCAACCATCTCTGAATAACCCCCTATGACTTCTTGATTTATTTATATTATTTTTCAGATACATAATATTATCTCTACAACTGAGTACATTTTGGAGCTCAGCGTATTTTTTGAATATTTAACAAAAATATCTATTTGTTTATAAATGCTTCTAAAAGTTTGCATTCCTTTCCACAGTGTGTCATGAAACAAAATACATTTCACTCAGATACCCTAACAATAAAAATGCTATTCTTGCTTAACCAGCACATAGTGTAGCAACAATGTTAAAATGTGTATTGTCACAGAAGTACAGAAGTGATTTATTTGGACTATAATGTTTTTATTTCTAATCTTCACTTTCTTTTTAAAATTTAGCTCAAACAAGTAATATGACATTTTGGTAAACTTTGTCAAATCTAAAAATCTTATTTTACTTGGTATTATCAAAAGCAGTTTAGCCTTTCATAGGAAAAAGCTTGCATACTGCAGAAACTAAATACCAAGTGAAAAATAAAATAATAAAATTTACCTGAAATCGGATTTCTACTGTAAATTCAGTAAATTGTCAACTTTCAATGAAAGAAATAAAGTTAAAAGTAAAGTGCTAAAATTACCATCTTATATACATAAGATAAGGTCTGCAGGCAGGGTCACTTGTGATTAGAGATGTGCACCACCTTCAAGTGTTTTGGTTCAGATTTGGTTTTGGGTTTCTTGAAAATTGATAAATACAGTTAAATCATGTATTTTTGTTCTTACAGTGTTATTAACATCAAGTACTGTACATTTATTTCCAGTCATGTAAAATGCACCTGAAATCAATCCAAAACTCAAGATTCTGACTTTAAATACGAGTTCCATATGGAGGGAAGCTCTTAATCGAGACTCGGATCCCCAAGTTCATATTTAAAAAAAATACATTATTGTTGTGTTTACACCAAACAGCCCTTTTCTGTGCATCAGGGCCAGTGAGACTCGCTCAGGCATCTTGTTTGGGCCAAAAAATGCATCTTTGTTGCAACGTGATTCATTTGATATGTGATACTTGTATATCTGTGTGTGACTGAGTCTCTGAATCGGCATACAAACTGCTACAATGTAGCAGCCACAGCTTTTTTCCAATACAAGTTCCATTGTACTCTGTATACAGACTAAAGGTTGGTACACATTAGAAGATTAATTGTAAACGATATGCACAATATAGATATCGTTAACAATATTTTCATTAATATAGTCTAATGTGTATGCACTTTACTGTTAACGATGCGCACTCCCGCACATCATTAACAATCCCCTCTGTCATCCGTGCATGCAGTAAAATTTTGACTATGTTGTCCAAAACTGCATGTTTGGGGTAGCTGCCGGGTGATGTCACTGAACGATACTGCTAGCGATAAGCTGAACGATGTGCGCTCTGTATCGGCTGCCCTGGAATGAAGGGCAAACACTAGACGATATAGCTCATGGAGCGTATCATCTAATGTGTAGCCACCATTAGTCACACATAATATACAAGTGTTGCAAATCAAATTAATCAGCACAGTCTCGTGGGGTGTCCCAGTTGCATCACATTCAACTATGATGCACATTCAACAAAGAAAGACACTTGATGCTAGCAGATGCTAGCATAGTTGCATGGGACCTGATGGCTTACTCACGCCAGGCATCTCATGCTATGTGGTGTATTGAGGCTAGATGTATGAGGACACATCTATATATATATATATATATATACAAACAAAAAAACTAATTGTGCTTAGTGTATAGTCTGATAGGAATGCTTGAGTTTCAGTGAATGTTCCTTCACAGTGTAGGTTCTTACATACGATGTCACCTGTAAGTATACCCTCACACCAAAAATACACCCGAAAATAAATGGTCCAATGGTCTAATTAGACATGTTACCAAATATTTTTATTAAAAGGATACATAATATAATTTCATATGTTCACGTGAACATTATAAAATACATTGAGATACAGCCAAGGAATTTTGTCAGTTTCAACAGCTGTAAAAATCACCCTCACCTACGCAGGTGTGAGCTCAATAGGGTGTAATGAAGACAACAAGAGACCGTAGCTGATTAAACCAACATGTTTCGTCAGAATGACTTCCTCAGGGGTTTATATATGGTATCCTGTATGCGTTCCACCTATGAAGAGGTGGAACGCATACAGGAAACAGGTTCCCACACACCTGTAAATTGTTTAATGGACACTTAAGAGTTTCTGCAAATCGAAATAGTTTATTACTTTGAACTGGATTCCTATATTAATAAACAAATATTTAATTTGTCTTCTGGAAACTGAAATAGGTTCCATTAAGAGTATTTTTTTGCTAGGAAGTATTTTAAAAAGATCTCTAATTACAGGAAGTGAGGTCAATCCTGGGATGAATAAATATCAGCCCCAGCTTCCTGTTTGAATACTCTGAACCTGGTTGCTGTATGTGTTCTGACTGCCGTAGTAAGTGCATTTTTTGATTTCTAATGCATGGTTAAAATCTTCTTTGTTCACTTTAAATATTTTAACACGCCTATTTATTATGATACACTTTCAATTGAATGTATTGTGTTTAGACTGGGATATAATTGATTTAGCCTTCAGTGTTAATAAGCACCTTATTTGTATATTATTGTAAAATACTATTTAGTATCGTATCATATTTTATTTGTATATTTTTGTATTATAAAACACTATTAGTCACTATGTTTGAAAGACAATATAAATATAATATATTTGATGAATAAAAGTACACTAGTTTAAAGGGATGCATCATATATTGAATTATGTTGTGACTGTATGTATAATAGTTGATGTATAATAAGAGAACATTTTTTGAATGCTCTCTAGGGGTCAGTATAAGGACCTTGTCCAGAAAGGATAATTGTGATTGCAGAAATAACGATCAGGTCCAGTGTAAAAAGCTGAATATTCATAAAGAAAGTTTTGTTATACTTGGTATCTATAAAACCATTTAAAAGACACCATATCTGACAGCTCCCAGTAAAAATTAGAGATGAGCGGGTTCAATTCCCTCAGAACCGAAACCCCTCGAACTTCACTACCCTAGCCTGGATCCAAGTCAGGCTCAGGTTTTCCCGCCTGACTCAGAAACCAGAACGAGGCAAAACGTCATCATCCCACTGTCGGATTCTCGCGGGGTTTGGATTCCATATAAGGAGCCGTGCGTTGCCGCAATTTTTCACTCCGGCATTGGACAGTGTAGCGAGAGGATGTTTCTCCGTCCTCAGTGTCATGCATCAGTACAGTGGTAGTGTCTTGTGCTGCATCAGTCCAGTCACAGTGTTGGTGTCCTCTGCTGCCATATGTCCAGTGCTGCTGTATAAGTCCAGTCCATTGCAGTGGTGCTGTGTTGTTCTGCATCAGTCCAGTTCTGGTGTCCCTGTGCTGCTGTATATGTCTAGTGGTACTGCCGTATATGTCCAGTGACACTGCCGTATATATCCAGGGATACTGCCGTACATATGTCCAGTGGTACTGCCATATAAATCCAGTGATACTACCGTATATGTCCAGTGGTACTGCTATAGAATTCCAGTGATACTGTTGTATATGTCCAGTGGTATTGCTGTATAAATCCAGTGATACTGCCATATATGTCCAGTGGTTCTGCCATATAATTCCAGCAATACTGCCGTATAATTCCAGTGGTACTGCCGTATAAGTCCAGTGATACTGCCGTATCAATCCAGTCCAGTGGTACAGCCGTATAAGTCCAGTGGTACTGCCGTATCAATCCAGTCCAGTGGTACAGCCGTAACATTCCAGTGATACTGCTATATAATTCCAGTGATACTGCCATATAATTACAGTGATACTGCCGTTTAATTCCAGTGGTACTGGCATATAAGTCTAGTAATACTGCTGAATAAATCCAGTCCAGTGGTACTGCCATATAAGTCCAGTGATACTGCCGTATAAATCCAGTGGTACTGCCGTGTAAGTACAGTCCAGTGGTGCTGCCATATAAGTTCATTGGTGCTGTCCTGTGCTGTATATTATTTAATCCAAATAATTTTCACAGGGTTTTCCCTGTGTGGTGTAGAGGTACGCTCTCCTGTACCGCATATTGTTATATAACTCCAGAAAAATAATAGAGAACAACATTTTGGAGGATTAAATAGGGAAAGATCAAGAACCACCTCCTCCAAGTGCTGAAGCTGCTGCCACTAGTCATGACATAGACAATAAAATGCCATCATTATTGTCTGCCAAGGCCGTTGACCAATGTGATAATAGAGAGCATGTAAAATCCAAAAAACCAAAGTTCAGTAAAAAGACCCAAAAAAATAAATTTAAATGGTCTGAGGAGAAACGTAAACTTACCAATATGCCGTTTACAACACAGAGTGGCAAGGAACGGCTAGGGCCCTGGCCTATCTTCATGACTAGTGGTTCAGCTTCACATGATGATGGAAGCCCTCATACTCCCGCTAGAAAAATTATAAGCGTTAGGCTGGCAAAAGCACAGCAAAGAACTGTGCATTCTAAGATGGTATCAGAAATCCCCAAGAAGAGTCCAAGTGTGTCGGCGGTTGCGATGCCTGACCTTCCCAACACTGGATGGGAAGAGGTGGCTCCTTCCACCATTTGTACGCCCTCTGTGTCTGCTGGAAGTAGCACCCACTGTACAGTTTCTGATATTCAAATTGAAGATGTCACTGTTGAAGAACACCAGGATGAGGATATGGTGTTGCTGGTGCTGAGGAGGAAGTTGACGAGGAGGTTTGTTTAAATCAGACACCAGGGGAGACACCTGTTGTCCGTGGGATGAATAAGCCCATTGTGATGCCTGGGCAAAATACCAAAAAAGCCACCTCTTCGGTGTGGAATTATTTCTCCACAAATCCGGACAACAGGTGTAGAGCCGTGTGTTGCCTCTGTTAATAGGGCAAGGGGTAAGGATGTTAACCACCTAGGAACATCCTCCCTTATACGTCACCAGCTGCGCAGTCAGTGTCAAGTTGTGAAACTTTGGGTAAGAGCATAAGCAGTCCACCGACACCTAAATCCCTTCTTCCTCTTGTTCCCAAGCTCTTGCAAGCCACACCACCAACTCCCTCAAAGTCAACTTCCTCCTCAGTCAGGAACGTCAGTACTCCTGCAGGTCATGTCACTGATAACACTGAGGAATTCTCTCCTAACCAGGATTCCTCTGGAGGATCTTTGAGTGGTACGCCTACTGCTGCTGTTGCTGCTATTGTTGCTGCTGGGAGTCGATCGTCATCCCAGAGGGGAAGTCAGAAGACCACTTGTACTACTTCAACTAAGCAATTGACTGTCCAACAGTCCTTTGTGAGGAAGATGAAATATGACAGCAGTCATCCTTTTTCAAAGCGGAAAAATTGAGGCCTTGACAGCTATGTTGGTGTTAGACGTGCGTCCGGTATCCACCATTAGTTCAGTGAGACTTAGAGAATTGATGGAGGTATTGTGTCCCCGGTACCAAATCCCATCTAGGTTCCACTTCACTAGGCAGGCGATACCAAGAATGTATAGAGACGTCAGACAAAGTGTCCTCGGTGTCCTAAAAAATGCATTTGTATCCACTGTCCACTTAACCAAGGACATATGGACAAGTAAAACAGGATAGACTAAGGACGATATGACTGACAGCCCACTGGGTAGATGTATTGCCTCCCGCAGCAACAACAGCAGTGGCACCAGCAGCAGCATCTTGCAAACACCAACTCGTTCCTAGGCAGGCTATGCTATGTATTACCGCTTTCCGTAAGAGGCACACCACTGACAACCTCTTACGGAAACTGAGGGACATCATCGCACAATGGCTTACCCCAATTAGACTCTCCTGGGGGTTTGTGATATCAGACAATGCCACCAATATTATGCATGCATTACATCTGGGCAAATTCCAGCATGTCCCATGTTTTGCACATACAATTCATTTGGTGGTGCAGAATTTTTTTTAAAATGACAGGGGCGTGCAGGAGATGCTGTCGGTGGCCAAAAAAATTGTGGGCCACTTTCGACATTCAGCCACTGCGTGCCAAAGACTGGAGTGCAAGCAAATACTCCTGAACCTGCCCTGCCATCACCTGAAGCAAGAGGTGGTAACATGGTGGAATTCAACACTCTGTATGCTTCAGAGGATGGAGGAGCAGCAAAAGGACATTCAATCCTATACATCCACCTATGATATAGGCAAAGGAGGGGGAATGCACCTGACTCAAGCGCAGTGGAGAATGATTTTCGTATTGTGCAAAGTTCTCCAACCCTTCGAACTTGCCACACAAGTCAGTTAAAACCTCCAGCTTGAGTCATGTCATTCCCCTCATCAGGCTTTTGCAGAAGCAGCAGGAGAAATTTCAAGGAGGAGCTAAGACGGAGCGATTCCGCTAAGTATGTGGGACTTGTGGATGGAGCCCTTCATTCGCTTTGCCAGAATTAAAGGGTGGTCAATCTGTTGAAATCAGAGCACTACATTTAAGCCACCGTTCTTGATCCTAGGTTTAAAGCCTACGTTGTATCTCTCTTTCTGGTAGACACAAGTCTGCAGAGGTTCAAAGACCTGCTGGTGAGAAAATTGTCAACTCAAGCGGAACATGACCCGTCAACAGTTCGTCCTTCATTTTCTCCCGCAACTGGGGCTGCAAGGAAAAGGATAAGATTTCCTAGCCCACCCACTGGTGGTGATGCAGGGCAGTCAGGAGCGAGTGCTGACATCTGGTCCGGACTGAAGGACCTGCCAAAGATTACTGACATGTCTACTGTCACTGCATATGATTCTGTTACCATTGAAAGTATGGTGGAGGATTACATGAGAGTGACAGCATCCAAGTAGACATGTCAGGCAGTCCATATGTATACTGGCAGGAAAAAGAGGCAATTTGGATGCCCTTGCACAAACTGGCTTTATTTTACCTAAGTTGCCCCCCCTCCAGTGTGTACTCTGAAAGAGTGTTTGATGCAGCTGGTAACCTTGTCAGTGATCGGTGTAGGAGGATACTTTCACAAAATGTGGAGAAGATGCTGTTCATCAAAATGAATTATAATTCCTCTGGGAAGACCTTTACCAGCAATTGCCTCCAGAAAGTACACAGGGACCTGTGATGGTGGAGTTCAGTGGGGATGAATTAATATTCTGTGTCGCTTAGCTTAGTCATACAGCTACATCATTGAACCTCATTTTCTTCTTTACGTGATGTGCTGTCTGGGGCCTATTTTTTAGATCTGCCATCCTGTTTGCCACTGCAGTGCCAGTGCCACTCTTATATGGGCCAGGTGTTTGTGCCGCACACTTGTGTCTCTTAGCTCAGTCATCCAGCCACCTCAGTGCAACCTTTTTGCCTAAAAACAATATTTTAAGGTGTTCAGAATAGACTGGAAATTAATGGAAATGAATGTTATTGAGGTTAATAATACCATATGATCAAAATTGCCCTAGATTATGTGAATTTAGCTGTTTTTATGTTTTTTTTTTTAAAAATCATCCAGATCCAAAATCAATACAAAAACCAAAACACGAAAGGGTGGTTTTGGCAAAACCAATTCAGATCCAAAACATGAACATGGAACCAGAACCAAAACCAAAACGCAGCATGAAAAGAGCCCATACATCTCTAGTAAAAATATGTTTTGATACTACTTTTAATAATATTCATAGGTTCCACTACATTACAACCATTTCGGATGGACCATTAAACCTGTAACAAAGAGCTTTACTATATATAGAACATGGATGTTTGTATCAATGAAGGATTCTTCCTGTTTTTTGGTATGTATTTTTCCTACTGTCCCTTCTATAAAAAAAGTCTCTAGATTATGAAGTCCCAATAGATTATCTGACCACCCATTTTATTTTATAGTGATACCATATATAAACCCATGCGGAAGTCATTCTGACAAAACGCATTGAGTTAAATCAGCTACGGTCTCAGTTCATCATTACACCCTATTGAGGTGGGCGGGGATTAGGGTTAGGCTGCTGCCCAGGGAGGTTTGGCTTAGGCTGCGGGGAGGGGATTTACAGTTAGGCACTCTGGGGTGGGTTAGTGTTAGACTATGGGGGGTTTAGGTTTAGGCTGCAGAAATTTGTGGTTAGGGTTAGGCACCACAAGGAAAGTCTAGGGTTAGGATGGAGGGGGAAGGTTAAGGTTAAGGTCAGGCTGCATAGAAGGAGGGCTAGGGTTGTTGGTATTTGGATTAGGGATAGTATACTCACCTACTAGATGTCTGGATCCTGAGCATTGGGATGCCGCTGTCGGTATTATTACTGCCAGCATCCCAAGCGCTGGGATCCGATACCATCCCCATAGAGATAGGTCAACCATTCCCCACTATTGGGGAATATACAGTTAGTCGCGGGGCTTATCGGGTGCTGGTATCAGTGCCCAAAGCTATTCAACTGCAGCCTGCAGAAATCCACAGGTTGTGCTTACTGTGGTTTCCTGCTCAAACCCTTATGAGGTGCAAACAGAAATCTGCAGTAAGAATTTTTGCCCTTAAAGCAGCTGACAAGAGCACGTTAACATGGGTACTTTATCTAGAAACCCACGGGTTAATGACCGTTTGCTCTGGAGTTATCACATGAGGAAATGGGCTTAAACTTGAACAGGGCCGAGCGTTAAAGCTTGAGACTGTCGTCCTGCATTATGCCCCACTGCTAACTGAATATGGCTCTTATATAGATATTGCAATAGTGGTTAGCATTGCTGCCTCTGTAGCAGTCAGATCTGGGTGTGCCAATTTTTAGTCTGTCACAGCCAACATCCATGTCCTTACATGGTATTTTCTAGTCACCCCATTCATTTTAAAAACATTGCTACTATGGCTGCCTCACAGTGCTTACAACCAGGGCTGTATCTCACAATGTTTCCAACCAGGGCTGTATCTCACAAAGCTTCCAACCGGGGCTGTATCTCACAGTGCTACAACCAGGGCTATATCACACAGTGCTTCGAACCAGGGCTGCATCTCACAATGCTTCCAACCAGGGCTGTATCTCACAATGCTTCCAACCAGGGCTGTATCTCACAGTGCTTCCAACCTGGGCTGTATCTCACAGTGCTTCCAACCAGGGCTGTATCTCACAGTGCTTCCAACCAGGGCTGTATCTCACAGTGCTTCCAACCAGGGCTGTATCTCACAGTGCTTCCAACCAGGGCTGTATCTCACAGTGCTTCCAACCAGGGCTGTATCTCACAGTGCTTTCAACCAGGGCTGTATCTCACAGTGCTTCCAACCAGGGCTGTATCTCACAGTGCTTCCAACCAGTGCTGTATCTGGGTGTAGTGTGTATGGTCTTTCCTGTACTTCTGTTGTTTTTATCTAGGTGCCCTGGATTCTTCTGTCACTCCAAAACCCATTAGTAATTTATTGGCTTCTGACAACATTCACCCCCATGTGTGTCTGCGTGGTAGGAAATATACATTGTAAGCTCCGATGGAGCACAAACTGGTGTGAATGATTAAATACAGTATATACTAGAGATGAGCAGGTTCGGTTCGTCAAGATACGAACCCCCCCGAACTTCACCTATTTTACATGATTCCGAGGCAGCCTCGGATCTTCCCGCTTTGCTCGATTAACCCAAGCGCGCCCAAACGTCATCATCCGGCTGTCGTATTCTCGCGAGATTCATATTCTATATAAGGAGCCCCGCGTCGCTGCCATTTTCACTCGTACATTGGAGATGATAGCGAGAGGACGTGGCTGCGTTCTCTCAGTTTCTGTGTTCAGTGTGCTGCAAATATCTGTGCTCAGTGTGCTGCAAATATCTGTGCTCAGTGTGCTGCAAATATCTGTGCTCAGTGTGCTACAAATATCTACGTTATCTGCCTGAAAAATGCTCCATATCTGTGCTGCATTGTAGTATATAGTAGGAGGACAGTGCAGAATTTTGCTGACCACCAGTATATATATAGCAGTACGGTACAGTAGTCCATTGCTCTACCTCTGTGTCGTCAAGTATACTATCCATCCATACCTGTGCTGCATTTTAGTTGTGCGTAGTATATAGTTGGAGGACAGTGCAGAATTTTGCTGACCACCAGTATATATATATATATATATATATATATATATATATATATATAGCAGTAAGGTACAGTAGTCCATTGCTCTACCTCTGTATCGTCAAGTATACTATCCATCCATACCTGTGCTGCATTGTAGTTGTGCGCAGTATATAGTTGGAGGACAGTGCAGAATTTTGCTGACCACCAGTATATATATAGCAGTACAGTACAGTAGTCCACTGCTCTACCTACCTCTGTGTCGTCAAGTATACTATCCATACCTATGGTGCATTTAAGTTGAGCACAGTATATATAGTAGGAGGACTGTGAATAATTTTGCTGACCACCAGTATATAATATATAGCAGTACGGTATAGTAGGCCATTGCTATTGATATATTACTGGCATATAATTCCACACATTAAAAGATGGAGAACAAAAATGTGGAGGGTAAAATAGGGAAAGATCAAGAACTGTGCATTCTTCTAAATCACAAATACCCAAGGAGAGTCCAATTGTGTCGGTTGCAATACCTGACCTTCCCAACACTGGGCGGGGAGAGGTGGGGCCTTCCACCATTTGCACGCCCCCTGCAAGTGCTGGAAGGAGCACCCACAGTCCAGTTCCTGATAGTGAAATTGAAGATGTCACTGTTGAAGTACATCAGGAAGAGGATATGGGTGTTGCTGTCGCTGAGGAGGAAATTGACAAGGAGGAATCTGATGGTGAGGTGGTTTGTTTAAGTCAGGCACCCGGGGAGACACCTGTTGTCCATGGGATGAATATGGCCATTGACATGCCTAGTCAAATTACAAAAAAAAATCACCTCTTCGTTGTGGAATTATTTTAACAGAAATGCGGACAACACGTGTCAAGCCGTGTGTTGTGTTAAAGTGTGCATGTCCTGTTTATACAACATAAGGGTGGGTGGGAGGGCCCAAGGACAATTCCATCTTGCACCTCTTTTTTCTTTAATTTATCTTTGCATCATGTGATGTTTGGGGCCAATTTTTTTTAAGTGCCATCCTGTCTGACACTGCAGTGCCACTCCTAGATGGGCCAGGTGTTTGTGCCGGCCACTTGGGTCGCTTAGCTTAGCCATCCAGCGACCTTGGTGCACCTCTTTTTTTCTTTGCATCATGTGCTGTTTGGGGACTATTTTTTTAAGTGCCATCCTGTCTGACACTGCAGTGCCACTCCTAGATGGGCCAGGTGTTTGTGTCGGACACTTGGGTCGCTTAGCTTAGCCATCCAGCGACCTTGGTGCACCTCTTTTTTTCTTTGCATCATGTGCTGTTTGGGGACTATTTTTTTAAGTGCCATCCTGTCTGACACTGCAGTGCCACTCCTAGATGGGCCAGGTGTTTGTGCCGGCCACTTGGGTCGCTTAGCTTAGCCATCCAGCGACCTTGGTGCACCTCTTTTTTTCTTTACATCATGTGCTGTTTGGGGACTATTTTTTTAAGTGCCATCCTGTCTGACACTGCAGTGCCACTCCTAGATGGGCCAGGTGTTTGTGTCGGACACTTGGGTCGCTTAGCTTAGCCATCCAGCGACCTTGGTGCACCTCTTTTTTTCTTTGCATCATGTGCTGTTTGGGGACTATTTTTTTAAGTGCCATCCTGCGTGACACTGCAGTGCCACTCCTAGATGGGCCAGGTGTTTGTGTCGGCCACTAGGGTCGCTTAGCTTAGTCACACAGCTACCTCATTGCACCTCTTTTTTTCTTTGCATCATGTGCTGTTTGGGGACTATTTTTTTAAGTGCCATCCTGTCTGACACTGCAGTGCCACTCCTAGATGGGCCAGGTGTTTGTGTCGGCCACTTGGGTCGCTTAGCTTAGCCATCCAGCGACCTTGGTGCACCTCTTTTTTTCTTTGCATCATGTGATGTTTGGGGCCAATTTTTTTAAGTGCCATCCTGTCTGACACTGCAGTGCCACTCCTAGATGGGCCAGGTGTTTGTGTCGGCCACTAGGGTCGCTTAGCTTAGCCATCCAGCGACCTCAGTGCAAATTTTAGGACTAAAAATAATATTGTGAGGTGTGAGGTGTTCAGAATAGACTGGAAATGAGGGGAAATTATGGTTATTTGGGTTAATAATACTATGGGATCAAAATGACCCCCAAATTCTATGATTTTAGCTGTTTTTGAGGGTTTTTTGTAAAAAAACACCCAAATCCAAAACACACCTGAATCCGACAAAAAAATTTCAGGGAGGTTTTGCCAAAATGCGTCCGAATCCAAAACACTGCCGCAGAACCAAATCCAAAACCAAAACACAAAACCCAAAAAATTTCCGGTGCACATCACTAGTATATACGCTTTATTATGTAACCGATATAAAAAAAGTTAATAAATAAATGTAACTCCTTTATTTTTCATCTACATAGAAAAAAAGGGCAAGACTTATTTAAATGCACACTGAGCTATCTCTTTACTTGTCCAATATCCTGTCATGCACTCTCAGAGTGTGCCATCAATGTGTGATATTATCACGTTCCTATATATTGAAGAGACACGTATAAATGTACTGTATGGCTCTCTTTGTAATACTGAAATGTAAATGAAAAGCACGCACATCAGAAACAATGTAGGAGTGGGAGACATCGCAGAAAAGTGATTGAAGAGTTCTAGTTGTCACAATGTAATTATTAGAAACACATATGAAAGGACATCACATATTGGACAATCATTTCAAACACCCACAGACTTGTCAGATGAATTGAATAAACAGATCTGGAAGATATGTCATCCGCCAATGTGATGAAGTACGGTGCAGATGCAAAAATCATTTGCATGTGATGAAAAAAATGAAAAAAAATTATTTCTTATAGTTTTTCATAACATGTTTATTATGACATTTGCAATCTTTAGGGCAATTTGTTTGCTCACTTCTTTGTTAATGTCACAGGCTAAGCCATTGTCTTTAACAGCAGTTCTGCTGTTGCACAGATATGGGGTGCCATATGTCAGAATATTATGTAATTACTGTATGTAAAAACCTGCATATGATTATGTATTGTGACCCCCTGAAAAAAGCCTCTCTTACAAAACTCATCATTCTACCATAATGTCTTCAATTCCATCCTACCCCCTACACATACATACATACATACATACATACATACATACATACATACATACATACTGACTGTTACTCAGCCACCAGGGAATCAATGCAGCACACTGTGGCCTGTAACGTTTTATAACTCCACATGGCCTTCCCCTCCCCATATGCTTCCCTTATGTCTTACTCTCATGTTCATGTCAAATCTTAAAATCATATGTCATTTGCATAATCAATAAAGAATGCTTTATATGATTCAGAGCATATGTTCCTGCATCCTCTGATTACAGACTGGTGCTCCTTGGATAAAACGGAGGCATTGCCTCAAGTAGGTGTGGCTTCTAACAAAAGGGGAAGGGCTTCATAGGAAATCCACACCTGCCTGCCCCCAGTCCCTCTCTCAACCGAATAGATACCTCACATGTGCACAGCACCTATTCATCTGTTCACAGGGAGAGGGGGAGTCCCAATTCCCCTCCATGGAGAACTACGGCTTGAAAAGTGGCACTGCCCTGACATAGGGGGTCATTCAGAGCTGATCGCACGCTGCCTTTTTTCGCAGCGCAGCGATCAGGTTACTACTGCGCATGGACTACAATGCGCAGGCACGTCGTACGGGTACAAATCAGAACATTGCTGAGCGATGGATTTAACGAAGAAACCATTCACACAGCCAATTGCAAGGAAATTGACCGGAAGAGGGCGTTTATGGGTGGCAACTGATCATTTTCTGTGAGTGTCTTGAAAAATGCAGGCGTGTCCAAGCGGCGTGGGCAGCCGGCGCCCAACATTTTCAAAGGAAATACCGAATAATTGCAATCAGCAGAGGCTGGGGTAAGCACAATACGAGACTGTCAAAATAGCGTTCCATGCTTAAATGTCATTGTGCTGTGCACGGAATTGTGCTAATTAAAATCACCCGTAAAAAGCCTTTTCTAAAATACGGAATAAGTATTGGGAGCAGATATTATAAAGTGGACAAAACAAAGGTGAACTGTTTATATTTACACCACGGATGGACTTTTAAATCCATAAAATCATCTTATGAGCCTATACGTCTAATTAACCCACATGTGGAGCTCCCAGCAAGGAGCCCTTTTTTAAATTACAAGTGCTATATTACCATCTGAAGCACAGGTGGTTATATCGTTTTAGGGGATTTTGTTAATATGTCCATCATTTGCTGCTACTAATAAGTATTGATGCTTGCTATACTATATATGCTGTGTTATCAAATTACAGGATACCAGGTTTTATTTTTGTGATTATCATATATATATATTTTTAATAAATTGTATAATACTTTCAATGACAGCGCTTCTTTGTTTTTTACCATTGTCCATGATTTTTTGAGGTTCAGCACCTCAAATTGAGAAGCTGCAGTCAATGTAAAGTATAGTTGTCTCATAGCCAATTTTACTAGCGCTCACTTGTTTTATTTTTTCTTGTGTCCAAGCGTTTGCAGGGTGGGTGTCTGACGTCAATTCCGGGAACGGACAGGCTGAAGTGATCACAAGGGCTGAGTAAGTTCAGACCTACTCAGAAACTGCATAAAACTTTTTTGTAGTGCTCGGCTGCACATGTGATCGCACGCTTGCAAAGCAAAAATACACTCCCCTATAGGCGGCGACTATCTGTTCGCAGCACTGCAAAAAATAGCTAGCGGGCGATCAACTCGGAATGACCCCCATAATTGGGACAGTTGGGAGGTATGTTCATACTGTAGGTTAATCCCCAATCAGTCATCCTAAGCAAATACAGTGTTTTCCAAGTGCAGTTGCCAAGGAACCAGCATGTTTTCTATATCTCCTTGCTAGAACTCAGGTCAGGGTATTCATTACTCACAAATGTAAAAAAAATCCATAGGGAAAGCTAATTTTTTCACTTGTGATTCTGTAGCTACTATTATCCTCATCATCAGGGTATATTTGCACCCAGGGCCGGCGCCACCATTGGGCAGCTTTAGGCAGCTGCCTATGGGCGCCGGCACTTACTGGGTGGCACTGAATGGAGCACACAAATTGCATGTGACAGGATGCGTGCAGTGGTGTGGGATGTAAGGCACCCGATCCATGTTCACCTGTAGTTGTATCTGCCAAGCCGGAGCCGCATGTCCGTAGCGCATCCAGGCCTCCCCCTCCTGTGTTGGTTGCTTACCCGCACCGATAACTGGGGTGCAGATCCGCTACCTCCGCCTCTGCCAGGACCACAAGCCATTCAAGAGCTGCCTGCTGGAACCCCAGAAGGAGACAGTGGGCGGCATCTTCACACGGGAGGCAAGAAGAGCTGTATGTGCTTCCTCAACTCCCGGCTGATCTGACCTCCCTCCCTGCCGGCGCTGACCAGCGGCAGCTACCCTGTGTACCATCAGGGGAGGGAACATCTGTCTGCTGTCCTCCCTCATATGGAGCCATATCAGCCATAGTGCATCAGCCAGAAGAACAACCATGGTAAGTGCTTCCCATCACACTTGGTTGTCATGTGACCAACAGAAGGTTCTGCTGCAGCTGCTGCGGCCCCTACTGTCTGTATATACATACACATAAATATATATATATTTATATATATCTATAAATATATATATATATATATATATATATACACACACACACATACTGTAACGTCTGTGCCCTCCCATGGAAGAAACTCATCACCAGTAGAGATATAAACATAGGGCTGCACTCCAAAGAGATCATTCAGACCCGAACGCAGCCGTGCAGCTGCATGCAGGGGCTGCATTCGGGTGTTCTGTGCATGCGGAGTAGCCGCAATGCACATGCGCGACCCCACACCTTGTGGCTGCATCCTTCCATGCGGCCGCAAGGTGACTGACAGTGGTGGCCATCGGGGACCGCTGACATCGCGTTTTAAACTGGGGCATGTCGGGAGTGTTTTCGGGGCAGCTGTGTAGTGTCACACGCAGCAGCTCTGATTAAAAAAATGGCAGCAGACCGACTGACAGTGCAGCCAGGCTCCGCTGTCAGGGATCAATCTTAATTTGATGCGTCCACAATGTACTTGTGGATGCATCAGGAGGCGGTGCCACACATGCGGGGTGGCCTTGCCCTGTGCTAGGCGGCCCCCAGCATGTGCGGACATGGACGCAGATATTGCTGTGTATGCAGCAATCTGTGTCCATGTCTGAATCAGGTCCCAAGTCTTCAAATCAGTGAAAGATCAGGTGTTAATTGCAACGTTTCGGAGAACAACAACCCTGATGATGCCACCCTATGTTTGCGTGTGTGTATATGTATATATATATATGTATATATATATATATATATATATATATATATATATATACACATATACAGACCTCTCACTAATCATAACCCGTAACTGTAATACCTTAACCAAAACTGATAAACCAGCCCTAATATCATATCCCTAATACCCTAACCCAACCGTTATGCAACTCTATTACCCTATCCCTAATATCCTAACCCAGTCTAGCAAACTAACCCTAATACCCTAGCCCTTTAACACAAATCCCTAACCTAACCCTAATACTCTAGCCCCTAACTCTAAAAGGCAGACTGGATGGGCCATATGGTTCTTACCTGCTGTTAAATTCAATTAGCATGATAAGCTGGCGTGAGCCGCCACTTATCAGGGATATTGTTTCTTCTGCCTCAGCCAGTCGAAACCAAATCCCCGAAAACAGCCCTGTTCTCGTCCAAAAACAGTTCTGCTTCTAACGAAAACAGAATCTGTGTGTTTTCGGGAGAATTTTTTTTTTCTTTTTTCGGATTACCTAATTTGATAGCCTGAAAAAAAAATCTGAGAACCGGTAAAAAGCACAAAAAAGTCAGCTTATCGCTCCCCAGGTTTCTCCGTACCTAACTGAATACTTTGGTATGGCCCTAACTCACATTTATCAAGCCAGGCTGTGAAACCTCCAGGCTGTTTCATCTGAGGGGCTGGAATTTGGGGGGGAGGGGGTTGGGGGTGCGCTGAAGATTTGCCTAGGGTGTTGAAAAACCTTGCACCGGTCCTGTTTGCACCAGTACACAGGAAGTGATCTGGCTACTGACAGGCATAACTACATCCCCATGCCATTCTGCCGCAGTTTATATTTATGGGTACATAACATGACTGTACATAAACTGCATTCCCATGCCTCTTCTCTTCTACTTTTCGGCTCTCCAAAATTAAAGCACAAGAGCCTGATCTGCATATGGATGTAGGTTTACACATTTGGTTATGATCACATGCAGTACAATTGTATGCATTTAATACTAAACGAAGGGCATATGTACAACTGAGCATGATGTCTCAGGGTTTGTGTGGCTAGATATGGTTTGGTGATTTGGTTCACATCACGACATCTATTGTCTTGTAGCAATTAAGAACACCAGAGGGAATTTCCTGCTCTTCTAGGAGTTTAGAAGGTCTACCCCTAATTTGGAAGTCTATGTTTATAAACATTTAAGCGCTACATTTTAAAAACTTAACAAAAAACTCTTAAATGATATATAAACTCAATGATTCAAAATAAAGTGAATTGTTCCACCCATATTCAAACTTACTTACACCTTATATTTTTTTTTATCGTTTTCCAATGCAAACTGTGAATGTTGAACCTCAAAAGCAAATACAGTGATTTCTGTTATTATTATGGTGTTGTTATTATTAGCAGGTGTTTTTGCAGCTAAATCAAGAATACCAAACAATAAAACAAATCCACATAACAGTATAAAAGTGTAGCTACCAATATTTTGATTTGTGTGTTGACAGTTAGAAATGTATCCTAAATACTAGAGAAGTGCGGCAGGCACTTTTCGTGTTTGGTTTTGGTTCTAATTCCCCGCTCGAGTTTTGGTTTTGGATTGGTTTTGACAAAACCACCCTTTCGTGTTTTGGTTTGGATCTGGATGATTTTTGAAGAAAAAAAAACATATAAACCGCTAAAATAACAGAATTTGGGGGTAATTTTGATCCTACAATATTATTGACCTCCATAACATTCATTTCCACTCATTTCCAGTCTATTCTGAACACCTCACACCTCACAATATTGTTTTTAGGCAAATAGGTTGCACTGAGGTGACTGGATGACTAAGCTAAGCAACACAAGTGTGCGGCACAAACACCTGGCCCATCTTGGAGTGGCACTGCAGTTGCAGACAGGATGGCAGATATAAAAAAAGGCCCCAAACAGCACATCATGCAAAGATGAAAAAGAGGTGCAATGAGGTAGCTGTATGACTAAGCTAAGCAACACAAACAATTGGCCCATCTAGGAGTAGCACTGCAGTGTCAGAGAGTATAGCACTTTAAAAAAAAATAGTACCCAAACAGCACATCATGCCAAGAAGTAAAAGAGGGCAATGAGGTAGCTGTATGACTAAGCTAAGCGACACAAGTGTGCGGCACAAACACCTGGCCCATTTAGGGTTGGCACTGCAGTCCCACTGCACTAATGGCAGATACCCGACGCACGCCTAACACCAGCATAGTTGTTATTGCAACAGGGTATATATATATATATATATATATATATATATATATATATACGGCAGTATCACTGGGATTATATGGCAGTACCATTGGATTTATATGCCAGTACTACTGGAATTATAAGGCAGGATCACTGGAATTATACGGCAGGATCACTGGATATATACGGCAGTACAGCTGGATAATATACGGCAGCATCAATGGACATATACTGCAGTATCACTGGACTGGATTTATACACCAGTGCCACTGGAATTATACGGCAGGATCACTGGAATTATTTTGCAGGATCACTGGAATTATACGTCAGTACCACTGGAATTATACAGCAGGATCACTGGATTTATACGGCAGTACCGCTGGAGAAATACGGCAGTATCATTGGACATATACGGCAGTATCACTGGACTGTACTTATACACCAGTACCACTGGAATTATACGCCCGGATCACTGGAATTATATGGCAGGATCACTGTATTTATACGGCAGTACCGCTGGACAAATACGGCAGTATCAATGGACATATACGGCAGTTTCACTGGATATATACGGCAGTATCACTGGACATATACGGCAGTACCACTGGACATATACGGCAGCACAGGGACACCACCACTGGACTGATGCAGGACAACACAGCACCACTGCAATGGACTGTACTTATACAGCAGCACTGGACATATGGCAGCAGAGAACACCACCAATGTGATGGAACTAATGCAGCACAACACACCATCATTGAACTGATGCAGCACAACACAGCACCACTGGACTGGACTTATGCAGCAGCATTGGACATATGGCAGCAGAGGACACCACCACTGTGACTGGACTGATGCAGCACAAGACAGTAACACTGAACTGATGCAGGACACTGAGCACTGAGAACAGAGACACGTCCTCCCTCTTCACTCTCCAATGCCGGAGTGAAAATGGCGGCGACGCGCGGCTCCTTATATGGAATCCAAACCCAGCGAGAATTTGACAGCGGGATAATGACGTTTTGCCTCATTCTGGTTTCCGAGTCACGTGGGAAAACCCGAGCCTGTCTCGGATCCGGGCTCGGATAGTGAAGTCCGGTAGGGTTCGGTTCTCTGAGAACCAAAATAGCTCATCTCTATTAAATACTGTAGAGTGGAGGTGCAAAGACAGTAATTGTCCATGCCAGAGCCCCCCTCCTTTTTCTGTCTACCATGCATTAGGCACAACGGCACAGTGTTCAGCAGTAATGGTTTACAGCTAAGAGAATCATTTTGCACTGATAGGCCAATACCAAAGTACAGTTGAGGGAAAGGGGCGATTTGTTGAAAGTATTGGCAGTTCTCCTCTGTGGATGAAGTTGCATTAGCACTCATTTGCTCTACTTCATTTCCACTGGCATTGTTCCTTTTCTTGCACCCTGTACATGGCAATGCTGGATTATTTTAGAACTTTTGCCCTTATTTGTTTGTGCTTTATTTAGCCACTTGGTAGTAAAATTTCACACTCATCTGAAAATCTTTGAGAATGGGAAAATAGTATATAATAAAATTATCCTATCACATTTCTTTCTCATTATGATCAGTCTAAAACTGCTGAGAAAGGTTATTGGTTTTTCACTGTATTTCAGATTTACTTCCTTTTCAGTACTGCAAGCATCTAACACCTCATCTACAAATGTATGACTAACAATGAGTGGTCAAAAATTCATAAAGGGGATGATAGACATTCCCAAGTTTCATTAACGTCCGCACTGCCAGATGCACTAGATGGTCCATAATTTCATGTATTTCACTTTTATTCTGGCAGGGTTACTCATTTTTTTTTTTATAGCAATTTTTCTTTTAGAAAAGAACTTGAAATTGGGGATTCCAAATGTAGTACGGGCTCTATTAGAGGGAATGGGTAAAACCAATTTGTGGTAAAAACCATGGCTGTAGTTTAACCAGGGCTGCCGAGACAAACTGCAGCCCAAGAAAGACATATTCCGGGAGACATGGCCGCACCCTTTAAAAAAAAATTTTTTTAAGTTGGAGAGCCCTACTGGACATGCTGCATGTTTTGGGTCCTACAGGGAGACTTCAAATCCCCAAACAAGACCATACTTCTGGGCATGCGCATCACCATCTTGTCACTGTGTAAGAGTGCCACAATGGAAGACAGTATCTGGTCTATAGACATGCATTAGGTCGACAGGATCAAAAGGTCGACGTGACAATGCGTTGACACGTGTGTGTTTTTTTAAATAAAAGTTTTTCATACTTTACCATCCACGTGGAATATGATTAGGAACAGTAACCTGTCCAGATGTTGGCTAGCGAAGCAAGTCATGTGACGGGACGTGGTACACTAATGTGGATTGTTTGTGGCAAAAAAGTAACAAAACACCCCCCCAAAAAAAAAAAAATTGTGTCTACCTTTTTTGTATTGACCATTTCCATGTTTCGACCCTGTCAACTTTTTCTACTGTCTACCTATTTCATGTCTACCTTTTGACCCTGTCATCCTAATGCATGTCAATCATCAGTGGTCAACCAATTGACTGTACATCTTTTTTAGTGTAGATCTAGTAATCCAGAACCGTGGAAGACCCATGACACTTATCCACACACTGTTACCGCTGCAATGCTACCCTGATACATTCACCGGCTGACCAGGGGCAGATTTATGGGTGAGGGTGCCCCTAGGCACAACAGTCATGGCGGAGCCCCCACCCCTCCTTCACCACCACATTTTATAATTTTTTATTATTTGGTTATAAGCCCTTATTTAATGATAGCTAATTGAACAGAATAATAAAAAAGACAATTTATTTTTATTTATACATACATATTTACTAAGAAGGACCGCTTACAGGGACAGTATGTGCATGTCCTACTTGTGTACACTCCATTCAAGATGGCATATGGTAAAGTACAGTAGAAATATTTAACAGCTACTGGTACTTTTTGGTCTGACAGTACCAACACAAGCATCAAAGTGCTGCTCCCAAACATGTGCCGCCCCTAGGCACGTGCCTCAAGTGCCTAATGGGAAATTGGCCACTGCAGCTGACCTGTATGCTCCGCCCCCTACATAAGAGTGTGTATACACATAACTGTGAGTAATGCTGTAGAGATCACATAACTGCTGAATAAACAACCCCAACGATCAAGAATTGGGCTGTTTGCTGCCTCTGGGCATCAGCTGGTGTGTACATACAGACCGCTATACCATCACCACTTGTATATACATAGACACATATGGGGGAGGCGGGGGGGCACTGCTGAATTCCCTTCTTTCTTCAGACAATGCTTTGCCTGGGCAATTAGTACTCAGCCTTCTCCCTCTAGCCACCTCTGATAGTGAGAAATGCAGAATAATAATATGTTACTTTATTACAGACAGTGAACTATAAAAATATTCACCAGTTGAGAGGCAAATTAATTGCTTGAATCAAGGGCTTAGTGGTAATAAAAGTAGAAAAATAAGGCTAATGGGCATCACAGAATAGATAATACATGCATGTGGGCATTTTATAAAAACACATTTTCTTATAAATCTACTGTACCTTGAAATCAAAGTGAAATGTCACTATAAAAATGACCTCTGACTATACAATGAGGTGCTTAGTAACCTACAAACATTAAATAGTGGACTGGAAACAAAACCTTAGAACTTACTTGGAGTACATCAAGACATAACTGCATAAGGAATTCATATGTTTATAGTCCCAGTTTTGTCCAATATTACAATGAACCATAACAGTTGGCAATCTCCAATGGTATATTGATTAGGGAACATTTGCTTCATATTAAAGAATTACGCACATAATAAAATATATTCTGTAAAGATAACCAATTCGCCACTCCTGTTGTCCATGCTCTATCCAATAATTTCTCCATTACAGCAAGTTAATCTATATTGATCATGGATCATAAAACCACTTAGGACTAAACAGCATTGGTTGTAAAAAAAAACTACTGTGCACCATGATTTATTTTCTTAATTTCCTATTTAGGCTCATTAGGCCTCTATGAGCATTGGGTTATGATAGATTAACCATGGCCCTGCATAAAATCAGTCTATTATGGCCACTTGTGATTGATGGCAAATAATGTCATACAGTGACACAGTGAATTTTGTTTATTATATTTCATATATAAAGTGTTATGTCTACATATATATATATATATATATATATATATATATATATATACATACATACATCTATATTACCAATCGTGAAAAATCAAATATAAAACAGTCCATACTAGAGGAAGTCAGTATAAATATGAAACTACAACAGAATGATCAAAAGATTGGAGAAGATTATATACCCTATCGGTCACACTCCATTGATTAACCCTTTCTCACTTAACTGTGCATAACAAAATGCCTACAGTGTAAAAAAAATGGGTAATTTCTTTTGTTATGTAAGTGTAATGTGTAGCACCTTGTCCTTGGTGCATGAATAGGCTGTATTGCCATACAACTTGTTCCAGAAATTCCATGCACTGATTTTGTTCCAGCAACTGATATACTTTACTAGGTGCTTCATCGCGCCCTACGGGCGCTCTTCACACCGTCGCAAGGGGCTACGCCCCCTTAACCCTTGCATGCCTTTCTGGGGTTCAATATTTGTATTATATGGAGTATTACCTGCATTCCTTTGTTAGTGGTTAAATATTGCATAATGAAAGGGCTTCCGATGGTGAAGGAGGCACAGCCCCTTGCGACGGCATGAACAGCACCTGCAGGGCACGATGTACAGAATGTAGCGGGTGCGGGGGGAACTGCGGATGGGGGAGGGTGTCTGTAGATGCTGCATGTGGAGGGGGGGGGCGGAAGCGGGGGGAGCCCGGATGGGGAAGGGTCGGGAGGTGCTGCGGGTGGGGGAGGGGCAGAGGAGTGGAGGCTGCAGATGGGGGAGGGGTCCGGAGGCACTGTATGTGGGGGAGGGGCAGGGGCAGGGGTGCCACGGGTGGGAGAGGGGCAGGTGCGGGGATGTTGCGGATGGGTGAAGGGTTCCGTAGGTGCTGTGGGATGGGAAGGCTCGGGGGATCGGGGGTGGGGTTCGGAGGCGCCGTGGGTAGGGGAGGGGCAGGTACGGGTGGTGCGACGGATGGGGAAGGGGGTCCGGAGACGCTGCAGGTGGTGGAGGGGTAGGTGCGGGGGTGCCATGGGTGGGTGAGGGGTGGGTGAAGGGGGGGACCGCGGATGGAGGAGGGTGTCTGCAGATGCTGCGGGTGGAGGGGGGCAGGTGTGGGGGGAGACATATATGGGGGGTGGATGGTGGAGGGGGTCTGGAGGTGCTGTGGGTGGTGAAGGGGCGGAGGAGTGGTTGCCGCAGGTGGTGTAGGGGGTCTGGAGGCACAGCGTGTGGGGGAGGGGTGGAGTGCCGCATGTGGTGGAGGGGAAGGTGCGGAGGTGTGGTGCATTGGGGAGGGGTCTGGAGGCTCTGCGGGTACTGTACCTGCCAGAAAGGTAGTTGGAGGGTATGCAGTAACAGGGCCAGGACAGGGGTGACGGGGCCAGGACAGGGGTGACGGGGCCAGGACAGGGGTGACAGGGACAGAATAGGGGCGGCAGGACCAGGACAGGGGTGACAGGGCCCGGATAGGGGTAACAGGGCCAGAATAAGGGTGACAGGGCAAGGCCAGGGGTGACAGGGACATGACAGAACAGAGGGCACGGGAGAGATTGGTATTAGGGACAAAACAGTGGTGACAGATGTGTCTTACCGGAGTCACTGCTGCTGCTGTTCCACTCCAACCTGTTGGGATCTGCTGCTGGTGGAGACTTGGCATGGCTGATTCTCTCAGGCTGGAGTCCTGCTTCCTCTGCCAGTCAGCATCCCTCCCCCCCTCCTCAGTCACACACCGCGGACCTCGCGCGGCTGCCAGGCACTGTGGTAAGGGTAGACTGGGAGTGACTGGTTAGCTCCCAGGAGACGCTGTGGCTGGAGGGAGGAGGGGGTCGGAGCCTGCAAGCAGATCGGACTTCTGCAGGGCTACCCGCGGGCTAAAGTGTGTGAAGTAGATGGGCGCACCTCACTGCGGGCGTCAGCGCTGCAGCTAGTGGTGGGGTTGCCGGAGCTGGAGAGGTAGTACGGAACCTGCACAGCGGCAGGTGCCCCACAAAACTGCAGCTAAGAAGCGTGGAGTGTGCTAGAAAGTGACGCTCCTCCGCGAGACCCTGATGAGTGTGCTGTTGTGGGGGGTCAAGCACACAGTGAGCCGGTGCCAGTGCCATTTTTTGGGGTCTGACCCACTGTCCCACCCGTGGGTCGCAGTGTCCCGCGGTGGGGGGGGGGGGGGCAGTTGGAAAGCTCCTGAACTCGCTGTTCTGCTTAGCAGAGCAGCAGTGAATATTAGTGGAGACAGGAGGAGAGGGGGCATCTGGAAGTACGGATTAAGGGGGGGGCCGGCAGCAGAGCCGGATTATGGGGGGGGGCACAGGGGGTACGTACCATTGGCCCCACAGCTGGAGTAGCTCTGTCTCAGCTCAGAAGCTCCCCCGTCCTGCCAGTAACAGCGGCAGCATTGTGCTACAGTCAGCACACGCTGCTGCGTGTTGGCAGGTCTGTGGTGTTGCAGGGAGGCAGCAGTCTCCCTGCTTTCTTCTGCATGTGCGGGTGTGTAGGGGGGAGATACCACCTCCTCTGGATTTAGCCCTAGCTGAGGGGCCAATATTCCATTAAAAAAAATTATCCCGGAATTTGCATAAGGGGGCATGGCCACGTGGACCGCAATTAGACCACGCCCCCACCCCCACAGTAGGCACAGCAATGAGATAGGTCCCCCCTGTCTCAAGTGCCCTGGGCCCCCCGGACTCATAATCCGCCCTTGGAGGCATGCCAGCAGCTCACAGAGCGCTGGGCATGCCCCCTCACTGACGAAAATAGGTGCCCTCCCGTGAAGCCACGCCCCTTTTCGTTAGCCACGCCCCATTTTGCAGTGCGTGTCCCTCCTTCTGCCTGAAGATAGCTGTGAGGTATGCACCCCTGTCTGCCTGAAGAAAGCTGGGAGGTATGCACCCCTGCCTGTGCCATGCCCATACCATCTGCTTCTGCTCCTAGTCTCCTATAGCTTTTCCCAGATCTGTGACTCATTTGACTAATTCCGCCCAGTGTTGTGACTCCACCCAGCGTTAGCAAATGAGTCACAAAGTCACAGATCTGGGTTATTATATAGGAGATTGTTTTACTTATCTTGACCTTTGTCTTTCATACAAGCATTATGAGCAAATAAATGAAAAGGACAGTGGTTCTCAAAACTGTGTGCTTTGGCACCCTGGGCCAGTGTTCAGTCTCTGTGTTCTCACTGTTCTGTCACTTTCAAAACCCCACCCCATGTTCTGTCCCAGCCATTTTCTCACAGAACCCTTCATTTTCTCACAGAACCCTTCCCCTCTGTGTTCTGTCACTATTTCACCCACTCACACACACATTTTCTGTCACCATTTTACCCCCCATGTGCTTTGTCACTGTGTTAAACAACCCCCCCCTTGATCAGTCACTGTTTCACCCCCCCCCATGTTCTGTCACTGTTTCATCCCCCCCCCCCCCCGCCCATGTTCTGTCACTGTTTTGCACACCCCTCCCCTCTGTGTTCTGTCCCAGCTATTGTGTCACCTGCCCCCTCCCCCTTTGTGAAGTATGATAAGGCACAAATTTATGGTTTGCAGGGGGCGCCGTACGCCCTAGCACCGGCCCTGCATGTAGCCCACAAATGTCAGACAGCTTCATTTTTACACTGCAATTAATATTTCAGTTTGGACACACCCCACCCATATCTAAATCTCTCTGCACATTACATCTTCCCCACCTGCGTGCACATGGGCCCTCATTCCGAGTTGTTCGCTCGCTAGCTGCTTTTAGCAGCATTGCACACGCTAGGCCGCCGCCCTCTGGGAGTGTATCTTAGCTTAGCAGAATAACGAATGAAAGATTAGCAGAACTGCTACTAAATAATTCCTTGCAGTTTCTGAGTAGCTCCAGACCTACTCCTAGATTGCAATCACCTCGGAGCGTTTAGTTCCTGGTATGACGTCACAAACACGCCCTGCGTTCGGACAGCCACTCCCCCGTTTTTCCAGCCACTCCTGTGTTTTTACCTGGCACGCCTGCGTTTTTTAGCACACTCCCTGAAAACGGCCAGTTTCCGCCCAGAAACACCCACTTCCTGTCAATCACACTACGATCATTCGAGCGTTGAAAAAATGTCGCTCGAGCTTATGTAAATCTCCAAAGTTTTGTGTAAAATGACTTAATGCATGCGCGCTGTGTACCATGCGCATGCGCATTTTCCACCTAATCGCTGCGTTGTGAAAAACGTCAACGAGCGAACAACTCGGAATGACCACCATGGTTTTTCCTATTTGCTTGCTTTTTTGCTTTACTTACAAGCACGAATAAGAACTTGTGTTCATCTCTGAAACTGGCCTACATTGCTACTGTCAACCTAAAGACTGCATCCTAAATAATAGAAATAAAATTGTGTTAGTGAGACAAATTAACTCACTAATCATGGGAGGAACTAAAAATAATTTATTTATGAAAGAGCAAAATAACAATACAGACTAAAAAGAATAGTCTAATATGTACTGTTGAAATGTGTTCAGTAAGGTACATCAATCTGGCTTCCAAGTATCTAAAATATTTTTTTCTGTTATACAGTGAAAGTGATCATCCTATACAATAAAAAGTTAATGCTGATCCTCACCTCTATGGAGGGAATTCAAGGGTTTTGTGCACCGGTGGCCACTAGATGGCACCTGACAGAGCAATTCAAGTGTTGCTCCATTTGGGCACGCACAGCTACAGAAGCTGACTGTTATGTTGTTACGTCATTTTGATGGTCTGGTAACTATATAAACAACAAGCATAAAAAAGATACCAACTGTAGATAATAAGCTTGAAAGAAAATGAAATTGGTATTGTAAGCGTTAAACTCATTTCAGTATCTGAAGTGATTGCTGCTTAAAACAATGATACCAATCTGCCACCAGTTACAACGCTACTGTACGTAGTGCTATTTTTCTGTAGCCAGAAGCCCATGTACATTATACTGTTCCAGGAATTTGAGGTGGTATGACAGACTCCAATTACAATGATTATAGTCAGTTTTAACAAAACAAGGATATGTAGGAAGTATTTGGCTGGCTACTTTTTTCTTTTTATTCTGTCGAGAAATAGTTTTTATATTGACATACTGCCAAATAGAACAGAAAGCTGCCTAGAACATAAAGGGGGAAAAAAGCAAAAACATGTTGCCCTATGTAATAAAAGTTATGAGGAAACATGTGCTGCTTTAGTATGTTTCCAATCTGCAGAATTCGGGCAAGGTTAGAAATAAGCACGAGAGGTTGACATGGATACAGCATAGAACAGGAACTTTATATATCATCCTAATAAGGCAACATGAGATTTGTAATGATAAATATTACCCATGTATATAAATATTTTAAGGGATTAATGTCATGTTTCAACATTTTAGCTAAATAAAGGCTGAGTACAGGAAGTATTATACATTTAAAAACAAACATGACCTGTTATTCCTAATGATGCGAGAACCAACTCAATTTTATTTTAAGCTTTCCAAATGAACAGGTCCATTCTTATAATGAGGTGAGACTCTTGTCTCAGTGTACTGGATTGACGGGTCAGCAGAAACAAAGTTCTCCCTCCCCTCCTTGCCCATTATAGTACTTTCCTCACTGCCACATGCAACCTTGTTCTATTCCTAATACTTGTATTTTAGGAAAACAGACAATGATTAGCAAGCGTAATGGCCAGTCTGTAATTGACAGTGGAGCTAGAGCGGGGCGGTTAATAAGAGTAGAGAGCCCATGTGCAGGCTTCATTAGGGGCCTCCTCTCTGGAAGCACAGTAGACTCTTATCTGGCTTTGTGCCAGAGCCAACTGCACATGCACAGGTCTCCGGGAACATTGCGCCCACTCTACTTTCCATTACATACTATATCTCAAGTGCATATGCGCAGATCTCCGGAAATACGTCTGGATCATTTTCTCTTAGATTTCTGCAGCAGCGGCTGACGGCGGATTCCAGAAAGGTAAGTATAAATATATGGGTGCAGGTGTGCGGTGTGGACCCCTCTGGAAGCAGGGACCCTGGATCTAGGTTGGCCAATCCCAGGTCATTTTTTAAATCCCAGGAATCCGGATACCCGGGATTGGCTGCTTTTCAATGTGTCCCACCCCCCTGCCCTGACCAGCCCAGATAACTTACCACAATCAGGACGAGAGGGAGGGTGGGACACTTCCTGTGAGAGCAGGCGGGCGAGAAGTGCAGGTCGGCGGTGAGGTCCGGCGGGAGGGCGGGCGGCTGGCTGCACAGCGTGACCTCTGACTTCACGTCACGCTGTGCAGTGCGCCCAGCCAGAGCCAGGCAGAGGTGAGCAGGGGGAGCCAGGCAGCGTCTGAGCCTCCTGAGGATGCTCAATGCTGCCTGGCATATAAAAAAACTAGGTTTCTGGCCAATCCCGAAATCTCCGGGATTGGAACCTCCAATCCCGGGATTCAAACTCTGGACAATTTTAGGCCAGGATCCCGCTGATCCTGGGATTGTCCACCCTACCTGGGTCCATTATAGGTATGTCAATGAGCTACAGTAGAGGAGAAACAAGCAAGTGAGTTATCTCCCTCTCCTGTTCCTCCTCTATTCCCAATGTTAGCCACCATACTGTATGTTCCTCATACAACAATTGGAGAAGATAGTACATAGAGATAAATGAACTCATTTAAAGGCTTTTTTTTAACAAACAGTCATGGCAGTGATGCGATTAGTAACAATCGGTATATTGGTGGATATTAGGGCTTTTTTTAACATACGTAGTTATTTTACACTTCTAAATGCTGTTTCTTTTGAACTTTCAGTTCACACCCAACGACAAATAGATGTGAAAAAAATTACTGAAAAGTATAGAAAAAGCTCTGCACAGATTATTATGATTGGAAATACAGGGGCGCTCACACCGGTTTTCCCCCATGTTTCCACAGTCAGGGCCGGCAATAGAAATTGTGGGACCTGGGACATCCCAAACATCTCAGTAATACAGTCTGTGTAAGATTTGACCTATTCAATGCCACAAATACTCAACACAAGCAGGCTCTCATATATTGTTCAGTGCATCCAATGCAAAATGAAATAAAGTAAAAATAGAGTGTGACTTGACTTACCACACTACAGTCTTAGTGCAGGCTAAGTCTGCTGCTGCGCTGCCAGTCAGTTGACAAACTGTATCTACCTCATCATCCTGCCAGCCAGGAAGAAAGTCTGCATAGGGAGCAGAGTCTGACAGCGGTGGGGCTGTTGTCTGAAATAGAGTCAGTGCCTCGTGGGTGGAGGTTCTTCCTGCATGGCTGCCAAGTCCACGGTAACAGCGACAGGAAGAGAAGGACCACCACAGCGTCATGCATAACGGTGGACCTAACTAACGACAAAGAAGCATGGGAGTTGGGACCATACCAAGTGATGGGGGTAACTGGGGGGCGGGGGCACCTTGGGAGGTGGTATGGCTTGAAACGGTTTTTTTCCTCTCTCTTGCCAGCAGCAGCAGCAGCTGCCGCAGTCAATTAAAAAGTCACTATTTTGCACTGCAACCCCATTTTTTTGCCCCTGTATCTCATGTCTCTCTGATGCTCTGGGCACGGGATGTGTGTACCCTTTGTATCCTCTTGTCGCCGAGCCTGTCCACAGTACCAGAATGGGCTGAGAGGTCTGGAGCTAGTTATGCTTTTGGGGAAGTGGTGTGTGGGTGGGGTGGAATGACCCACACTGTTAATGTTGTTTTTTAAAAGACATTTTTAACAATTTTAAAGACTTTTAAATCTAAGAAGCACTAGACAGATCATAGTAATCTGTGCAGTATTTCTCCCAGGTCTATTGTTTGGGCGGGTTGATTTTGAGGGCGATTTTGCTTCTTTTTTTTGTGAGTCGATCTTATGGACGTACATGTATTGGGCGGAGGGAGGGGGGGGAGGCAATTTTGCCTTTAGTAAATCTCTGATTTGCTAAATCAACCCCCCCCCCAAAAAAAAAAAAAATATCATAAATAAAATCGTCAAAGTGATCCTAGTAAATATAACGCTCAGTCTCAAAAGTCAAATATCAAATCAAGTCTCTGACAAAAACATCTTATCCAAGGAAACTAGTATGAAAAATATCTACAGTAGGTACAATTTTCCTAATTAGTGTTTGCGTGCAAAAAGACTGCATACTGTACATTACTAATAACTGTCCTCTGATTCACAACAAAATAAGCATCTTCAACAAAGATTTACATCGATACAAGGACATATTATTACACACTAAAATAATTGTTTGTACTTCCAAACAGATGTTATTTTTCTAATGCCTGACTTTTTTCCCCCTCAAATAATTTATCAAAAAATCAGAACTTGACAGAAATGTGTCGGTTACACTTTAATAACAATTGACGAGCCTGTTCTTGAATTCAGATAAGAGGGAGAGGGTAAGTGCACACGGGAGTGCAGTCACAGAGCATATAAGCACTACACATGACAGTGCAACATATACTTCAATTGAAATGTGACCGTCGCACAGACTGACAGTTTGATCACAGTCATCCATGGATGCACAATAATAAAATAAAGTAAATGAAAATGGCTAACCCAACCAGCAATGACATGTGTGACTGCTGTTGACATTTATACTGGAAACAGGTTCCCACACCAACCCTCCCTCTCCAGACAATCATTAAAAGTGTATGATACTAGATGTTATGAAACATTTATTAACTGCTACATAAAGTTAGATTAAATAAAAACAATTTAGGACTTTTACTTATTTTGATAGGCAGGTGCTTTTGTAGAATATGATACAGTACTGCACAGCATCTATATTCATTGTCAGTCTAAGATGGGTGGAAACAAATCTCCTCTACAAATTGCACAAAAATGTATTGTCAGTTCCCATGGAAACTGTAATTTAGTGAATGGTTAATTAAACATATGTATAAACATTTGCATGGCATTTCCAAATATGCTTTATCTATCCTAATTTACATCTTGTAATTTCTGTAACTCTTTTAATGAGCACAATGTACAGTGGTCTGTGCCTTGTTCTCTGCACAGAGATACATTGTAAATGTTCCTTTTAGTGGTGCTCTCTAGCCATGGAATAATGTGGTTGTCAGTATAAAACAATAGATGTACTCAATTGGTTTGGTGTTTGTCTGAACATGTGTCATCTTCTTGGCTGCAGTACGCACAGTGCCATAGGACAGAGACATGCAGTCAGGGCATGTGGGGACAGGTGGCTCTTACATGTTTCTTCATCTTTCACATTTCATCCAAATGCTTTCATGTTACTGTCAGTCCCTCTTCTTTACCCCTTCATCCCTTATATAGCACCCACTTTTATCCACTCTTTTTACTCACCCTGCCAATTTTGCCCTTAGGCTGTATGCGCACATTTTAGATGTATCTTATTAATACATGAAAAGTATAATGAAATTGGAAGAAAAACACATAAATTTTTGCCCACATTTTTCATCCTCTTTCATCCATCCTTTATCCATCCCCATAGACTCGATGCACAAAAAAAAAAAAAAAAACGCAAGTTACAGCAAAGGTCAGTACTTTAAAAAAAAATAAAATAAAAAGAACAGCAAAATAAAAATATCGAATGATGCAACAACGGACAATAAAAACCCATCAGAATAACGATAACTGGATTAGTTTCATCTGGGAAAAAAAGTGCTTTGACGTCATTAACATGTTGGGAGGTCTGTCACAACATATAGTAAAAATGCAACAATGTATTGTATCAAAGTTGCTTAGTCATTACTAACCACAGGGTGGAATTCTCACCCTCTATTAGCAGCGCCTGTTATTTGCATTGCAGCACAGGTAAGAGCTGTATCTATCATCTACTGTATAGGGTTTGTAATTTTTTTTTTATCTTATGGGTAACAATCTTGGAAGAAAGAAGAAGAGATTAATAATAAATTGGTTAAAGAGACATTTGAGAAGTGTTTATTTAAATAATATAGATTTTGACAGATTTTTTTCTGTGGCAATACAGGTGCTATGCAATGTCAGCCTAGTCTCAGTTTAGACTTTTGCAGAATATGTGAATTGTTGGGACCCCGCACTGTCTGTCCCCATCAATTTTCCCTACCAGATCAGGCTATGAGGTATAGGGGCCTATTTATCAATAATCAAATACAGTATCTAGTGCGATCTGGGTGTGATATCGGAAAAATAGCATTTTGGTATGTGATAATACTGACAGAATGTATCAATATACACACGCAGGGACAGGGGGCTGAAAAGATCCTCATCCCTGCAATGTGCTCAGGGAGAAATGACTGCATCAGCAGTCTGTTCACTCCTATAGCGGGACTCCTGCACATGTGCGATCTACTGGCCCCACGTGTGGCGGCCACTGCCTAGGAGCATTCCGGAGAAACCCTCTCCTGGTAGATTTTGTGAATTATAGCCCATTGGCTTCAGCAGCTAATGACACCATCACATGGTGTAAGCTGCTGTGGCCAAACACTGGATAGGGGGTCTAATTCAGGTTGGGAATTTTTGCATTCACCCAGTGGGCGCATGTGCAGTGCTCCCGCATTCACAGAGGTGACCTGCAGTAAATGAGAATGCCTCTGACTGATTGACAGGCAGAGGCATTCGCGGGGTGAGGAGGGGGCGGAAACGTTCCATTTCCAAGGCGAAGACGGAGTGTTGCGGCAGTAGGGAAAGGAGGCAGCGGCTTCCGAACGGGGGGCGTGGTGTGGATGTGATCGGGGAAGCTGCGTGACATCACACACAGTCTCACCGATTAAAAAGATGGCGGCGGATGTCCTGCTGTCACAGCCAGACTGCGCCAGCTGGAGCCATACACAATTTCGGCGATCACGCTGAAATTGCGGTGCGATTGCAATTTCAGCTCGATTGCAGTGGACGGGCTGTGAGCTTTATAGTATACTGGGCGGCCTTGCCCTGCGATGAGCGACTCCCAGAATGTGAGCAAAAGGATTGTAAATTCTTCTGTTTAGCAGGATTTACAATCCTTACTGAATAGGGTCCAGAGCTTGGTAAAATTGACAGCTTTGCAGCCACCACAGAAACCTATAGGGGCTCTGGCTGCTGTCTGAAATGGAGGGACCCCGGCCAGCAGATCTCTCCAAAATCTGCTGCAGTCCCTCCATGGTACATTGGAGGAACTTAATATTTGCAGGTATCCCACAAAAACAGGCGTGTTCAGGGAATATGCTGCAAATATTTAATGATATGCAGGTCCCTCAGTGTTTGTGTAACTTGTGAGGGAGGAAATGCCAGCTTTTGTTTTTTTAATAATTTAATTCTATTCTATTTAAAGCAAACAAAGCATATCATATACTCAAAGGGGTATATTTACTAAAACGCTGGTTTTTAGAAATGGAACTGTTGCCCATAGCAACCAACTAGATTCTAGCTATTATCTTATAGAAGGTGCTAATTAACAGCAGAATCTGACTGGTTGCAGCAAATATGAGCATGGCTACATCTGTTCCCGGATCTCAAAAGGGTATCTTATTGGCTCTTGGATGTCACGTGTTTTGGATAGCCAATAAGAAAAATCCGGATAAATCCAAACTTGCGTTTATTTTTGGTGTTAAGCACTGAGTAAATCTGTACCTGCACATCTCTTATCTGTATCTTCCTCACATCTTGGTCTCTGCTACCTCCATATCTGTGTTTCTGTCCACTCCTCATAACGGTCTCTGTTTCCACCACATCAGTATCTCTGCACCCTCCCCACATATACGTCGCTGCTCTCTACCCCCAACCTTTCAGAGGAAGGAACCGTGGAGGCTTCTGTTCACGCCTATAGGTCCATGACAGCCCTGTTCAAGCCTATTCTCCTGAAACGGCCTGGGAGGCTCCACTACAAAATTCAGTGGCCCTCCACCTGGCTGGCTGAAAAAGTGGGCAAGTCTCCCGGAGCCGGCTGCTGTCCCACCAATAAGCCGGGTGATGATTTGTGCCGAATGGCACAGCAATGCCCCCCCCCCCTCCCCCACGTTGTGCAATGTTGGTAATCTCAATGCTTTACAATGTGGCCACGATAATGCAATTGGAGAAACTATGCCTGTAGAACAGCCTCCTACTGTATGACTTGCCATGGCCTCGCACGTCGAGTCACACACCCTGCACTGCCACCTGCTGTGCCCACTTTGCTGCCCTCTCCAGTAGAGGCTGTACTGGAGAGGGAGGCCAGGATGTTGACATTAATGATACAACATATATAATAATAACAACATTCTTTCAAACACTGCTAGGCTTCCCTCTGACTGCACAGCTCACACATAACACTGTAATACACTTAAAGGAATTTGTGCAGAGGAAACATCTAGACTTTTTTACATAAATTTCTGTAAATGTATTTTGAGATTACATTAAACTGTGTTTCAAACACTTATGTATAATCTGCAGTAATAGTGGCCTTCCCACTGCCAAGAACACATAAAATAGTAGAACTGTAGACTATTTTTATATGTACTGCACATAATGGAACCGTTCAGAAGCACATTTTTCACATTTTTGTGCTGTGTTGATAAGCAAAACACTTCAAGTTCCATGCACAATAAGCAGCAACCATGTCTGGTAATTTCACAAATATACCCACAGGGATTTCATTCTTATTCACAAACTTACATCATATTGTTGGTGCTGCCTTTACGCTTAAGGTAGAAATGAGCGTGAGTGAGAAGCAATTTGACTTTTTTTTTTCCATAATTCAAACGCACTTTGATCATCTGCTGTAAGTAATTACAAATATTTATGTTCCTTATAGAGACTTAAAGAACAACTCATCTGAAACTGAATACCCAATCGGCACTAATAATAATGGTTGTAGCTTAATATCTGAGAAGAAAAGACAACATTAATCAGGGTTTGCTAAACTCTAATTTCACTTGCTGAATACGGAATACTTATCTTTGTTATGTTATAAACCATTAATTATTGTTAGGACATACAGTAGCTACAGTAAGTGCCCTGCCAAGATGGGTCCAGTTAGTTTGCCCAGGAAAAGTCAAAATATCAGTTAGTAAATACTAATGTATTTATTTATTTATTTATTCCCCATTTATTAAACAAGAACAACTTCTACTGCCACAGTATTGTCACTGGTTCCTATTGATAACCTGCACTCTTAAGGCCCATATAGACGGGCCGATGTGGGAGAGATGTGTGCTGAGCGAACCGCTCAGCACACATCTCTCCTGCCGCTCAGCACAGCGCGAGCGTGCGAGGGGAGACGAGGGGGCCGCTCATTTCACCCAGCGGGTGAAGTGAGCAACCTGCTAGATTGGCCTGCACGGCAGGCCAATCTAGCACCAGCGATAGCGATGCGTGCGGCTGCGCATCGCTATCGCTGTAGGGGGAACACACGGAGCGATAATGCTTAAATTCTAAGCAATCTAGTCAGATTGCTTAGAATATCGCTCCATGAGTACTCCTCTTTAGGAATACTGGTCCACCCATAAATTGTCTTTATTGATTCCACCCTGAACTGACCCCTCTGCCCCCTAGCACATATGACATCATGATGCAGATGATACCAAACGGCATACAGTAAGGTTATAAATTCGGTGGAGGATGCTGAGTCTCTTCCGAACTACTTATTTAAACTGGAAACATG